>NC_056726.1:1814981368-1815293868 GCF_019279795.1 Protopterus annectens | reverse complement strand
TATATTTTGGGTACACATCAGGTCTTGTTCTATGTGGGAAAAATAGAGTCAGGCATATTGAAATTTTTTTTTTCATATATGGATTTGCTATGGTTTGCTTTGAGGTTCTTTACCTTGCTTTAGAAGCTGATATAATCTGCAGGTCTATTAGATGCAATTGGCCAAGTTAACAAAGGTCAGTGGAATGGTTTCTTTATGGATAGTTTCAGCATTTTTGTAGCTTTACACTGTAGCAATCTGTTTGTTACAAATGTAGCAAACAGTGACTACAGTTTACACCCTGTGTTCACAGAGCACTACAACGCTGACATTTTATTTGTTTTGTTTTTACTTGTAAACTGCAACAAACTGCTAGCAGTGCTGAGGTTTAATTATAAATGCAATACTGGCTTTTAAAAGCCAGTATTACGTTAAAGACTGATTGGGATCGGCTAGTCCGGGGCTGTCAAACCTCTCAACTGCCCATATTTTCAGAAAATGTTGAGATTCTTGCCTCGTTTTAAAAACAGAAGAAAAAAACATTTTGTTTTTACTTTTAGCTGCAGCTAACTGTTTGTTAGCAACAGTTGCTACAGTAAGACCACTCACAGCGTTATGGTGCTGAGGTTTGTCTGCAAATGCAATACCGGCTTTTAAAAGTCGGTATTACATCAAAACCCAATTGAGATCAGCTGGTCCAGGAATGTTAGCAGACCTCTCAACTGGCCAAATTTTCAGAGAATGTTCAGATTCCGGCCTCATGTTTTAAACAAAGAAGGGAAAAAAAAAGTTTTGTTTTTCTTTAAGCTTCAGCAAACCGTTTGTTAGCAGCAGTTGTTACAGTAAGACCACTCACAGAGCTTCGGTGCTGACGTTTTGACTGCAAATGCCAGTATTACGTTAAAGACTGATCAGGTCCAGGGCTGCAGACCTGTCAACTGTCTGGATTTGAGCAGAATATCCATATTTGCGCCTCATATTTTTGGTCCCTTCCTCATAAGTTTTACATTTTTATGGCAAATCACAGATGACTGAAGCCACGAAATAATAACATACATTTTTGCTTTTCAGACTTCATATCCTTCTGAAAAAATAGCATGCTATCACAAATCCTGTTATTCTAGCAACTTTATGGGTTTATCAGAACAATAATTAAAATCTATCCTTATACTTGGGCCATTGTCTCCCACATTATTGTACACTATGTCCAGATTTCTTGTGCTAAAGGTTTATGAGGTATGCTGTTGCTGCTCATAATAATATAAAAAAAATATATATATTAGTGTGTACTTTTACCAATGGTCTTGGATCGTTTTTCTAGTCATATGTAGGAATTAGAGATGGTCTTGCAGTTTGGACAGGGAAAACAAAACTGAAATAGGAATAGGATAAATGGGAAGTAACTTACTGTGATCTCACAAAGTGGGAGGATACTAACAAGGTGGGTAGAATTGTTGGAACGTCATTACTGATGTCACAAAAAGGGAGATGATTAGCTAAGTGGGTGGTAGTGTTTTCAGCTTTGGTCTGAGGCAGAAATGCAATTTTAGTAAGTAGATAGTGTCCCTTTAACCTGTTACACTCTTTTCCTTTCTATCTCAGTTTTCATCTTCTTCTGATTTTCTCCACGTGTTGTCATTACAGCTGTCTTATTTATACTCAGTTTCATCCCATATGTCTTCAGTTTTGCATTCCATTCCCCTACCCTTTGTTGAAATTCTTGCTCAGTCTGCCTGTAATGCCACATTGTCTGCATATAACAACAAAGTTGACCTGTCCCCTCTGACCTGTTATTGTGAATGTGACTAATTGATGGTGCAATTTGATGAGGGAAGAAGTTACAGCTGGTGGGGAACAAAGCTTTCAAATATTGGTGTGGACTGTGTCCAGGATTTTGTCTCACCTAAATGGGATATGAATGTACTGGTTCAGAGTTTGTGTTTATGAAGTCCAGAAATCTCTGTGTATACATGTTAGGGGATGTACGAAACTTCCAGTTGATGAACAGGTAGTTGAAGTCCCCTAGGAGAATAGTGTTTGGCCTATTGCATAGGAACTCCATATTTGTCATGTAGGAGGTATGGGCCAAGGGGGACATGGGGAGGGGGTCATATAGCTACTTATGAAGTGATAAGGGGTTTTGTTATTTGTAATTTGGACATGGAGGAGTTCCAGATCTTTATCATGTCTAACCAGCCTGTAGGTGATATTTTGTTTTATGGATATAGAATCACTGCTCTGTTTACTGCCTTCATCTATTGTGGTGATCTTGAATGAGCACTGCATTGATGGGTTGGTCTGCATAGTCTTGAACCAGGTCTCTGTTATGTTGCATTTATCAATGCACCCCAGGCTCAGCAGTGCCTATAAGGAGTGAAGTTTTTTGTCGAGGCTCCAAACATAGAGCAGCAATGCCTTTATGTTATTCTGATTTTGTTTTATTAACTCAGAAGCTTTTGAAGATTGACATTGCCTAAAAAAGGCACTACTGAGGTGGACAAGGTTTTAGCTAATATAAGAAAGTCTTATGGAGATAGATGCAGTCCATCCCTGGCAAATCAGTTAGATCTCGCTACCATCAACTCCAGGCTGATGCATATTGGGCCACCCTTGAATGACAACAGAAGATAAGCTAATTGTTGAACTTGATAATCTTTTGTTCATATTGTGGCATTGTTCACGGTGATGGTAAAATGCTGCTCAAAACTTGGTTCATACCTGCCTTGGTCACATATTCTGAGAGCGCTATGCCATCTCTCTTCATATAGTCCATGGAGGTATTGCTCATGTCGTTTACTCCCATGTGTACTATGACTATGTCATACATGTACCTGTGGTGCAAGGACGTGAGCGAATGTGTGATGTGATGAATCCTGGCACTCAATAGGCAACTAACTGTGACCCTCTTCTTCCTCAGCCTGGAGACAGGTGCATCAGCCCTAGTGGCCTAATAGATAAGGCATTGGCTTCCTAAAACAGGGACTATGAGTTTTAGTCCCATCTGGGGTGATATAATCTTGATACAAGTGTGTCTCACTGTGGAGTCACCTATGACTAGGATGTTAGATTGTGTGGAGTATTGTCTTTTGGGCTTTGGATTTGAGTCACTGAGAGCCTTAGATGCATGTTTTATGGTGTATGCTACCTGAGTTGAATGTTTGTGAGGTTGCTGATAGTAGTTCTTTCTTATTTTATATTTAGGAGGCCTTTGTGGTCTAAGTAAGTTACCTTTAAGAGCCTTAGCATATGTTGATCTATGTGTTTGATCAGTATTGTGTGTAAGATATGTACAGTGTGGCATTGTGAGTTACAGATAGCCTCTTTGATATTTGTACTAGCATTATGTCAGAGCTTTCCCTCTAATAACATTATATTGCTACATCTCTTACACACTGTGTCAGTTTGTTTACGTAGTAGGTGATTGTGAGTTAATATTAGACAATTGTTACACTGTCTCAGGATGCCTGTTTCAACCATGTTATCTACGGAGACAGTTGGAGAGTGCATGTCCATGGTTCCAGGTACTTACTAATGTGGGATGATGGTGGAAGTAGCACCTATGATGTCTGGAGTTGATAACTGAAGGCACTATCTGTGTGGTAGTGGAGATAGTGCTAGTCTCATCAGAGCTGCACTCAACTAGGAATCAATGATCCATTGCTCCTTCTCTCACCAGAAGGAAAGAGTAATGCTAGTCACAAGCTGAGTCCTGAGAGGTAATATTAACCCAGGCTTTGACAGGCAAAGTACACTTGCTATAGTCTTTTTCTGGTAGAAACCTTGGATGGATACCTCTCAATTTTCAGACATTGAAAACAGGAACAAAGACACTTGAAAGGTAGGTACATGTAGCTAAAAATCTGGACATCTAATCAGCACAAAATTCGAATAACAAAGAGGACATAACTCTTTCCACTTCCAGTAAGAATGTGAGATACCACTCAAAAACGAGTGTTTAAATTATAGAATGAGAAAAATAATGGAAAAATATAAGCATATTATAAATGAGACTGTGTAATAACTGTAGACTTTAATGAGCTCTGTTGCAGAATTCTACTACACAAAGTCATTTATTTTGCTTCAGAATAAAGGAGATGAGATATGTGTATCCTCTTTCTTTAAATGATTGTTCCCACTAGTATGTTGGTAACATAGTGTGATTTTCTGTGTACTAGACAGCTTCAAAAATCACGTGATGAGGGGGATTCAGAAAATTGTGTGAAGGGGTAAATCAAGCCTGAAAATAGGTATAGACCTTAAAGACAGGGGCATCTTGTGCAGTGTATGTCAGTGGCCACGGTGTTGCAGTGGTTAGCATTGACGCCTCACAGCAAGAGGTTCTCCAGTTTGATTCTTGGCTGGTGTGCCTTTTGTGCGGAGTCTGCATGTCCTCCCTGTGGTCAAGTGAGTTTTAAAGACATGCGGGTAGGTGCATGTGTGTGCGTGCGTATGCCTTCTTTGAAGGCTGGGTGCTGGGCGGGCAACCTGACACCATAAAAACACCACTGCAATTCAGTCTGAGGACCGGTGATCTGCTGTGGTGATCCCTAACTGGGATAAGCCAAAAGACATTGCTATTTTGTGCAGTGTTAACTCAGGCTAGATGATAAGAAAGTTCCACCAAAATAGGGACTGTTGAGAGGTTTAACTGGATGGAACCTTCAACAGCTGGCTGCAACAGAAAGCCAAGCAGCACAAAGGCCTTGAAGAGGTTCTCATCAAAACTTCAACCAGATCACTCAGTGAAGTCCCATACACACTGTCCAATCAAAGACCAGCAGGAAATCAGTGTCCTTCTACTACTTCTCTCACCAGGAGCAAAACAGAAGCACTAATCCCAAGTTGATTCCTGTGAAGCAGTTCCCAAGCACTCCAGTTATTGGTAGTATAGTCTCGGATATTACAGATCTTAAAAATAAGATAGGGAAAGGGATTAATATTCAGAATATTGCAGTGTGCACTAAGTGAGTGGAATGGTATGAAATGGAGACTAGCTCAAGTTTTAACAGTTTAAGGGGGTGGCCTTCCCAGTTTAATCAGTGCCCAGTAAAATGAGAATAGGAGACATACCTCTCATGCGTACCTCATTATGAGGAGCGTACCTCATTTGCAGTCTTAAAAAGTTCACGTTCCTCAAAGTTCCACATTGAAAGGGTCTGTCATACATTCAGTATTAGGAATTTTTTAACTGATATTCATGATAAATAGGCATAAATCATAATAATTCATTAAAATATCTTTTTTTATAAGTAAAAGGAGCATATTTAAACCATCCTATGACCTTCCTAGTTGAAGCTGTTAGTAAGCCATTAGTCTGTGTTCCACATTTTGCCCATTTGTTCCACATTATAAGGGCTAGTGTTCCTCAATTTGGAGATGGAAGGTTAAGAGCTATGATAGGAGATTAGACTGGGAGAAGCTTCAGAGGGCAAATATACAGCAAGGGAGGGCAGCTCAAAAGCCATCAAGTTTCAAAGCACAACTGGAACTGGACAGATGAAGTCCAAATGCTTTGTTTGTTTAAAAGGTTACCATAAGTGCAGTAATCTAAATGTACTTTTGTGGATGCAGAATGGAGTCCAAATACTTTGTTTGGTTCTAGCTTGTGCACAGGTGCTTCAGCTTCCAATATTAGACTAAAACCAAAATTGACTGCTCACACAATGTATATTAGCAGGAGAAATGGAAGCTTCCCATAGCTGCATTTTTGTAACAATACAAACTGCTAAAAAATGCAGTTAGCACTGCCAGCAATCGACACCTAAGAATTATCTAGCAAACTCATGGAGCCAAGTGGGCATCTCAGTCATCTATTAACATGTTGAGGCCATAAAGAGCTGAATGTAGACATTCTCCCAATAGTCAAGGCATAAAACTACAGCCACATATCCTTACAAATTTGCAGCTAGTCAGAAAAATCAAACTGGAAGATTAACGTCTATCTGCAGAATACCAGTTCATATATAGAATTAGTGCAACTGTGCACTGAAGTTTATTTCAAAAATATGAGGGTAAAATCTAAATTTAGCATCAGGTACTTGCTAAAGAACACCATCAAGGAAGACACACACACGCACACACACACACACACACACACACACACACACACACACACACACACACACACACACATACACACACACACACACACACACACACACTATGGCTTCTTTATTTGACTGGTGCACAGTAACAAAACTGACAGCAAATGTCACAAAACAAAAAGCCATACTGACTGGCACAGCTGCTAGGTGTAGCAAATTTGTATGCATATTGTATGGTCTGAGTTTGCAAGCCACAGTGGTGCAGCGGTAGCGTTGTCGCCTCACAGCAAGAGGTTCTCCCATTTGATTCTCGGCTGGAGCTCCTTCTGTGTGGAGTCTGTATGTCCTTCCCGCGGTCAAGTGGTATATCAAAGACATGCATAGAATAGGCGGGCCTTCGTTGAAGGTTGGGTGTCGAGCTAGCACCGTAAAAATCTAATGCCAATCATTAGCGGACCGAAGTTCCGCTGTGGCAACCCCTAACCGGGAGAAGCCGAAAGAAGAAGAACAACATTGTATGGCCTGAGTTTCACATACGAGATTACATTCAAGACTTTCAGATCTCTCACTGTTTGGATAGACACCCCCTCTTTTTATGCTTTGTTTTGTTTTGTTTGGTCAATCCATACTGACAAACTCTAAAGAAACTTGCAGCAATGTTTATCTCATGTTACTCCATCCTCCAGTATCTGACAAAGGAAATGTGGAGGACATTTGTGAAAGGACTTCTCTTTCTTGCAGCAGAATATACAGGGTTGGTGTTAACATTTTGGGGAGAGCCTTCAACAAGTTTCAAGTCTGGGTCCCCTTACATTCTTCTAGTCCAAGTATCGCCCTGTTGTATCTACCACTCCTAAGTAACCCCATTAGCCCTTGCTAGTACACACAGACTAAACTGTGGTGGAAATGCCGCACAGAGGGGCTTTCACAGTAATTGCCATTTTGTTGCAATGAAGCAACATTCCAATATTCTTACATATAAGGACATCCTTAGGTGAAATGGTGATCTAGGTGAAGATGTCTTGTCCTGTTTGCCTACACAAAAATTCCCCAGTGCTACCCATATTTTCTCCATCCTGGTTTTTCTCCTTCACCAGATTACATTTTTCTTCCCTTTCTCAAATTTTGTCTAACTTTTCAGCTTTTTCCTGTGTTCTTTGAACACACCCTAACTGACCAAGACTGCACTGTAATAAAAGTGGAGGAAATAAAACAATTAAGCTTGGAATCTTGGTGCTGCTAGGCCCCTCAGAAGTCATGGTGTTCTACATGCTCTGAAGGGCATTTTATAGCTTTTTTAACAATCTTTTAGTCCACAGATGTCTTGAACAGAAATTATGGGCAAGGAGAGAAATTCAGTTTTATTCTAGGACTCTCCTTTTCCTTGATCATTTCAACACACCCTAACTGGCTAAGACTGCACAGTAATAAGTGAGTGGGAAATAACTGGATTAAACCAGGGCTGTGGGCATGCTATGAGGTACACTTAAGGGCATTTTTTTCATCTTTTTGATACAATGATGACTACATAAAGCATGTCTGGGTATAACAGCTGTCTCCCTACCCCTCCCTCACAAAAGATAGTCACCTTCTGCATCTCTGCAGTGTTAGAGTGAGATGAAAGTGAGACACAAATGGACACAGTCATATATTTTAAGTGGCTGTTGTCAGACATTTATACAGCATTTCTCCTCACCCCTACATCTAAAAGACAGTCACCTTCTATGTATCCTTCTGATGTCATGCTGGGATAAAACTGAAAGAACAAATACAATGCAATAGTGTGTTTCAACCTGTTTTCTGTCAGTCATATATAAACAACATGCCTTCTTACATTCCCCCCCCAAAAGATAGCCACTTGTCTATGCATCTAAGTTATGATTATGTGGAAAGTGAAAAATTAATCATTGCAGTAGTGTTTTCTAATTGCCCCTTGACAGTATTATTAAACTGTCTGTGCAAGCCTTTCAGGCTTGTGATAAAAGATTAAGAAATTACTAGCCTGTTCCCATCCTCAAAATAAGCTACAAAGACCTTCTATGTACACCTGTGAGAAAAGTTAAAGAAATAATGATCACACTGCCTCTAGCCCCCCATACAAGCTATAGCAACCTTCTATGCATACTTATTAGGTTTGATGGTGAGTAAAATTAAAAACAAAAATAATGATTACACTGACCCCAGCCCTGACAGAAGCTATAGATGCCTTCTGTGTGTACCCCTGAGCAGGAACAGTTTTAGAATATGTGGGATTCTTGGCAGGGACCACCAATAAGCCTGTATCAAAATCCACTTGTATAGTCTGGGGTGTTGGGGTTGCCAGAGCCCTAGAATCTCTAAAGGTTGAGATGTTTTGTGATGCATTTTATGCCTTATATTTGAAAGATACCTGTGCCCAAGAGTTTTGTATGTGCCTGGCAATATTGTGTGTCTACAGATAAAAATTATTGCAATTATTTTAACAAACAAATACACACACTCAGACACACACACACTCAGACACACACACACGCACACACACAAACACTCTGACATCGCCCCAACAAGATAGTTATAGCACAAGACACACACACAAAACATACTCACATTCAGGAAAATAGATGAATGCCAGTTTACCTACAACATGTCTTTGGGGTGTAGGAGGAAACCAGACTACTTTGCCAAAAATGCACAAAAACAGGGAGGCCATACAGAATCCACACAGAAAAAAACAGACGCAGCCAGGAACTCAACCGGAGCCAATTGCTGTGACATGGCAGGTCTACTCATTGGAGCACTGTGACAATAAGCAGTTGCTTTCATGTACATCCTGCTCCTGCCAAACCAACAAAGAGAGACACCTATCATGTGCATGGCCAACTAGTTACTCTTAAATAGACTAAAATCATCCCAAACCAACACAAGCATAATGGCAATGTTGATGACTGTGATGGAAAGCGAAGAAAATTATAGCCAACTTGTTTGTATTAATTACAATGCAGCCCTCCTTTCCACACAAACACTCCTTCTGCACACGCACATAAGCATAAGCCATCAGGTGAGTGCCTAGTAATTTTCAAACTGTACAAAAAGGAGCTGTATTGCACCCCCCCCATACAAAGGTATAGACATATGAGACAGCAGCATCATGAGACAGAACCATATTTATTGTCCCCACTGTCAAAGCTATAGGTCCTGTAATGGTCTTAGCAGTGTCAGACAACCCCCCAGATGAATATTAGCTTAAGGTTGCAATACTTACTCCATGACTGCATCACACAGAATGGCTTTAGATTACAGTGCTTCTTTGTAACAATAGTCTATATGACAGTTGGCAGACTTGGCTTGCAATGCAGTAGTGTGACAAGCCTCTGTACCACATCATAGTAACTAGTCCCACAGAGGTCCACTCATACCAATGCTGATAGTCAGCACCCCTTTATGCCATTTCATGTCTGGTAATGGAGGTCCAGCCGTACAAATGCCAATATGCAGCATGGCAAGCATTGGTGCAATGACATGGCAGCCAGATCCAAGCAATAACATCCATTCTCTATTACTGTACAAGCTGGGCCTGCACAAAAACAGTGCAGTCATACTGTATGACAGCCGGAGTTAACAATTGCCATAACAAGTTATCCAAACATTTCAGAGTTACTATTACCATATTCTCATCATGCAATGTCTGCAGGATGAAAGGTATGCAAAATCTCTCATTTTCAAGGACAATTTTGGCAATATGTTTTAATAGCAGGACATTCTAACCCTGCCCTGTATAATTTTTTAGCATGTTTTGCTGTTAATTGGCATCTGAGAGGCAGTTTCATGCTTCAGTTTTGTTGTTAGCCCCAGTACAGTCATCAATGGATAATCCGAGCTTAACCCCCACTACTTTCCTGTGCTTTTTATTTTCTTATATTGCAGCCTGCCATGGAAAAACCTGTCTCCAGTTACCCCATATTTGTTTGTAAGTCAAATGTATTTAAAGCGTATCTTAAGCTGAGTAGCACATGCCTTACTGGAACATCTGGTGTGACACGATAGTTTCAGTCTCATTCACAGAGCTCATTGGCTTATTCTGTTCTCACTGCAAAGCAAGAGAAGGGCTCAAGCTACCTCCACTGTGTTTGGTTTTGTACAGGGTTTGGTTATTTATGCTACAGCAGGATATCTTTTACCTTGTTCCAACGTCCTTAGCAAAACTATTTTTAATGAAGGGACTTGTAGCAAGCATAAATGTGAAAGTATTATTTCCTTTATACCTTCTTCAAAACGTTTTAAAGAGGACACAATTATGAATACAGAATGATGGCGTTATAAGGGAAATTGGTAAATATTGGACAA
Organism: Protopterus annectens; assembly: GCF_019279795.1. Lineage (NCBI taxonomy): Eukaryota > Metazoa > Chordata > Ceratodontiformes > Protopteridae > Protopterus > Protopterus annectens. Next base: position 1,815,283,522 of record NC_056726.1, on the reverse strand, counting down.
AATGGAACAGCAGAAAGGGGTGGTCCCACCTTCTTGCTTAACTGCAGTTGATTAGCATGTACTACTGTTAGTAAACAGTTCAAAACAACTCAACAGTCAAGAGGGAAATCTTCAACGGGGTCCTTATGACCCCCATCCCCTGCCTATGTTACTTGTGCTTGCATAGTAAAACAAAAAAGAGAGAGATCTGCTGATGAATAGTTACAACTGAAGGATTTTGCAAAACCAAAGAATCCTCTGTTGATGCCAACACTGTCACAGTTTCCAATTCAGATTGTAAGTTTGCACCTTGGGGCAGTCAGTGGTACATTTTACTGTACTGATTTTCAGTATTCCACAGAGAATTATTTATTTATTTATTTATTTTACATTTGTTGACCGGGCTAGTCTTACTGGATATATGTCCATTTTCAGTAGAGGTCTGGGGAGATAAGCTCCGTGGAAACAAACAAATTCACATATACAAAAATTAATGTATACAATAAACATTGCAGGTGCAGTACAGAGAATAATCAAAGAGGTCATTCGTTCATAACATAGTGCAAAATATACAGATACAATTAGTACAGTACAAAATGTAGCTGCAGTACATCATAAAGAAAAAGATGGCAGCTGAATTATATAATATATTCGTATACAAGTAGTCATAAAGAAAAAGTAGGAGATGAAATTATATAATATATTAGTAAGAGTAGTCTCCTTAATGAGATTCTGAAGATGTAACTAATACTATAGAAGGACAATGTAAGTTGTTATTAAGAAAAGGAACTTGATTACTGAGGAGAGGAGGGTAGTTTGAACCAAGTAAGAAGAGCTAGTTGATCAGTCAGGGTTAGTACAGGGGGGGCACAACCAATGTGTTCTGAGGAAAAGTTTCAATTTGGTTTTAAAGAGTGATATAGAGGGGAGAGAGGAAAGTTCGTTAGGAAGAAGGTTCCAGGATTTTCCAACAGTATTAGAGAAAAGAGAGTCCCCAGCCCTGTTGTTTGATTTATACATATTTACAAGAAGTTAAAATTATGTTGAATTTCTGTGACGTGCAAATCTCCCTGCTGCCAAATAAGGACTGGGATTATAAAAAGTAGCACTGGGGGTTAATACCTAAACAAGAACAAAACTTTATTTTATTTATTTATTTACATTTGTTTACTGGGAAATTCCAACTGGTCAGAGGTCCTTTTTCAGTGGAGGCCCGGGGACGAAAGCTCCACAGAACAATAAATGAGCAGCAGAGTACATGAAGAACAATTAAATATACATGCAATAGCAAATAATATATATATATATATATATATATATATATATATATATATATATATACGTATATGTGTGTGTAAGAGAAGGTACAAATATTAAAAAGAAAAATCTTCATGCTGCTGACTTTGATTTATGATGACTTATGATGACCAACTTAGCTACAGACAGCTAAGAAATTAAACAAAAAATACACCACAATATATAAGAAAAACTATTACTGTCATCTACAAGAAAAACACCAAAACAAGCCAACCAATTATCCCCTGGATGCCCATATTCTCTAGCCACTACACCCTGCTCCCAACTTTCCTTTAACTTCAAGCCAGTTTGCACATCTTTGGTCCGAAAATTACTTAAAAATCTAAAGCCTACCACCCTGTTGGCTGATCTCCTCCCTGCAGAATATCTACAAAAAGCTGCAGATGCCATAGCATACCCCATTACTATCCTGATCAATAGAAGCGTCCATTCCCTCCATCTGGAAGATATCCCATGTTATCCCACTCCATAAAGAGGGCAGCTCTACTGAACTTTCAAACTATAGACCCATAGCTATTCTGTCACCCTTGGCTAAAATTATGGAAAAATGCATCCAGAATCAACTCCTGAATTATCTTATCCATAATAATCTTCTAGCCAACACCCAACATGGCTTTAGACCATTCCATAGTACAGCTTCAGCCCTCCTCTCCTTCTCTAACATCATTAACCAACACCGAAACAATAATAAACCTTCCTCTGCTATCTTTCTCGATCTTTCAAATCCTTTGATATAGTAAACCACCAAATACTCATAAACACTTTGAAATCCATCTCCCTAGAGGACCAGGGCATCCAATGGTTTCAATCATATCTCAGTGGTAGACAATAGGCTGTCCTATGGCAGAGCAAACTATCCACTCTTTTACCCATCACCATCGGAGGCTCCATACTAGATCCATTATTATTTTCCATTTTCATCAATGATTTGTATAAGGTCATCCCAAATGCAACATGCATTCAATATGCGGACAACTCCACTTTAGTATATTCTTACACTTCACCTACAGAGTTGCAGATTCTATCCCAAAATACTTTTAACACAGTTGAAAATTGGCTCCTTAACTGTCATCTCATGTTAAATCCTAATAAAACCAAACTGCTCCTTTTCTCCCCCCCACTCACAGGTCTGCCCCTATAACCTTTACATTAAAATCCAACAACGGCACCATTATTTCCCCAGATTCCTCAACCAAACTGTTAGGAGTTATAATAGATAATAACCTTAAGTTTGAGCTGCATATCAATAAAGCTATTAAAACAGTTAATAAAAAACTTGGCTTACTATATAGGATTAAGCCCTTCCTAACACCATTAATAAGAACTGTAGTTGCTCGTACACATATACTCTCCACCCTCCTCTATGCTTCCCCTCTATTTACAAACCTCAGCAAAAGTGACCTTAATAAACTTTCTAGCAGCTACAATCACATTGCTAGATTTGCTACTGATGCAGCCTACAGAACTCACCACTATTGCTGTTGTTGTGTCTTTCGGCTTTTCCCGGTTAGGGGTCGCCACAGCGGAACTCCGGTCCGCTAATGATTGGCAGTTGATTTTTACATACCGGCTTGCCAGGCCTGACGCACAACCTTCAACGAAGGTATGCCCATTCACGCATGTCTCCACACAGAAGATGCTCTAGCTGAGAATCGAATGGGACAACGTCTTACTGTGAGGCGACAACACTACCACAGCACCACCACCACAGCATACAGAACTCACCACTGCCATAACCTAAATCTACTAGGATGGCTTGAACTGCCTAACCTACATCAAGTTAACCAACTAATAGTTCCACACAAGATCCTGTACCAACCAGATCATACACCCATACTTAAAAGCCTCATCACCCCATACAGTAACCTTAGCACACTTCGTTCATCTGAAAGACTACTAGTTCAAACTCTCAAATCCAACAACACAGCCAGTAAATCACTATTTGCTAACTCTGTTGGCAAAACTTGGAATTCTCTTCCTGCTAATTTTACATCTAAACTCTCTCTACCTCAATTCAAGGAAAGTCTGATTCAGTACTTTAAAAAATGATGGGTATGTCGTTGTCCTAATCCAGACTAACTCTAATCATCACTCGTGTGCACATGGAGGACTTCTGCCTACACTTTATTGTTTCTTAACTTATAAATCCTATGATCTCCTTGGATCTACTACCATGTTAGCCTACTTCACATTCAGTACCCTATCATTCTTAAAAACACTGTCTAGAATTTTCCATCTGAGTAAAATATAATAATTTGTTTGTGTATCTGCTTTTGTGTTTGTTTACATCTGTGTAAAAATTCTTTTATTTGTGTTTTATTTTGTGTTTTAAACTATAAAAATGTAACAGTTTCTTGAATGTCTTTTTGGAGCTTTTCTCCTCGGGCCTCCACTGAAAATGGACATGTATCCAGTCGGACTATCCCGGTAAACAAATGTAAAATAAATAAATTAAATAAATTAAATAAATAAATAGCTATATACCTTCTGGAGCAAGGGGAGGACTCTTTTGAATTTAGGGAGGGAGTAAATGTTTAAGAATTTATTTGCATAAAGAGCACATATACCAGGAGAACACATATTATTATTTTTATTAGATTATGCAGTTAAAAAAAAATTGAAAACAAATGTACATGCTTCAAAGATGCTAATTAATGCCTACAGCTTTGATGTAATTACATACTCTCTGACTTGCTACATCTTTGCACTTTAGGTTGCACTGTGTTCCTCACTCATTGTAGCTTTGTATTAATACTTACTATGCTTATTTCAGATATTTCCTCAGAACCTCATATTTAGCACTATCTCATTGGCCTACTTTGTATGATAATTTAAGCCTTTAATTTCTTTCTGTACTATATTGTTTATGTACTTTTGTAATATGCATTTGTCTGATTGCTATATGAATATTGCATGTACTCCATTTATTGTAAAACTGTTGTGTATATGTCTTTTTCCATCTGGCCCAGGAATTGGCTGAAGAGGGTCTTGTGCCAGTCCACCAGCACAGAAATTAAATAAATGTCCTTGATTAAAGTTCTTAGCTGGGGGAAGGCTGAGTACAGGTGACCCCTGGCATTTCACTGCCCCACCCTTTTCATATATATTGCAGGGTTGAAATTATTATCCGTTTTTATTATTGAACAAGCAAGTTTACTGTTATAAAGACTTTAGTTGGAGTAATAGATATTACAGAATCATAATGTGTTAAAACAAATGAGCATGCATTTTCAGTTTACACAGAAAGCATTGCTTTTATGATGGGAAGCTGGAGTGGAGGTGGTGGAAGACGATTGTATACCCCCCTACACACACACACACACACACACACACACACACACACACACACACACACACACACACACACACACACACACACACATTTCAACTTGCTACTTTATGGTCTTGCACTGGAACTTACGTAGGGTACAAACAAATTCTCCAGTGTTTTGCTATGATACAAATGCTTGCTAAAGTACTATTAGGATATTAAATGATTGCATACTGCTGTTAGAATCCTGTCTCCTGCTTAACATATGTATTACACTTACAAATTTCAAACACTAAGGGTACACGTTCTGAAAAACTTCAGTCTAGGCCCATCATGGATCATTCTAAGGGAAAACATGCTGTACCACAACAGTAGAATTCTCATTGTTTATCATAGAAACCTACAAAAATTAATTTTAGAATCTTATAGATGTACAGCTTCAGGGTGTTAATGGTTTTAGCATTTAATCCTACTCTGAGAAATTTGAGTTCATGTCCAGCATGTAGATATATTTGTGATGCTTCCCTGCTTGTGATTAGGGGGTGATGAGGTCAACAGGTGCACTGAAGTATCATAGTTCAAGACATTAATTACACCCCTCAGTGTTTTACTGCACCTATTTGGATGGTTTGTCTCAATCACGCATAAAGCTTTGTTTAAAGCTTCAGTGGGAAGAGCAGAATCACTGAGTCACAGACTTAAATGTCATCTGTCCAAAGGAATGGAGTCCAAAACGAATGACTAGCACAAAGTAAAGAAAATCATTAAAACAGAAAAACATAAACATAGGCACCCACATCCCCCCATTCACATACTCTACGTATTTACAACAAACAAAAATAATGGTTTGCACAAACAGAAATAGGTTACTTGGAATGCAATGACCTAGATGCGTGAAACTTATCAGAAAGTGCAACCAGATTGCAATCTCTTGGTCAGATGATGCGTGAGTGTAAACATGGATTATGATCAGTAGCTTTCAGTTTGAAAACAGAGGACAGCCTCAGGACACCAGTTATCTTGATAAGCAGCTGCTTATTATCCTTCACCAAATGAAACAACAGTCCTGATTCTCCGTAATCCACAGTCTATTGCAGTAATATAAGAATGTCCCCTCCTCCACCACGGTTAGAGGAAGGAGATGAGCCTTTATCATACATTCATTAACACTTTCTGATAAGCTAAACTGCTAAAGAGATTGTTGTCTCTTTAACTCTGAAAAGTATTTGCAGAAGCAGAGAGAAACTTCATCTGGAACTAACATTTGTCAGTACTGATCAGATGCCCAATATGTGACTTTTCTTACTAGAAGCATGATATTTTACAGGAGAGACCACACATCGACAAATACAGAGCACTTGTTTTCTAAGTTTTAAAAAATAATACTATTTTTTTGGTTGAACTTTAACTGTTTCTACTATTTCTAGTAATTTTAAAATATTTCAGAAACAGTATCATAGTTTACTGCAAGATTTAGGGATTATTCAAACATTTGATATATTTTTTAAGGGCATGGTTGCTTAAACAGAATTTATTTTCCCATCTGAAAAAAGTAAGAAATGAAAGGCAGTAACATGCAATGCTAAGTCCACTTGTATTGGAGACTGAGTGTAGTAATTGCAGAGAAATGAAAAGATACAGCAATTATTTTAATACCCCTCTCTATTTCACAAATTAATTTGCATAACTGTACAAAGTATTTGTATGAATATGCAGAAGGGGAGCAGCTGGGAGGGGTTTAGCAATCATTTGTCATGAAATATTTTAACCATTCTATTTAAAATAAGATCGGATGATCCCCCAACACCATGCTTTACAAGACTGCAGCAGCTTGAAATGTCTATTGTGCTAAAATTAAACTCCATCAATTTCTATGAGTATAATGCAACATTACTTGTAAAGACATAAAGTGAACACAATATGAATATATATATTAAATGATTGCCAATAAAATGTGTGTGTGTGTGTGTGTGTGTGTGTGTGTGTGTGTGTGTGTGTGTGTGTGTGTGTATGTTGTTTGCATATAAAAGGGGAGAGAATCCTCCTAAAAACAAATTGGAATATAACCTATGACAGAGTTTGAGTATAGAAAACAAAATGGAGACTACAGAAACTGTACTTTACCCAGCAAGAAAGTACATGTTTGCATTAGCTCAGAACAGTAAAATTAATTTATTTTGTGATGACACAAAAAACACTCACCTATTTTTATGAACTGATTCTTATGTTTGTAGTAGCACATTATAAAAACATGTTTAGCTTATTAAAGACATATTTCTAGCCATGTGAAATATGCATTATGTTAAAAGCTCAGATTGCTTTTACTAATTTGTTAATATTTAAAAAATGCTAATTATGCTACAATTTGCCAGCTTGGCTAGAGTCATTTGCTTCTAAATCATGGCAGAGAGTCACATTTAATTTATATTGCTTTGCAGAGTTAAGTGAAACTGGAAACAGTGGGTGTGAAAATTGGTAAATCAATTATATAATTCTGGAAGAAAGGTTACACTGCATTCTTAAACGACAGTGCACTGTTACCACCAATCACTAGAGCAGCTGATATACATACTTGGATATTTCAGTGGCTTTACCATAACAAAGATATTGTTAGTACCGCATTTTTGAGTCAATCTATTGTAAATAATCATTGCTTTCATGACTACCTAGAAATACTGGTCTTAACACTGTATGAGGCTACACTAGAATTGGTGGAATTTATATACATGCTTATAGATGTCGGTGATTAATGAAAAAGATTAATAAAAAAATCTCAGAATGGGTTTTGTGATCCTACATTAAAAAAATGAAATGCTTGTGTATAGTTTCAAATGTGATTCTGCAAAATGTATACGTTTAAAGTATAAAAAGTGAATTGGTTGTGTTAAATGCATTTATCAAAGAAATGAGAGTTTATGAAGAAATACCTTTTAAATTCGTAGGTTAATACTAGGATATTGATCTAGAAGAAGATTTGCAGTTTAGCCACAAAATCCCAAATCATAATGACCCACAAACACAAATAATTAATACCCAGTTATAACCCACTTCAATGACAGCTTGAAAGGTAGACCCAGGTGAAGTTATGATTACCCTTCATTTCATCCAGATTACACTTAAACAAGGTCAGGGAACTACTTTGATTTACATCTAAAGGATGTCTATTCCATAAAAGAGGGATACTCTGGGAGAGATAACTATCTTCCCAGCAGGCCCTATGTTTTATTTTTTTTTTTTTATTGCAGTGGAAACTCAGGTTTCTTGAAATTTGTAAAAGAAGAAAATGTGGAATAGATGTACCGGCCATCAGTCCACCGGAAATGAAGGAATGAAGTACCATCAGATTTTGATGTCTATAGGCTGGTCTAGTCTTCCCAGTTCCTTAGCAAGAAAGTAAAATGAAGACTATGTTAAACTTAGCAAGCAAATAAATTGAAGATTATGTTAACTTTAGCAAGTGGATGAATAGAAGATTATGTTAACCAGAAACGTATTTCTTTTCTTCCCAGCTGTCCTAAGACCTGACCAATAACTACCCTGCATTCCTTAGTTACAGCACTATTTTTGCCCCTACTACCTTTTCAGAAAATCTGATCCAATCACTCAACATCCTATCTGAGAAATAATGCTTCCTTACATTTCATTTGAGCTATCATTTTAAGTGTTCATATCAATCCATCTTCTTCCCAAATGTTTCTGTTTTAAGAACTGGCACTTATTTAAATGCATAGAGCCACTGAGGTTCTCAGATTAGCTATCCTATAGCAGACTGTAAAGCAGATGAGGTTTCTTTCAGCTCCCAAGTGTTGTTGAACTCCCTCTCCAATCATTGTTTCCTGTAGGACATCACTGCCAGATCAGTTTTTAAGTATATGTCAACAGAGTAATTTTGTATTTGGAATTTCGTCTTACTTCAGTGCAACCAAGGAGTTTGCGGGAGATGGGTAAGAGGTGCTGCCACACTGCAAAAAATAAAAAATAAAAAATAAATAAATACGTAAATAAAAAAAATACTTTAAAATTTGTTGTTGGATGCAGATCTCCAAGACTTTGGCAAGCTGAACAGCACTGATTACTAGATGAAGTTCTTACATGTTTCTGCCATGATCTCTCTCCTTCATTCTTCTTTTTGTTGTATCTTTCGGCTTTTCCCGGTTAGGGGTCGCCACAGCAGAACTCTGGTCTGCTAATGATTGGCAGTAGATTTTTACGTACCGAGTTGCCAGCCATGACGTACAACCTTCAACGAAGGTACGCCCACTCACGCATGTCTCCCACACAGAAGACGCTTTAGCTGAGAATCGAACAGGACAATGTCTTACTGTGAGGCGACAATACTACCACAGCACCACCACCGTAAATTGCAATATTCTATTCTCTCTTCACATCCTCTTTCCTGTAAATATCATGATGAGTTCTCCAGAACAGCAAGCAGTACTCCTGAAGGAGTCTTACTGTTTGTTAGAGGGAGGTTGCTGTAATGGTTAAGGTGTTTATCTTACAGACAGAAGGTGCAGGGTTTAATACTCACTTATAGGTTCATAGGTAGGTACTAGGCTATTGGCCCAAGGGCCTACGTAAGCCTAGCCAACAAGGTTCCCTGGCTTACGCCACCCAATAAAGTTATTTTCCTGTGCCACTGTTGAGCAGAGACACAGAAGTGATCCCTGGGGTGTACTTCCTATTTCCCATCCACTCATCAAAATTTTTCTTGAAGAGTGCTAATGAAGAACTTTGCTTGACATAGATGGGTAGTCTGTTCCAGAGTATGGGAAGTCTCTGGGACAGGAATCTATCCCTCCAACATGTCCTGTTTATTGTGGGGTAATTAGCTAGGCTTTAAATGCCTCACAAGGGCAGTTAGCCAAGTACTAACCTATGAACATTTCTAAGATAGTAATAGTTTCATTTCTTCTCCTGATATCTCTTCATGTGCATGGCAGAATGATGCATGCTCTCATTTTGTTTTTCATTTTGAAACCAATTAAATTTGCCTTAGGCAGGCTTGTGGTTACAACAATGTTGAAGATGTGAAGGCAAAGAAAAAGAAATGGAAAAATGAGAAAGAGTAACCATAGGAGCACAGTGCATGTAGTAAAGTTTTATGTGTGTGTGTGTGTGTGTGTGTGTGTGTGTGTGTGTGTGTGTGTGTGTGTGTGTGTGTGTGTGTGTGTGTGTGTGTGTGTGTCTGTGTGTCTGTGCATGCATGTATTTGTTATAGCACACATTCATTTTTTTTTTACTTTGAGTATTCAGACAGAAGGAGAAAAAACATTTTGTCAGGGGGAAGTTATTTAGAATAAATATGAATAAATATGTTAAGTTTTTTCCTGCAGCAGGCATACAAGGGGAATGCAGGTAACAGAATAATACAGAAAAGTGTCATTATTTTAGATCCTTTGGTAACAACTGGCATACATCACCTTCCTTCGGCTGCACTTCTATCTGTACTCTATATACTAACTTCCTAAATGTAAATCAAACCTTTGTACTTAATATATATCATTATCAGCATAGTTTTATCCTTTTACTTTACTGGTTTATGTACTTTTGCGTTCTTAGCATCACGTATTCTTTGAACTTTATTCTCTGTTACTTCATGTTTTTGTTGTCTGATATATTCTGCATGAGTGGTCAGGTTATTGACCCTGGGCTGAGGCTGAAATTGGTCAGAAGAGATTAACAAATTCAATAAATAAATAAAGTAATGAATAGTGAAATGGTGGTGGGGTATCTTCCCCAGGGTATTGTCTTGTGATTCTTCTATGATTACATCGGTTTTCATTACTCTGCACCTCCAGGTGTGAAGCTTGCCTACACTTTGTCTTCAATTTTACCAGAAGAAGCATGTATTGCTACACTTAAAATGGTTATAAACTCAAACCAGAATATAACATACTGCAGTAGTTCTTAATCTAGTTATTAATCTATCTTCTAATTATTTCATTAATGCACATTGCAAGCATAACACTGCCATCACCCTTAAACCACAAAGATAACACCACAGCAGTAACAAGTACATAATGTATACATAATGCATTTTGCCAAGGAAAATGCTGCTCACTGCCTTCCTATTCAGACTCTTACAAAACAATTTCTGTTCTGCAGTTACATAAGTTCAGATCTCCACCAACCCTTAGGCTGCATTGAAGACTAGCACAGAGGGCATTGGATAATACTACTAGTAATCCTGATTTAGGAATGGACTTAGCCTATAGAGCTGCTTGGTAGGGGCAGGGAAAGAAGTGATCTATGCCTCTCTTTTCTCATAGGAAGAATTCATGCTGAAACATTTGGGACTTGAAGTAACGAGGAATGTAGGATCTGGACTGCATCACTCTATGCTCCAGTTTATTCAGGACATTAGATATGAGTGAGCTGGGTTATGTCATATTCTGTAAGTTTGTCCAATATGAAATACACAGTGATCAAGCTGACCATATGTACCTGGTCTTTGTCTCATTCCGTGAGCCATCCTTAACATATTAAAGTTATGTGGTCCCCGGATAGCTAGACATAAGTTGTTTCATCTTTAATATGAGAAATGATTCAATTGCAGTCACCTTGTAACTTTTGTCTTCAGGCTAAGTAGCCTAAAAAGTGAAAAATTGTGTCCCATGCTGGTATGAGCCTAGCATTGAGCAGCATTTTACTTTCTCCAAGAATGATGCCACAATACAAACAAAAATGACTGACTTTAATAAATTGGCTTAGTTTCTGGTGTAATTCTAAGGGGGTGCAATATTTGTCAGCATAGAAGGAGATGGTCAACAGACCAGGCTGATTTGCCAGGGATGGACTGCAACTCTTCCCACAAGGCTTTTGAATATTAGCCAAAACATTGCTCTTCCCCACAATGCCTTTAGGCAATGCCAGGCTGAAAGTACTTCTGATATAGCGAATCAAAACAAGAAAATCTAAAGGTATTACTGCTCAATACTAGGAGTGAAAACAAAAAACTCTACCCCCTAGAAGCTCTATTCAATCTAAAGAATGATGACATCTGTATGGTCATGGAGACATGGTTTAAAGCTGCAGAGAACACATCGACAGTGCAAGGTTATAATGCCTTCCACACATTACAGCAGATATTACACAGACGGAAGTTGGTCAAACAAGACAATGCATTTGAGCTTCTCCATGTTCAAATATGTTCAGGGTTTGCTGAATCTAGTACTGTTTGTGACCTTTGGAGCTTGTAAAACAGTTAATCATTTGTCTGGAGAGGCATAGCTGTGCCCTCAGTGGAGGAGGTTACAGTTTGGTCTGATCTAGCTGGAATTACTGCTGCATGGCTGTTTATGGCATTTTGATTGGATAATTTGAACTTTGGCTGGTTCCTGTTTCTTTATTTTAAATAGTCAGTGTCTGAACCAGTTTATGCTTGTTTGCTCAAAGCTGCAGTGAGTTAGACCTTCTGCAATTGCTCTGCTATTTTCCAAAAACATGCTGTGAGACTGTGACACCCCTCCACTGGCCCAGTAATCAAGGAGCCTCAATCCTCACCACTAGCACCAGTGAGGGACATACACATTGGGAGGATGACAAGTACGCACACAGTAAAGTACAATTTCCCTTAAGAGCACACAGAGACCACAGTCGGTCTGGGGCTGGTTTCTCCCTCTTTCTCCAGACCCCCAGTAATACTCCCTACTGGCACAGCTATAGAGTTGAGTCCGTAGCCAGGATTCCAAGCCAAGTCCTCGCAGGACTCTCTCTGTCCAACAAGTGTTTCATGTCCTTGCCCAAGTAGCCGACACACACACACACACACACACACACACACACACACACACACACACACACACACACACACACACACTTTGAGATTTGATTTATATACAAACATACACCTGGGAAAGGCTGGCACAGGCTTACTAGCTATGCCACCTTCTGCCCAGGCCATAAGGTAGTTAGCAGTGCCACCAGAACCCCTTATCAGCTACTTTAAGGCCTTCACAAAGGTTGACAAATCTTACTGTGTAATGTTACTATTATCCAAATGGTAAGTGTGGCCAGGGTCAAGGCTATTTAGGAGTGGCCTATACAGTGTCACCAAATACATATGCAAGTACTCTAAGAACTTAAATATCACTAAACAAGCCAGCCACAATTAAAAGGTTTAAATATATTTAATAATAAATAATAAAAGAATAAGACAATATTCAATAAATCAGGACAGTGACTACAGAGTTCAGAATCACAGGAAATATTTTAAAACAACATTGCAGTCTCAAATAAATGCAGAAGACATCTAAACTAATCTTTACTATATTTCTATCTATATCTAAGAGAAATCACTGTACCCTAGTTACTTACTATTATTAAAGGCAAGTGCTGATGAAAGGATGTTTCCAGGCCCAAAGACAAATACAAAATGCACAGACTCACTCTCCGAGATAGTTCGTTAATTAATAATACACATTACTGCTGGGTTAGCTGGGATGACAAAACTCTTTGTCACCTGCCTTTAGCTCCCAGGCTAATAGAAGCTTAAAATGTAACATTTCTGTGTGAAAAATACCTATCTCTCTGATGTGCAGTTGCTAGGAGGTCACAGAGCAATAAAAACACTTTACATTTAAAACCTAGTAATTATTTATGTTTCAAGACAATAGGAAAAACTCTAACTCTAGACATTGTGACTTCTCTGAGCTGAAACAGAGATAACAGAATCGCATAACAATTTCCACTTATTTTCTTGAGATTTTGCAAGTTAACTCTGTATGTTCCAGCTTCTACCATTGAAACACACATCTGCACAGGTATATAGTTTATACACATTAAAGCTTTTTTTCCAGCAGGGTACACTGTGTTTACATTCTTGAAGCTCAGTTCATAACATACAGTTCAACACACACGTCTGCACCAGTAGTTTAATATCCACATAACATATAGTTCTCTTACATTTGTAAGACAAGCTTATGGATCGCATTGATATTCACAAATGACATATGATTATTTACAAAATTACAGATATCTGGGTGCCAGTGTCACATTTTTATATAAATCATATTAATATTTTCAAGTGACATCTAATTATTTACAAAATTCCACCTAGCTGGGCTAGCAGCATTTTGGTTTGTCACACTTCTCCCCACCACGAGAACTCAAGTTAGTTTTTCAAGTGACCCTTGAAAAATATTGTTTGAGAGGGTTGAGCCTATCTGGGAATACCTTACCCCATTCCTTGTCTTGATATTCCAGCTGCCTTGGCATTGCTGACCCTAGTGCCATGCTGCACTGTCCCATCATATGTCTGCAGCCCTAAGCTCCACCATAGTAATCTGGGATTTTCCTAGCTGGCTCCCTGTAGCCATAGATTTCCCTCAGACTCCTCCTGTCTCCTATTGCCAATACTTAGCACAAGGGCCTCTCTATCATGGTAAGGTTTCATCATGTTAACATAGTACAGTTTGTGACCCTGCCTCCTGCCTGGCAGTTCTACCATGTAGTTAACATCACTGACCTTCTTTACCACCATGTAGGGACCCTCTCAAGCTGCCTGCAGCTTGTTGTGTCTGACAGGAATGAGAACCACTACCTGCTGCTCTACAGCATACTCTCTAGCTTGAACATTCCTGTCATACCAGACCTTTTTCTGTTTGGCTTCTGCCAGATTCTTCTGGGTCAAACCAATGAGTTCCCTGAGCCTTGTCCTGAGGTTTAGGACATATGCCACAACAGACTCCTTGTGGAATTCACACTCACCCTCCCACTCATCTTGAATCAAATCTAGAGGTCCCCTCACCCTATGGCCATACAGCAACTCAAAAGGTGAAAAACCTGTGGATTCCTGGGGAACATCTCTGTAAGCAAACAGCAGACGGGGCAACTATTTGTCCCACTCCCTCTTAAACTGGCCTGCAAATGCCTGTAGCATTGTCTTGGGTGTAGAGTTTAACCTCTCAACAAGATTATTAGTCTGGGGATGCTAGGGGTGGTCTTTAGGTGCTTCATCCCACAGTACTTCCACAGACCAGCCAGCAGGAGGTCAGAAATGAAATTGGCATCTCTGTCAGTCAGTAATTTTTGGGAAACCTACCCTGCTGAGAATCTCTAACAAAGCAATTGCCACCTTTTCTGCCTCAATGCAGGACAGAGCCACTGCCTCAGGGTATCTGGTAGCATAATCTACTACCACTAGGATATACTTTTTCCCTGTGGAACTTGGGGTACTCAATGGCCCCAAAATATCCATATCTACCCTCTGAAATGGCTCCTCAATCACAGGCAAAAGCATCAAAGGAGCTTTCACCTTGTCTCCTGCCTTGCCTATGTTATGGCTCTGCTCACACTTCCTACAGTACCCTGTTACATCTCTGGAAATCCCAGGCCAATAGAAGTTCTGCTTAATAAGTCTGTTTGTACATTTTTTTGTCCATATGTCCTGCAAAGGGAATATCATGGGCTATGGCTAGAAGTGCCAGATGGTAGGCGCTGGGCAATACCAACTGCTGTATTCTCTCACCTTCTAGCCATCCCTCAGGGGTCCACTCTCTACACAGTAACCTTTTGTCCCAGTATACAGATTTCCCCTTCCCTTGAGAATCAGGTGCCTTACTAGCTCCCTCCCTCAGGCCTTGCAATGTGGGGTTTGAGAGCTGAGCCTGTCTGAACTCTCTCTTTGTAATTATTCCCAGCTCCCCTTCCACAGGAAGTCTGGTATCCTCTGACAGTGGTGCCTCACTGTCATCCTGGGTACTACTACTCACCTCTGCCCCTTGCAGTCACTCTGTCCAAGGGAACATCACTACCCACAAGCAGCTATGGCTCACCTTCAGTATCACTGCTACATGGTAGCTCCCTCCCTGAAGTAATCACCTCAACAGTCCTGGCTACAAGTGTGCGGTTTGTCTGGATATCCCCCAGGCTACCAGACCCACATGCTTGTCTCCAAGCCTGACTGCATGTAACAGCATGCACACATGGTACTGCATTAACAAAATCATTCCCAATCAGGGCATCTGCAGGGATAACCTCAAACACATCTACTTGCTGGCTTCCTTTTCCACCCTCCCAGTCAAGGTAAACTAGTGAACGGTATTTGGAATGGGGTTCCTCCTAAAGCTCTGACTGGAGTGGACTGCCCAAGCAAGTAGTGCTCCTGTGTAACCATTGCAGGCTTCATAATGCTTAGATCAGAGGCTGTGTCTCTCTTAGCCATGGCCTCTTTCCCATTCACTAAGATAGTATATAACCTCTTGTGGTAGTTTGGTACCCTTGTTGTCTTGAGACAACTTACTGCTGACATTTTGTCATTCCCACTTACTAGATCTCCCACCTATTGTTCCCCACTTTGCCAATGTGGGACATCTATATGCTACATGGCCCTACTGGTTGTATTTAAAACATTTAACCCTTGGTCCTGGATATGTATCTGGACTAGTGGCTTTCCCGGCTACTGGTAGACTCTGCTGGGGTTGTCTGGGCTTCCCACCATGGGTTCCCTTAGACCCATGAGCAGCACTGGGTGTCCCTTTTCTCTGCAGTGATGACCTGCTTGCTATGTATAGGTCTCCCTTCTTCCCCAACTCATCTACAGTATTGCATTGTATATCAGCTAACCAGATTCTCATGTCGCCAGGCAAAGTGCTCAGGGCTTCTTTCCTCACCAAAAGGTCTGCCAGCCCTTCAGAAGTGGTGACCTGATATCCACTCACCCATCTATGAAAAAAGGCTTAGTTCAGCAACATATTCACACACTCTTTCATCTGCTTTGCGTCTATGCTCACAAAACTTTTTCCTATAAGCTTCAGGTGTTAACTTAAAAAATTCTAGCAAACATTTCTTTACAACATTATAATTTAAACAGTCAGTATCAGACAATTTGGAAAGAATAGTCACAGCTTTACCATGGAGTAAGGGGGTCAGTAACTGTACACAGAGCCCTTGGTCAATATTATACTGTTTACACACCCTCTCAAACATTTAAATGAAACTATCAAAATTATCCGTCTCTCTAAATTGTGAAAGAAATTTACTGACATTTGTTACATCTGGGGTTGGGTTACTCCCTTCCCCATTACTTCCATGACTCTGGCGAAGAGTCAGCATCTCCTTTTCATGTTGCCTCTGCCTCTCATTCTCCTCAGCCTTCAGATGTCTCAGTCTGTCTGCTGCTTCTATTTCCAAATGCTTGGCCTCCAACTCAAGCCTTTTAACTCCAGATGGATTTTTAAGTCCTCTGTGGAAAGTTTGAGCTGCCCATTTTCTGAGAGTTGTACATCCCCATGGCCAGTCTGATTGTCCTCCTGGTTGCTATTATGTGATGCAGCTGTGACTAAAGCTGCAATCATGTCTGCTTTAGTCAGGTTGGCATGTACCAGTACTTTAAAATGGCATATCTCAGCCAACTGGCTCCTTGTCAGCTTGCCATACTCCTCTGCTGACATGCTTGCCTGCTTTCCCTGACTAGCTTAGCTAACCAAAAAAATAAAACAATTGTGATATGAGCTCTGAATGTTCACTGCATGGCTGATTAAGAGTACAAAAACCTTTAGTGATCATTGTACACAGGCTACAGGAATTCAATATCCACACCACTACAAGCCAATTAATATGTGATGTGGCTAACTCACCACTGTGAACCAATTAATCTGTGATGTGGATATCCTACCACTGCCAACCAATTAATATGTGACACCCCTGTACTGGCCCAGTAATCAGTGAGCCTCAGTCATCACCACTAGCACCAGTGAGGGACGTACACATTGGGAGGATGATAAGTGCACAAACACACAGTAAAGTACAATTTCTCTTAAGAGCACACAGAGATCATGGTCAGTTTGAGGCTGGGTTTTCCCTCTTTCTCCAGATCCCCAATAAGACATCCCACTGGCACAGCTATAGAGTTGAGTCCTTAGCCAGGGCTCCAAGCCAAGTCTTCCCAGCACTCTGTCTGTCCAACCAGTGCTATGTGTCCCTGCCCAAGTAGCTGAAACACACACACGCGCACACACACACACACACACACACACACACACACACACACACACACACACACACACACACACACACACACACTTTGAGATTTGATTTATACACAAACATACACCTGGGAAAGGCTGGCACAGGCTTACTAGCTATCCCCCCTTCTGCCCAGACCATAAGGTAGTTAGCACTGGCACCAGAACCCCTTATCAGCTAATTTAAGGCCCTTACCAAAGAGTGACCAATCTTACTGTGTAATGTTACTATTATCAAAATGGTAAGTGTGACCAAGGTCAAGGCTATTTAGGACTGGCATATACAGTGTCACCAAATACATATACAAGTACTCTAAGATCTTAAAATATCTCTAAACAAACCAGCCACAATTAAAAGGTTTAAATATATTTAATAATAAATAATAAAAGAACAACACAATATTTAATAACTCAGCACAGTGACTACAGAGTTCAGAATTACAGGACATATTTTAAAACAATATTGCAGGACTGTCTCAAATAAATACAGAAAACATCTAAACTAATATTTACTATATTCCTGTCTATATCTAAGAGAAATCACTGTACCCTAGTTACTTCCTATTAGCAAGGCAAGTGCTGATGAGAGGATGTTTCCAGGTCCAAAGACAAATACAAAATGCACAGACTCACTCTCTGTGATAGTTCTTAAATTAATAATACACATTCCTGCTGGGTTAGCTGGGATGACCTCACTTTTTCTGCCTTCAGTTCCCAGGCTAACATACACTTAAAATGTAGCATTTCTCTATGAAAAATACCTATCTCTCAGATGTGCAGCTGCTAGGAAGTCACGGCGCAATAAAGACACTTTACATTTAAACCTAGTAATTATTTCTGTTTCAAGACAATATGAAATACTCTTAACTCTAGACATTGTGTCTGCCCTGAGCCGAAACAAATATAACAGAATTGTAAAACAATTTCCACTTATTTTCTTGAGGTTTTGCAAGTTAACTCTGTATGTTCCAGCTTCTACCATTAAAACACACATCTGCACAGGTATATACACATATAGTTTATACACTTTTCTGATTTTTTTCCAGCAGGGTACACTGTGGTTACATTCTTGAAGCTCAGTACATAACATACAGTTCAACACACACTTCTGCACCAGTAGTTTAATATCCACATAACATATAGTTCTCTTAGATTTGTAAGACTAGCCTATGGATCATATTAATATTTACAAATGTCATATGATTATTTACAAAATTCCAGATAGCTGGGCTGGCAGTGTCACATTTCTATATAAATCATATTAATATTTTCAAGTGACATATAATTATTTGCAAAATTCCAGGTAGCTGGGCTTGGTGCATTTCAGTTTGTCACAGAGACTACAAAAGATAAGTACTTATTTTCAACTGTCTTCTGCACTTCTGATTAACTAAAACAATATTTGCTTCATATCTGTTTATTTAAACTGTGCAACTATATTTTAGGCTTAGTGAGCTGAATCTTTACCTCTGTTCTGATCTCTGTCTTCTTTTTATTTTTGCTACCCACCCACCCAACTGTTGTGGTCCTAAAGCTTGTTGGCTTTTGAGTTGCCTACCTCTACTATAAATTTGATATTGGACACTCCTCCCAGTACCATTACATGAGCTCATTCTACTGAGTATAGTGAGACCATTTGTGAAGGCCCACCCCTTTAGCATCTTAAACTTGAACTATCTTCTGTTTCCTCCCTTTCCATTAAAAAATACACTTTATTCACCTGCTCCTACTGTATTTGTGCCTCTTCCTTCTTTATTTTCCTGCTTTTATTGCTTGTACTTAAAGGTTTTCAACTGCCTTCATTCTGACGCAGTTATTACTGCTTGTCAGTAGCCTGATTAAATTGATGACAGTATACTACTGAATTGGTGCTTTATTTAAAATGTTCTTTTGCTGTTGTGATTGTGTGTGATCTTATGCAGTTTGGATTTCTGGTATGCCTGCATTTGTTGCATAGGCTGGATTCAGACTTCCTACATCTAGACTGTTTTGTATCACTTGAACAGTAAAACTAGCTCTTCACTGAGATACTGAAAGATCTGAGGCATCTCTTGCTCCCAACTAACTTTAAGTGCCTGTTTTTGCTCTTATATTGCACTTTTAATTGTATTTGCATTCTGCTGTCTGTTTGAATTTTCTGAACTGTTTTTGCCATGTTTTACTGTATACTGTACTGGTTCAGCTATAGCACAGCCCAGTTCCAGTTTTACTGTTTTCTGGTTTGGTTTTGTGGCTTCTGAGCATCAATTTCAAGCCATCTTTGTCAAAGAAGGCCCTTCTGCAGTCTTTTAAGAAGAGAGTGCTATCTTGGTCCAATCTAATTGAGGATGACTAGACTAGATCTCAGACACAGCATCCTTATTGGCTAGTTTGAGATGATAGGGTATTTCTTATTTTATTTAAGCCCTGCATGTGTGCTTGTTTTCATGTAGCACACCATCATGCACTGCCATGTAGTGGTGGTTACCATTGGTAGTTATAGATGCAAACATTTTGTTTGTTAAATTTTCTCTTAGCACTTTGCTTGTGGTCCTCCAGAGTTTTTTCATGGCCCTGTTCTTCTGTCAGGTGAAACACTAAGCCTAGCTTCAGATGTACCAACAGACCTCTCACACACTAGCCATTCCTAAGTGCAACCTCTTTTCCTGACCATATAAATTCACCTAAAACTATGGACAGACAATTTCCCAAAGATTCTCCAGCCAGCTTGGTCAACATGGGCATCCTGAGGCAGTGTAGCAACTGCCTCATGTTCCCCGACAACCATTTCCTCCAAATTCACACAAACTCAACATGTGAGAGAGGCAACTATATTAATGCCCTTGAATCCATGCTCTCTCACACACCAATCTGTATATATGACAATGACCGGGTAGTCAGCATGCACACCTCACCCCCTATTTCACCCAAGCCCACATCACACATACCTACATATGCATAGGTCCTCAGCAGAAGCATACCTAAACATCAGAGAACATCCAAGCACAAACATAAGCATGCTACACATAATACTTCCTCTGCAGAACACAGCACGTAATAGCTCATGCACCAGTATCTCACCTGTCAAGTCCTTAAGGCAAAACACAAAATCAAACATATTATTCATAGATTATTCTATTGTGAGACACACAGATGTTCCTCTTACCAGGCTGGATAAGGAGAAGGTCACAGTCAGCTGTCTGTCAGGTGCCAGGATCCGCAATATCAAACATGCACTCAAGTCTCTCAAAACCAGGCACTGTTATGACAGTGCATTGGTCATCCAGACCTGGGTGGGAACAGACATTTAAAATAATCTGCCAGCATAGTTCTTGCCTTTCAAGTAATAACCCAGTAGGAGCCCCGTGGTCCCATTTTAACTTGTTCAATTACTCTAAATTTGAAACTGTGACCCGGGTTTGCCTGGACATGCTTTGCTAATGTACTTGTTTCCTTCTCCTTGCTAATACAATATACATGCTCATAAATCCATTCTCTGAACTTACGTTCGTTCTTGCCTACATAAAAACTAACACATTTTTGGCATTCTGCTAAATAAACTACTCCTTTGGTGTTACAGTCAAATTTCTTTGGTGAAACAAATTTCCTATTTCCAGTGGTGTAATTCCACCCGACATCAATAAAACCACAATAAGGACATGATTCGCATTTATACATTCCTGGAATCCTACTAACTCTCCTGTGTTCCCTTTCCAAGATGATTTTCAAGTTAGCTCCCTTTTTATACACTATTCTAGGTGTGCAATCAATTATTTCTCTAATGTTGGTATCTTCCATCAAAACACACCAGTTCTTCACTAATATATCTTTTAAATGCCTGTTCCCACCCAGGTCTGAATGACCAATGCTCCATAGCTTGTTTATTGAAACTTAGAAGTTTGCCCAGATAAAAGAGAATTAACTTAAATTTCAAAACTAAAAGGTATGATTATTTGTGATGACCTGGTATTTTGAATTGTAAATAATGGAAAGGAAGTGTTGTTTTCTAGTTTTGATTTAAGTGTTTTTAAAATGGATGGCTGCTTACCACATGACATTAATTAGGTCATGTGATTTTTGATGGACATGTAAATAAGGGGATGTGTTTGATTAAAATTGCCTGAAGAAGTTCATTGAATGTGGATGAACAAAAGTGCTTACTAATTAAAACAGGTTCTTTGAGCTGTGACCTTCATTTTTGGTTTATTTAGTAGTTACATTTTTTAATTTGTTTGTTTACCCCCACAATTGGGGCAAACATCCTGGATCTGGTGCTTACACATGTGACAATAGGAGGTACTGCCAGCACAGATAGCTGGAATTTTGTAAATAATTATATGTCATTTATGAATATGCTTGTGTTACAAATATATTAGAACTGTATCTCATGTGTATATCAAACTGATTTGTACAGATGTTTGTGTTGAAAAGGTATTTGTTAATTGCTTTTGTTTGAAATGTATCCACACTGTACCCTGCTGGAGGGAACAGAAATGTACATGCCCTATTGTAACTGTTTAAATGCATATGTTTTAAGAGAGGAAGCTGGAAAACAGGGGGTTGACCTTAGTCCAGCAAAGTTTAAAATATATCTGAAATTAAATCACTATGGGCTAGGCCATAAAGATGCTATCTCACAGGTTTCAATGTAGCCAGAAACCTAAAGTCTGTACTAGGAAGCTTCCTGTATTGCCTTTGTGGTGAACTAAATACTACTCTGGAAGAGTTAAGGTATGAAATTGTTTTATGACTTCCAGGACCGGCCACCAATCTGAGCAAAATCCCTTGTGTGTGTATGTTTACAGGCTGATGCTAAATCCTGCCAGCTTCCAGCAATGGGGAGTTTGCATGAGAACTTGAAGTCAGATGACCAGAAATGATGTCATTCTGCAAGCTATCCCAGAGGTAATATTTTAGATATTATTTTGAAAATTCTCTTAGTGAGACTGAGTATTCTGGATTCTGTCTTGGGCCTGATAACAAGAAGGACCAGTCACCACATCTTCTGCCTTGCTCTGTTAAGTAAGCAGGGAAAAGTAATTTCTCTTAGATACAGTCAGGAACATAGTGAAGCTTAGTTTAGATATTGTTTTTTCTTAATTTGTCTGAGACTGTCCTGCAATGTTATTTTAAATATTTCCTGTATTTTTGAAATCTGATGTCACTCTGAATAGATATTTAGTATTGTCTTGTTTTTATTATTTATTATTTATTCTTAAATATATTTAAACATTTCATTGTGGCTGATCTTTGTAGAGCTACGTGAGCTTTGAGAGTATTTGCATATTTATTTGATGACACTATATGGGACACTCCTAATAGCCTTGCTGTTGGTCAAACTACCATTTGTATTAATATTAATTTCACTCACTATACTGGGTACCATTGTAAGGGCCTTAAGGTAGCTGTCAGGAGTGTCTGGTGGCAGTGGTAACTACCTTATAGTCTGGGCAGAAGTAGGCATAGCTAGTAAATCTGTGCCAGCCTTTCCCAGGTGTGTGTGTGTGTGTGTGTGTGTGTGTGTGTGTGTGTGTGTGTGTGTGTGTGTGTGTGTGTGTGTGTAAAAATCAAATCTCCAAGAGTGTGTGTGTGTTAGCTACTTGGGCAGGGACATGACACACTGCTTGGACAGAGATGGTACTAGAGGTCTTGGCTTGGACACTCAGCTGAGAGCTCAACTCTATAGCTGTGCCCATGGGGAGTCTTATTGAGGATCTGGAGAAAGAGAGAGGAACAATCCCCAGACTGACTGTGCTCCCTGTGTGCTGTTAAAAGGAAATTGTGCTTGATTCTGCTTGACGCAGCAACTGCATCTGGAGATATAGTGTGTGTACCTGTTATCCTCCTAGTGAATGTTCCCCACAGGTGCCAGTGGTGAGGATTGAGGATCATTGATTACCAACTCAGAGGTGAAGGGTTGTCACATATTAGTTGGCAGTGTGGGATTACCATGTCATAACCACTATGGGGTACCACTGTAGCATCCCCACTCCCCACTGGAGCAAATCATCGTGGACTTATCAACAAAGATATAGATATCTCCAAACGCGTGACCCTACTCAGTTTGGATTTGTCAAAGGAAGATCATGCCTGTTCAACCAGGTGGACCTCTCTGAGATAGTCACCAAGGCCCTGAATGAGGGGAAATCTGTGCATATGGCCTACCCAAACTTAGCCAAGGCTTTTGACACTAACCCCTAATCAGGCATCTTTGACAAACTCACTCAGCTAAGTATCAACTCTTATATCATTAGATGGGTCACCAACTGGCTCACTGATAGAACACATATAGTCAAAATGGAGGAATCCACTTCAACAGCAGACCTGTAACCAGTAGTGTTCCACAAGGATCAGTCCTGGCACCTCTACTGTTTGGAATCTATTCCTCTAAAGTACAAGTAAGTAAAGGTTTGTGGCTGATAAAGTTTGCTTATGACTGCAAACTGGGAGTGGTCATAGAATCTCCCAATGATGTCAATGTGCCCTCTTACTCTTAGACAGCAATTTCTTCTTATTATTGTAAAGACTGTTAATGGCAGTTGTCCACCAGGCAGGTTTGCTCATAACAGGTAAGACTGAGTCAATGCAGTAATACAGGTGTTTGTATGAAGAATTGGTGTAGAACTCTGCATAGTTTGCAATTTCATCGGGGGGGGGTGCAGTGAAGCTATTTATACCATCCTGTAAGAGGTTATAATCTGCTTTGGAGAAGTTTTTTAGTTTAATTGCTGCGGGAGGGGGGTCAGGTGTGATAGTTACTTTGAATGAGACTGATTTGTGGTCAGATCTCACCAGGGAAGTCCTCACATTAGGGGTTATACAGTGGTCCCCCATACTGGTAAGCACCAGATCCAGAATGTTGGCACCCCTTGTGAGGGTGTCAACCAGCTGGTCTAGGGCATTGGAGTTAACAAAGTCAAGGAAGCTTTGGGCAAGTGAGTTTGAGCATGAATAATTTACCCAGTTAATGAATGGGTAGTTAAAGTCACCCAAAACCATGGTGTTTGGATGTCTCTTGATAGACTCAAGTAGATCCAAATATGGGTGTCCTATCAACAGTTAATTGCACCTGAAGTATCTCTAGTGAATCATACTGTTTAACCAGTCTGGAAGTTATTTATCTTTAATGAATAAGCAAATATAACCAAAGCACTCAGGAATCCAGTAAAAACACAGCTCCATGAAGTGAATAAGACAGCAAAATGTATTCTGTGCTGCCTTATTCACTTTGTGGATCTGTGTTTTTACTGGATTCCAGAGTGTTTTGGTTACATTTGCTTGTTGGTGACTTTTCAAGGCACTTTTTCCTCCTTGCTTTTTGTTTTAGATTACTATCTTTAATGAATATTCATACACTGCCTCATTTAGTTTTCATGCCTTCAGTTTGTAGTCCGAATGTGTGGATGGAAGTGTAACTCAGTATGGCTGGGGTGCTCTCCACAGCCTTGAACCAGATCTCTATGACTGCACAAATGTCTGCATCTTCCAAACTGAGGACTGCATCCAGTGAGTGCAGTTTCATGTTTAGCAGCATAACCTTGAGATTGTTTTTGGATGGAGTTTTTACGTCATGAATTTTGTCCTTGAGACACTGCCTAAAAAGGCACTATGGGGTTGGCAGGAGCCTTAGTTAGTAGCTGAAATCCCAGGGTTGACAGATGAAGACCATCTCTAAGAAAGCATCGAGGTCTGTTGATCATGTCGTCCCAGGCTGACAGATAACTGGATCCCCTTAGAATGACACCAGAAACCAAGCCAATTATTGAGGTCAGTCATTTTCTGTTTGTAGTGAGGCATCATCCTAGGTGAAGGTAAAATGCTGCTTAAGGCTAGGGACATACCTGCCTAAGACACATAATCTGAGAGCACAGTCATGTCTCTCTTCATATAGTCCAGAGAGATACATCTCAAGTCGTACACACCAAGATGGACTATAACAGAGTCATAACAGTACCTGTTGTTGAGAAACTTGAGTGCATGTGTGATATGATGGATCCTATGCAACACCTGACACACAGCTGATCGCGACCTTTTCCTTATTCAGCCTAGTGAGAAGGACATTTGTGTGTCTCATGATGGGATCATATATGACTGGTATGTTTGATTTTGTGTTTTGCCTTAAGGGCTTGACAGGTGCATTACTGGTGTGAGCTATTATGTGTATTTTGTTCTGTAGAGGAAGTATCATGTGTGCCGTGCTTGTGTTTGTGTTTGGGAGGTCTCTGGTGTTTATGTATGTTTCTGGTGAGGATCTCTGCATATGTAGGTATGTGTGATATGTGTTTGGGTGTAGTAGGAGGTGAGGTGTACATACTGGCAACCTGCTCATTGTCATATGTTCTGACTGGTGTGTGACAGAGCATGGATTTAAAGTTCTTACTATAGTTGCATCTTTCACATGTTGAGTTTGTGTGGACTAGGAGTAGAGGGTTGTTGGTGAACATGAGGCAGTTGTTACACTGCCTCAGGATGCCCATGTGGACCAAGCTGGCTGGGGAAACTGTGTAAATTGTCCATCCATAGTGTCAGGTAAATTTATATGGTCAGGAAAAGAGGTCACACTTAGGAATGGCTAGTGTGTGAGAGGTGTGTTGGTACTTCTGAAGCTAGGCTTAGTGTTCCACTTGACAGTAGAGCAGGGACACAAAAAAAAACCCTCTGGAGGATCACAAGCAAAATGCTAAGGGAAAATTTAACAAGTAAAACGTTTGTGTCAATAACCACCAATGGTAACCACTGCTATGTGACAGTACACGGTGCACTACACGCAAACAAGAGCAAACTCATGGCTTAAAGAAAACAAGAAATAACCCTTTTAAGTCAAACTAGACTATAAGGATGCTCCTGTCTCTGAGCTCTAGTCCAATCATCAATGATTAGATGGTATAAATCCCTATATCAGAAGATGGGTTGCCAACTGGCTTACTGACAAAACCCACACTGTGAAAGTAGCAGACTCCAAATCAGACTTCAGACCAGTGACAAGTGGAGTACCACAGGGTTCAGTCCTGGGTCATCTCCTGTTTGGTATCTACTTCTCTTAAGTACAGGCTAACACAAACGGTCTTTGTCTAACTAAATTCGCAGATGACTGCAAACTAGGAGCCATAATCGAAATTCCTAACGATGTGGACATCCTACAAAAGGGCCTCACTGAGACAGATGCCTGGTGTCAAAGCCATGGTCTCAAGTTCAATACCAAAAAGTGCATTGTCATCCCCTTTGGCAAAGACTCTGTACCCATGAACTACCACGTAGGCGGTAGTCTACTTAACACCAAAAGTGTGAGAAGAGACCTTGGGACACAGGTGGACAGTAGTCTCTCCTTTTATAATCACATTGCCACAGTGGTCAGGAAATCCTTCTACATGGCACACCTCATCACAAAAGGTTTCTCATCCAGAAAAAAAGAGGTCATTGTTCCCCTCTACTCATCACTCATTAGACTCATCATAGAGTACAGCACCCCTTTTGGTATGTTCCTCACAAGACATCTACAACAACTGGAGAGGCCACAGAAATACCTCACAAAGAGGATTACTGGCCTCTAACAGATGCCCTGTGCAGACTGTCTCAAAAAACTCCAGCTTTACTCCATCGCATATAGCCTACTCAGAGGCAATCTCTGCCTAACATACAAAGCTATGTCAAACCCAGAGCTGTTGGACATGCTCCACTTAAAGAAATCCCAATCCCTCCAAGCTACACGCTGTAGGGACCTACATCTTATCAGCACAAGAAACAGAACATGCTGGAGGGATATATTCCTGTTCCAGAGACTTCCCATACTCTGGAACAGACTACCTATCTATGTCAAACAGAGCTCCTTGTTAGCACTCTTCAAGAAAAATCTTGATGATTGGATGGGAAATAGGAAATTCATGCTGGGATCACTTCTGTGGCTCTGCTCGACAGGGGCATAGGAAAATAATTTTCTTGGGTGGCGAAAGCCAGGGTACCTTTTTGGCTAGGCTTATATAGGCCCTAGGGCCAATAGCCTAGTACCTACCTATGAACCTATTAAGTAGGAAGAGATACGAATACAGTAAAAGGAGCTGAATAAAGTGTATTTTTAGTAGTAAGGGCGGAAACAAAAGATATTTCATGAAAGTAAGGGGGTGGACCTACCCAAATGATCTCACTATACTCAGTAGAATAAGCTGATGCGATATGACTGTGAGGAGTGTCCAATATCAAATTTATAGTAAAGGCGGGTAACTCAAAACCACCAAGTTTTAAGAACAAGGCATGCTTAACTGTTGCACTAACAGAAGCTCTTTTTTTCCAGAATTCAGTCTCTAATTTCTTGTTACAATAAGTACCAGAATGAAATTACATTTGTTCTGGGATCTAAGCTGTGAAACCATCTTCTACCATACATAAATCAGGGGAGATGCTGTGAAGACTACTGTGCAGAAGAGTGCCAATTAATTCCTTTGCCTAGAGCTGTGTTTCAAATAAGGCTGGCTTTGTTAATTGCTGTAAAACACCTGAGTTGTATAGAGTCAGTAAAGTGGCTATAATGAGTGGGCACATGCTGAGACAATCTGTGGTTAAAAGTGAATGACCTCATCTGCTGTTTGATCATAGATAATGGTTAATGTCCTGCTGTAATAGAACCTGGCACATTCCAGTTAGCACCACACATTTATTTACTTCCTGTAGCTCTGCTTGCTTTGAAGTCACAGGCCACCGCTGCTATGTTATCTAGAGCATACCTCCTCCACAAGAAGTCAAGAACCTCTCATTTATGCCTTTCAAAGGTTGTTCATCACCAGCTCAAGAACACTTTTCGGGGGAAATTGTGACGGAATGATGGAGTCTAGTTTCCTACCTGCTAACATCTTCAAATTTTCATGGCATAGGCTATTATATTGTCATATTGCAGTGGTTGATTACTCCATAAAATATGGTCATGCTGCTTTGATATGCAAGTTCATAATAAGTTCGGAACTACAGTATGAAGTGCTACATTTCCATTCCATTACTGTACTTAAATTATACTGTAAGAAATATTGCAGCTTTATTTATACGACATGGAAGAGACACAGTAGCATGCAATGAAAGTGATGGTACTGACAAGCTGAAATATGATACCCAGTAAGAGTTTAACCTTTCAGTTTGTTCCTGCTGACTTACACATTAGGCTGCTTTGTGTCTCATTTAATACACACACACACACACACACACACACACACACACACACACACACACACACACACACACACACACACACACACACACACACACACACACACACACACACACACACACACACACAAAACACACCAATTTAGTGTGTTTAAAGTTTTTTTTAGACTTTTCACATGTAGTCAGGCTAACAAGTGACAAAGCCCTAGCTTACTTAAATCGTAGACTGATAGTATTACAAGACTGCTTTAACTTAAGACAAATCATTTAGCACTGCAGAACAAGGAATGCTGTGCTCCATGCCCAGAGCATGACCCCTTATTCACTGCTCCATAGGATACTTTTGTAGAAAGCCTGTCGACACTATCTCTTTCTATCTCTTGTAACTAAGGAGTATACACTCTCAAACACACACACACACACACACACACACACACACACACACACACACACACACACACACACACACACACACACACACACACACACACACACAGTCTCTGTAAACAAATGGAGGTGAAAAAATCAGATCATGTACCTTTCGCTATAGGAAACAGCTTAAGAGTTTAGAGTCTTAATCCTCTGTTTTAACTGTGAGACATCCAAAGCAGAGTCACATTGAAGAGGAAATATTAGGCTACTTTATACGGAATGCACCACAACTAATAATATGAAACCCAGATGGCAGGATGCCACACTCTTGCTGCAACATCAGTATGATTGGCACCAATGGACCTTCAATCCCACCACTACCAGCCAGGGTTAAATAACAGTAAGAAAGTGCAAATAAAGTCTGTTTCAATAACTAATTCACAATTTACAACCTGACTCCAGGAACATAAAGGACGTATGCACTACTGTCTTGGTTATGTGCTTCCAGCCTTCACACATGAACTGGACTGCACACAGACCACTTACAGAGCTCAGTCTTTGGCCAAGCACCCAAGGCTCCTGTATAACCACTCTTTCTGTGAACCATTATCTTCAAGTGCCACTCCTTTCATGGTAACTGCCTTTCACACAAAGTATTATTTTCAGACACACACACATACACACACACACACACACACACACACACACACACACACACACACACACACACACACAGAACCTACCCTCTCACTAATCAGCCTACTGTGACCTCCCAGGCAGACACACGCACACACACACACGCTCATACATGCATACACTCATACATGCAACACCTCATACCACAATAGGTGACCACAGCCAATTACCATGAGCAGCTAGAAGCAGCCATGCGAATTTATGCAGCCAAGTGATTCTCTGAATCACTCAGCTGTGTAAATGTCTTAACATGGGCAGGTCTGGGAGACAGCACATGACTATTTCACCTCGCTGGCATCTAGAACATCCTCAGAGACAGCTGATCATGGTGGTCTTTATGTAAAAGCACTGTGGTAGGGCTGTCTGAATACAAAAAAGGTACCATGAGGTTAACACCTTTTGCACACTTCACAATGATTTTTCTGAATTTGCTCCCATGTTCCAAATTGTTCCACAATGAAAGAATCTGCACACATTCAGTGTTAACAATTTTTAAAGTAATATCCATGGTAAATTATATTGGATAGCATTAATTTATCTAAAATAACTTAAGTATAAAGTAGCACATTTCAACCATCCTGAGCTTCCTATTTGACATTGTTAATGAAGGGTTAGTAAGTGTTCCACATTTACTAATTTGTTCCACATTATGAGAAGTGGTGTTCCACATTTACCAATTTGTTCCACATTATAAGAAGTGGTGTTCCACATTTTCCAATTTTTTCCACATTACAAGAAGTAGTGTTCCACATTTTCCAGTTTGTTCTACATTGCGAGAAGTGGTGTTCCACATTTTATCAATTTGTTCCACATTATGAGAGGTAGTGTTCCACATTTTCCAATTTGTTCCACATTGCAGGAAGTGGTGTTCCATATTTTCCAATTTGTTCCACATTGTGAGAAGTGGTGCTCCACATTTTACCAATTTGTTCCACATTTTGGAGATGGAAGATCGAGTGCTATGGTATGTAATGGGTTTACTCAGTTAACAAAGGAATGAGAAAAATGTGCTTGTGTCATGAGACAACTTAAATAAGCTAAAATGGAGGAATTTATGTAGTCATTTGCAGTTTGTTGTGGTGCACATATAATATAGCTAGTAGAGTATCCCGTGCTTCTTTTATTGCATATGTGATCACAGACAAGATGTCAAGGCTAAATTACTCATTTTATTTAATTTTTTTCTTAACTAGACTAATGAACTAATCCGACATAAATCCTTCCCATTGTTGATTTGTACTAAAATCATGGTAAAGGCTTCAAAACATTGGGCACATGAAACCATTACATGTAAATGATAACTTGGCTGTATTTATTTTATCTTATTTATTTTGTATAAAGACAAACTCCACCTCTCTATCACTAAAGCCCAAAATGCATCAGTAGCCTCCCTATATTAAGACTCTGCATCTATCCTCTGGAATGCCCTCACATGTTCTCAGGCTTCTTGAAAACTAACAGGCATTCAAGGCAGATCTAAGACAGCACTTCTCAATATCCTGGCTCTGTAGATGTACATCTCCAGGATAAGTATAACATCCATAGTTTCTTCCTATTCTACCATAACTTCTACTATACCTCTGCTGTCCTCAACTCTGTTACCAAGTATCACTCTGTCTTCACCCACCCTATCTTCTGCCTATGCCTCTCTTAGCTGTTTTACAACTCATTTACTCATTTCATTTATACCTAAAAATGAAATCAACCTTTTGATATCCATCCTTAGTAAATAACTCACTACTCTGTATAGTGACATCTGTCCTACTGCGTATTTATTTAACTAGATCAGTATAGAATATAATTAGTATAACAAGCCCTACTACTGTATATAAAGTTAGTATTGCATCTATTTTGACATTGTAAAATTTATTTTAATTGTATTCTGTCTGACATTGCTAACTTAAAAGCTTTTGATTCTTCTGTAATCACTGGAGGTTTTCTCCCTGGCCTCTGCTGAGAAGGTAGGTGCCTTTGTCCCCAGCCAGACTTCCCTGGTCAACAAATATAAAACAAAATAAATAAATTGCACTTCAACCAAAATAAAGGAATCTGCATTGCAGTGGAACTTTCCATCAAAACAGAAAGTCATTGACTTTTGTCATAGCTTGCTGAGAGGAAAAGGTTAGTTTGTTTTGTGTTCCCTTATTTTGCATAACTTTATTGCTTCTTCTATTTTGTATACTGTGATTTGTTTTCTTTGCAATGTGTTTTACTTGTATCCTGCTTTTAATTGCATATTAAAACTTGGAAAGGGACCACACCCATGTCTCTTGTGAGCCACACAGAAATTTTTACATTGATTTCCTACACCCCACCCTGTTGTTGTTGTGTTCTTAAACATAACTGTCTTTGCCCCTTATGTTAATTTGACCACATATCTCCTTCCCTCTCCCCTTCCACTGGCTGGTGTGAGTAAGCACAAAATTATTATTTTGTGAAATCACTCCCCTTCAACTATTTATATTTATTGGACATCCCACTGTATTCCATAGAACTAGAATACAAACATGTCCACCCCCTTTCAATCTATCTTGCTCTTTTAAAATTAGTGGATCTCCACTTAGACAGCTAAACTTTAAGTTACCACATTTTTCATATGTAACTACTTTGTGCACACAGCAGTGCTTAGGATATTAACCCATTTTTTTCATCTTACCTTTAAACATCTACTGTAAGACCACCAGTTATTGGAGAGCCCACATTCTGCCTCTCAGTATTCATCTTGTGATTAACCATCTTGGGATCAAACCTATCACTGAGTACAATTCCCCCTTTGGTATGTATCTAACCAGGCATACCCAATAATTGGAATGCCCACAAAGGTTTCTCACTAAAAGAATAAAGGGAGTAAGTAAAATGCCCTATGCAGACTGCCTCAAGGCCCTATCCTTGTATTCTGCCTCCTACAGGCTTTTGAGGGGAGATCTATGCTTGACATACAAGGCATTGTCAGACCCCATTCTGATGGACCTCCTGCATATCTGCAAAACAAACAGCACCTGAAAATAGTTCATATCCCAGGCCCCTGCTTGTAAATGTTTCATCTCCAAAACCCCTGCTTACACTTATCAATGGTATTAGAACTTGTCAGAGATTTGGGATGCATGGCTAGGCTTAAAAAGGTCCTTGTGGTCGTTAGCCTAGTAAACACCTATGAACCTATGAACCTATTAGTGCGTCTGCTTTCTCCTGGTGACAGAAGGAGCACAGGGACTTTATTTCATGGAAATTGCTGATCACCAGAAAGCCTAATAACTGCTTCACAGGTAACAGCTTGGAATTTGTGCTTATATTCTACTCCCAGTGAGAGAAAGAAGCAGAGTGCATTGATTCCTGACTGTTTCTGTTTTGGCAGTGAGTGTCTGTACTTGATGTTCCTGATTGGTTTGGCTGCTATTCAAGGCATCTACCAGGAAAAGGTTACAACAAGCCTACAGACCCTTGCATCATCTGGGACAAGACTGTGGATCATCAAACAGGCTGTGGCCTGCTTTCCATCTTGGGATTGGTAGTAATGTTTTGGTTCTGGTGAGAGAAGAAGCAAAGGAACATTGTATCCCAGCAGAGTGAAGCTGTGGTAAGACCAGCACTAGTAGTAGCCAGGCAGTAGCCATTCATTTGACACCCCTCTTTTCATCATTCTTGACAAGCTAATTCTTTGTTTTTACTTAAGTACTGCTTGATTTGTTTCTAACTTCAGAATATCTGCCTAAATACTTCATCCTTAAATTTTCAGGGTCTACATATTAGTTTCCCCTAAAGTGTTTGGCAGTGCTCTGTACAGACACAGACAGCTTGAGTAACATTTTTCCTGTAAAAGCACACAGGACAACTAGTTTGCAGAGACAAGCACTATCCCCAGAGTTGCGAACAGGATACTCCAGACGTTGCTTTATATTCTCACTCCAACTGTCTAATCAATAAAAAGGGTCTGTTGCCATGGATATGAACTTTCCCACTATCTCCATTACCAGCTTGGTGGATATGGACATCCTTAGGCAATGTAGAAATTGCCTCATGTTTGCTGACAACCAGGTAATTCTCAAACAAACTGATATGGTATATGAGAGATGAATTTATACAATGGCACTGAAGGCAAAGCTCTCACATAAAAGTACTCCTAATGTCAATAAGGTTGTCAGTAGTACACATGCTGCACCCATCACACAAAAGTCAAAGCAGACGTATAGACCCACATATGCTGAGTCACTTACATGTAATCTTCTTAAAGTCCAAAGACCTACTAGCCTCAAATGCAATCTTTCAAAACAACCCCCACTTCAACACATAGACCACATCTCATGGATCCTCTATTTCTAAGCCCATAAGGCAAGCCACCACTTAATCCATCATTCTGGTCATTGGAGACTCCATTGTGAGACACACCGATGTCCCTCTCACCTGGCTGATTAAGGCAAAAGTCATGGTCAGTTGCCAATTGGGGGCTAGGATCCGCCACATTGCATACGCACTCAAGTCATATGACCACAAGTACCAGTTTAACTCAGTCATAGTCCATGTAGGAGTAAATGATCTGAGATGTACCTTCCTAGACTATATGAAGAGAGACATCATGGAGCTCTTGGAATATGTGTCTCAGGGTGGTATGAGCCTAGCATTGATCAGCGCTTTACTTTCTCCAACTTAATGCTAAAATACAAACAAAAGATTATTGACTTTAATAACTGGCTTATTTTCTGGTGTCATTCTAAGGGGGTGTAATATTTGTCAGCATGGAAGGAGATGGTCAACAGACCACCTTGCTTTGCCAGGAATGGTCTGCACCTCTCCCCTCTAGGCCTTTGAATATTAGCTTAAAACATTGTCTTCCCCCATAGTGCCTTTTTTAGGCAATGCCAAACTGAAAGTACTTCTGACATAGCAAATCAAAACCAAGAAAATCTAAAGGTATTACTGCTCAATGCTAGGAGTCTAAACACAAAACTCCACTCCCTAGAAGCTGTCCACCCAAGAGAGTGCTGATGTCTGGGTGCTCACTGAGATATGCCTTAAAGTAAGGGAGAGTGCACCAAGAGTGCACTATTATAATGCCTTTCACATATTTAGACCAGGTACTACGCAAACAGAGACTAAAGGTGGAGGTGTCTCGAGTTAAATCAAATAAATATACCTCAAGGCTGGTCAAACAGGACAATGCACTTGAGCTGCTCCATGTTCAGATCACCATTGGCAAAATCCAATATCACTTCCTTGCAAGCTATAGGTCCCCCCTCTATGACCCAGGACACCCATGCCATGTATTTAAACTTATTGGAAGCAATCACCATCCAACCCAATACCATATTCATGGGCGACTTTAATTACCCCACTATTAACTGGGAATCCTATATGACACCAAACGTACAGGCACAGAGATTCCTGGATTTTGTAAATATAAACTTCCTGGACCAGATTGTCAATACACCAACCAGGGCTGTAATCATACTAAACCTGGTCCTCACTAATATTGGAGAGTGCTGCACACCCCATACTGTAATGTCACCCCTGGTAAAGTCAGACCACAAAATGGTCTTCTTTGAAGTAAAAATAAAACGTGAACCCACAGCTAAACCTGGAATATTCAGGAACGTCTCTAAGACTAACTTCCTGCTATGGCAAATTTTCAAGCCCCCATAAACCCTGGGAACACTGCTGCCTATACAGAACTGTTCACAGAAACCTGGTACAAGCATGTTAACAGCTGCATAGAGGCAACTGTACCCACCAGGAAGAAGTACAGAACTAACTCAAAGAACAAGCCACCCTGGTGGAATCACAAAATCAATAGGCTGTATAACAGAAGGAAGAAAATCATGGAAAAAATTAAGAGATGGAACACCCAGCAGGATAAAAACACTCTTATCAAACTAAACAAACAACTCAAGAGGACAAATAAAGTTTACCAAAGCCAAATTTGACTTAAATTTGGACTCCCAGGCCAAGGACAACCACAAGGCATTCTTTAGCTATGTTTGCAACATCAAAAGCAATACACATTTGTGTGCAGAGTGCATTGTAAATGGAGCCACCTATACTGAGCCAGAAGATATAGCAAACCTACTGTCTGATAAATTCAGCTCCAACTTTACCCTCTCTCCCCCTCAACCTTCCCACAGGAAATACCATCAAATATAACTCCCCATGATATCACTAGGGAACAGGTCCTTAATGCTCTCTCTAAGGCCAAGAACATTTCAACAATGGGCTCAGACAATTTCCCAGGATTCCTTCTAAATAGCATGAAACATGACCTCCCAGGCCCTCTGGAATTGCTATTTAACTGTAGCATCCAAACAGGCTTCATGCCACATGAATGAAGAATAGTAACATTCATCCCTTTGCATAATGATGAGCCATCTACAGACCCTGGAAACTATAGACCCAGAAGTCTCACTAGTCTTATATGTCAAGCCATGGAAAGAATTATCATGGAAATGATCAGTAGTGATATAGTAAACCTTCAGACACTGGACCCAACTGGTTTGGTTTCATCGAGGGCAGGTCGAGCCTACTCAGCCTTGTGGACTTTTTTGAGAAGGTCACCAAAGCAATGGATGAGGCAAAATGGTTTACACTGCCTACCTTGACCTGGCCAAGACATTTGACAGAGTTCTCCACTTGGGTATTGTTAACAAACTCAAGAGGTTAGGCACAAACCTGTATGTCACTCAGTGGATATCCAACTGGTTCAGAGACGGGACCTGGCCAGTCACAAGTGGAGTCCCTCAAGGATCGGTCATTGAACTGTTCCTTTTTGGCATTTACCTCTCTGAAGTCAAGACCAATGTCACTGGTCTGTGGCTGACTAAATTTGCAGATGTTGGAAATTAGGAGCTGTCATTGAATCCCACACTCACACAAATGTTCTCCAGAAAGGACTGACAAAGACAAACAACTGGTGCCAGAGCCATGGACTAAAACTAACTTCTAAGAAATGCATAATAGTATCCTTTGGGAAGTCATTCACCTCTGGTAACTATCGTACTGACAACACACCCCTTAGAGTTGACCCAGTAGTCAGGGACATAGAGACATACATAGAAGTAATCTAGCTTTTGACAATCATGTCTCTACAGTAATGAGGAAATAATTTTATGTTGCGCAACCTACAAACAAAGGTATGACATCTAAGTCCAAGGAAGCTATTGTTCCACTGTATTTGTCATTCATCAGACCTATCTTGGAGTACTCCCTTTGATATGTACCTAACCAGGAATATCCAAAAACTGGAACATCAACAGAGGTTCCTTACTAAAAGAAAAGAGAGCGTAAGTGAAATGTCCTATGCAGACTGCCTTAAGGCCCTATCCCTGTATTCTGTCTCCTACAAGCTTTTAAGGGGTGATGTATGCCTGGCATATAGGGCATTGTCAGACACCCCCTGTGATGGACCTTGTGCATATACACAAAACAAACAGCACCAGAATTAACCATTCTAAAGACTTAAACCTTGCCTGTGGTATAAATAGGACTTGCTGGAGACACAGGTATGTATCCCAGAGACTACCCCTTCTCTGGAACAAGCTTCCCATCCATGTAAAACTCCCTAACCCAAGTCAAGTGCCACTTAGACAATTGGATGGAAAACAGGAAATTCATCCCTGGTTTGGCACCTATGTCTCTAATGGACACAGGCAACCTGTAAAT
Source organism: Protopterus annectens (assembly GCF_019279795.1). Classification (NCBI taxonomy): domain Eukaryota; kingdom Metazoa; phylum Chordata; order Ceratodontiformes; family Protopteridae; genus Protopterus; species Protopterus annectens. The sequence goes on along the minus strand of NC_056726.1, from coordinate 1,815,246,142 downwards.
GGTTCATCTCCCAGGCCCCTGCTTGTAAATATTTAATATATCAAGCATCTGCTTGCACTTACCAAGGGCATCAGAACTTGTCAGAGATATGGATGCATGGCTAGGCTTAAAAAGGCCCTTGTGGTCATTAGCCTAGTAAACACCTATGAACCTATACGCTGGTTCAGCTGATTGAATATCAGATTATTGAAATTTACTGGCTTTGTCAGTACAAAATCATGGTTTACTGGGGATCAGGAAATATGTGCTTTTCCCCACTGTAGTGCAATTTTAGTTCGTATGTATAATTAGCAGGGGCTATTGGAAGCACAGCCCTGCACATTACGGGTGCAGGGTGATTGCCCATCTACAAAAACATTGTGTTTTTTATTTTTTGTTTTTTGATCCTTTGTAGATTGATGTTTTGGTTTTTGACAATTAGGCCTTGATCATTGTAGGACCAGCCAATTGTTATTTTGGTGGAAGCTTATGCTTCCATATACACACACACACACACACACACACACACACACACACACACACACACATATATATATATATATATATATATATATATATATTATATATAAAGGTAGATAGATATATTGATAGATATACATGTATATCTATCTACATATTCATGTAGATCTAGCTAAATATATGTGTGTTTGTGTCTGTGTGTGTTTTATGAGTGCATTATGTTTAATCAAAAAACAAAAACAGAGCACAAGAAAAGATTGATGTAAAAACATAAAAATGTAAAAATATATTAAAAAAAATCTTGAAGGAGGCACCGTGTGTGTGCTGCAACGGCCCTGCTAATTATATATGCCACCTCTGAGACTGTACAACGTCACGCAATATAGCAAACTCACATAAAGAAATGATTATATGAATAGTCAGTCACTTTTATCAGCATTAAAAATGTTTGATCCTCTGAACATTTGACCAAAGGACTAGTTCTCATATATTTTAGCCAACCATTTCTCCAAAAAGTTAAAAAAAACTGAAACTATAGCTATGGTGGCTGGGAAAGTGTTGTACCCAGTTTTGGAAAGAATGCCATATCATATTAAAGATGCATGTGATTTCATCGATCGATTAGAATGCGGTGGGTGAACCTATATGGCTGTTAGTAACTTCTGATGTTAAGTCATTATATATGGTCATCCCACAAAAGAAGGTGTTATTAGAGTTTTAGTTTTTAATTAAAACAGGGATGACAGGGCCATGGAAATAAAAATATAGTACAAAATATTTTATACTTGATTTAAGAGAATAACAATGTTTATTCAAAGAAAAATTATTTTAAGGAAATGGCAGGGGTAGCTGTGTGCTGTGATGACCCCCATTTTTATAAATCTTTTTTATGGCAGATTAGAAAGAAAAAGGGATTTACCAGTCCATCTGTAATGAGTTTATAGCTTTATACTTGTGTTTTATTGCTGATGTCCTTTTAATATGGAAACAGGATGAGTTTCTACTTAGGAAATTCACGTAGTATTTAAATGAAGGTACTACTTTTTGGAATTTTTTCAAAAGTGTCCAAAATGTGATTCAGCTTTTGGATATGGAATTTCACAGAATGGATATAATTTGTGGACTTTTTGCGGCTACATTATGTAGAAAATAATATTACAGCAATCCCTCTGGCAGAGTGGACATCCCGGAAGTATGAAATTAAAGAGTCAAGCCACTGGAATTAGTAGATCAGCTATGGATGAGTTATGTTGGGATATAGAGGAGCTGGTTGCTATGTTTGGACAAAAGGGGTATCCTGAGAAGAAAGTTAAACAAATTATGGAAGAAATACACTCAGAAAGATTTGAGAAGTATACAAGATTATTTGTTGGAAGAATGAAAAGTGTGACTGTTTCACAGAATAATGAAAACAACTGCACCTATATGAAGGTTGATCTTTAATGTGTCCATTGGAGAAATAAAGATTATATTAGCCAGTAACTGGCACACTTTACAATCTTATGAACTGATCAGTAATTTGATTAATGATTCACCAAGTTTTCTTCATTTATAGGTTCATAGGTTCATAGGTGTGTACTAGGCTAATGGCCCTGGAGTCTTTACAAGCCTAGCCCTTAGGATTACCCTGGCATCATGCCAGCCGACCTGAGTTCCTAGTGCCTCTGTCAAGTAGAGCCATTGGAGTGATCCCTGGGGTGAATTTTCTATTTCCTATCCACTCATCAAGATTTCTCTAGAAGAGGGCCAGTGAGGTGCTCTGCTTGGGTTTCACTTCAGAAGCCTGAATGATCACAAGCCTGAATTGCATAAGCCGGAAGACCAAAAGCCTGAAATTTCATAAGCCTGAAAATTCAAAAGCCTGAATCCCATAAGACTGAAAATATACAGAACACAAAAAATGACACACAAAAACACATACAAGACCAAGGCTAGCAGTTTAGTGTAGTGAAGTGCAATCTTGGAGTTGATATATTTATTTAGCAGGGGGTGTGGGGGGTGCAGGGGGGATTGCCCCCCTGCTTATATTTGGTGGAATGTAATCTGTTTTGTGTTGTCTTCAGTCAGTATGTGTATCCTATCTGTTTTCAGTCTTATGGGATTTAGGCTTTTGAGTTTTCAGGCTTATGAAATTTCAGGCTTTTGGTCTTCCGGTTTATGCAATTCAGACTTGTGATCATTCAGGCTTCTGAAGTGAAACCTCTGCTTGACATGTATGGGAAGTCTATTCCATAGCATGGGCAGTCTCTGGGTTATGAACCTGTCCCTACAGCATGTTCTGTTGATTGTGGTAATGAGGTTAAGGTCTGTGGAGTGTGTGGTGTGGAGGGATTGGGATTTCTTTAGATGCAGCATTTCTGATAGAGCTGGGTCAGATATGGCTTTATAAGTCAAGCAGAGATCGCCTCTAAGTAAGCGATATGAGACAGAAAATAGTTGAAGTTTTTTGACTCTGTCCATATAGGACAAGTGTTTAACGCCTAGGATCCTCTTTGTGAGGTACATTTGCGGCTTCTCCAGTTGTTGCAGGTGTCTAGTGAGGTACATGTCAAATGGGCATTGTACTCGATGACTGGCCTAATGAGGGAAGAGTAGAGAAAGACAAGACCTCTTTCTTCCTGGATGCAAAACCCTTAGTAATGAGATGTGCCACATAGAAGGACTTTCTGACCATAGTGGCAATGTGCTAGTCAAAAGCGAGGTTGCTGTCAACCTGTGTTCCTAGATGTCTTATAACGCCTTCTGTGTTCAGTGGACTACCATTGATGTGGTAATTCAAAGGAACTGGGTTTTTCCCAAGGGGGATGATGACACATTTTTTGGCATTGAGCTTAAGGCCATGGTTCTGACACCAGTCGTTGGTGTCATTGAGGACTTTCTGTAGGATGTCAACATAATTTGGGGGTTAATAATAGCTCCCAACTTGCAATCGTCTGCGAACTTTGTCAATCGGAGTCCCTTTGTGTTTGCCTGGACTTCAGGGAAGTAGATACCAAACAGGAGAGGAACCAGGACCGAACCCTGTGGGACTCCACTCGTAACTGGTTGACAGTCTGACTTGGAGTCAGCTACTTTCACACTGTGGGTTCTATCTGTAAGCCAGTTTGCAACCCACCTAGTGATATAGGGGTTGATACCTAGCTTAGTGAATTTTTCTATGATTCCTGAGTGGGGAATGGTATCAAAGGCCTTGGCCAGATCAAGGTAGGCTGTATGAGAATAACATGAAAAGGTTGTCAGAGAAAGGAAAGAAAAGTGAGAATTCTGTGAATACAAAAGGAACATATAGTTGTAGGACTTGTAAATACTGTAAGTTCATGACTGAAAGTCCATTTTTTGTTAACCCCACTACAAGGATTTATAATAATGATAGTAATAATAATAATAATAATAATAATAATAATAATAATTAGTAAACTAGCCAAATGTACAGTGTTGTATATGTTATAAGTTGTGATGCTTCCACATCATTCTATAAGGGTAAGACAAGACATTATGTAAGAGATCACAAACTCTTTGTTATTCTACAAAAAGAAAGGAAGAGTATAAACACATTCTGTAGACATTCTGTGAAGCGCTCATAGGTTCATAGGTTCATAGGTAGGTACTAGGCTATTGGCCCTAGGGCCTATATAAGCCTAGCCAAACGGTATCCTGGCTTTTGCCACCCAAGAAAATTATTTTCCTGTGCCCCTGTCAAGCAGAGCCACAGAAGTGATCCCCGGGGTGAATTTCCTATCTCCCATCCAGTCATCAAGATTTTTCTTGAAGAGTGCTAATGAGGAGCTTTGTTTGATATAGATAGGTAGTTTGTTCCAGAGTATGGGAAGTCTCTGAGATAGGAATCTATCCCTCCAGCATGTTCTGTTTATTGTGGTGACAAGGTTTAGGTCCCTAGAGTGTGTAGCTCGGAGGGAATGGGATTTCTTTATGTGGAGCATGTCCAACAGCTCTGGGTTTGACATAGCTTTGTATGTTAGGCAGAGATCACCTCTGAGTAGGCGATATGCAACAGAGTAAAGCTGGAGTTTTTTGAGACGGTCTGCATAGGGCATCTGTCTGAGGCCAGTAATCCTCTTTGTGAGGTATTTCTGTGGCCTTTCCAGTTGTTGTAGATGTCTTGTGAGGTACATACCAAAAGGGGCGTTGTACTCTATAATGGGTCTAATGAGTGATGAGTAAAGGGGAACAATGACCTCTTTTTTCCTGGATGAGAAATCTTTTGTGATGAGGTGTGCCATGTAGAAGGATTTCCTGACTACTGTGGCGATGTGATTATCAAAGGAGAGACTACTGTCCACCTGTGTCCCAAGGTCTCTTATCACACTTTTGGTGTTAAGTAGACTACTGCCTATGTGCTAGTTAATGGGTACAGAGTTTTTACCAAAAGGGATGACAATGCACTTTTTGGCATTGGGCTTGAGGCCATGGCTTTGACACCAGGCATCTGTCTTAGTGAGGCCCTTTTGTAGGATGTCCACATCGTTAGGAGATTTGATTATGGCTCCTAGTTTGCAGTCATCTGCAAACTTTGTTAGCCAAAGACCTTCTGTGTTAGCCTGTACTTCAGAGAAGTAGATACCAAACAGGAGCGGACCTAGGACTGAACCCTGTGGTATTCCACTTGTCACTTGTCTGAAGTTGGATTTAGAGTCTGCTACTTTCACAGTGTATTTTCGGTCAGTGAGCCAGTTGGCAACCCATCTTGTGACATAGGGATTTATACCTAGTTTAGTGAGTTTGTTTATAATTCCAGAGTGGGGGATGGTGTCAAAAGCCTTGGTGAGATCTAGATAGGCTGTGTGCACCACCTTACCCTCATCTACAGCTTTGGTGACCGCTTCAAAGAAGTCTATTAGGTTTAGGAGACATGATCTGCCTATTACAAACCCAAAATGGGTAGGGTCCAGAGGTTGGAGATTACCAATGTCATTGTTTATAAGTTCCATGATGATACGCTCCATAGCTTTGCAGACCAGGCTTGTCAGGCTAATGGGGCAGTAGTGGCTCCCCCTTTGTGGATTGGGATAACTGTTGCTGTGCGCCATTCAGTGGGCACAAAGCCTGAGGTGGGGCTATGATTGAACATGGTACTTATGTGGGGTGCCAGTTTGTTCTGTAGTTCATGTAGAATGCAGCCTGGGATGTTGTTAGGTCCCATGGATGCTGTGTTCCTGGCTTTGGAGAGTGTGTTTTTTACCTGTACAGCCGTGATTACAGGTACTTTGCATTCTTCCGGTATAGAGATGGGCCCTTTTAGGGTTTGAGAGAGGGTTAAAGTTAGCACTGAACCTATCTGCCAGGATGTTGGCAATATCAGTTGGTTCTGTATATTTAGTGCCATTGTGCTGTAACTCAGAGCAGATCTGAGTGTTACCATTGAGATTCTTGACATAGCTATAGAATGCTTTGTGGTTGTCTTTAAAATCAATGGCGATTTTGTTTTCGTAACTAGCTTTGGAGGATTTTATGAGGGATCTCAGCTTCTTACTGAGGCTGACCACGGAGTTGCTCCAATCATGGGATTTTACTCTTTTTTGCAACAGTTTCTTTCTTCTGTTGTATAGTTTGTTTATAGCAGGGGACCACCAGATTGGCTTCCTTTTTTTGGAGGATAGCATATTGGTTCTGTTAGGGATTGCACGATCCATGCACTTGTATAAGTGCTTATAAAGTGCAATTGTATAGGATTCATCAGTCGTATCTCTATTGTCCATCAGCATGGGTATCCTATAGTTTGCCACTTCTGTCTTAAGAAACGTGAAGTTGGCTTTGGAGAAATTTTTTTACAGTGGTTTCCCTAATGGGGGTGGGGGGTGTGGGGCTGGGATGTGGATGTCTAGGGAGAGTTGCTTGTGGTCGGATCTGACCAACGAGGAATTGACCTCTGATGTGGAACACCGGTTGCCCATGTTGGTAATGACCAGATCTAGGATATTGCTGCCCCTGGTGGGGATGTGGATAAGTTGATCCAAGGCATTGGAATTTATGAATTCCAGAAAACGTTGAGCACAACAGTTGGTACATGAGTAGTTTTCCCAGTTAATGGTGGGGTAGTTGAAATCACCCATTATTAGGGTGTTAGGTTGTACCCTAACATTTTCCAGTGTATCAGGAAATGAGGAGTGGGAATCCTGGGGCATGGTGGGGGATCTGAAGCAAGCTACAATTTGCATTGCGGTCTTGCCCAGAGTTAGTTGCACTTGGATAATCTCAGATGCATTATGCTGCAACTAGCCTGGAGATGTGGATATCCTTAATGAATATGGACACGGCTCCGCCTTTAGTGCTTCAGTCCAAGTTAGGTGGCCGAAAGGTGTGATATGAATTGTAGCCTGGTAATGCAGGGGTGCTCTCTGGAGCCTTGAACCAGGTCTCTGTCACTGCACAGATGTTGATGTCCTCCATTTTAAGGAGTGCCTCGAGTTAGTGCATTTTGAGGTTTAGACTTCTAGCATTGAGTAGCATTACCTTCAGATTTTGCTTGCTTGTACCTGTTACAGTGGTGAATTTGTCATTTGAATCTTGCCTAAAAAAGGCAATATAGGGGTGGCAAGAGCGTTAGCCAGTATCTGGAATCCCAAGGGTGACAGGTGCAGGCCATCTCTGGCAAAGCTCAGGGCACAACAAATATACAAGATTGAAAAACAAATAATTATTTGGAATGCGGAGTTGTTTTTGGATTTGAAAAATGTTTATTTACAGATTTAATTTCCTTTTCTCTCCCACCTTTCTGTCATTGTATCAGCTCAGCCCTCATGCCCCATCTGTACTGGTGCTACCATTCAACTCCATGTCCCCCCAAGATTTATTCCAGTATTTGCTGGGGCCAATCATGGATTCAAAGCAACAGAGCTTGGTATATCTGAGGGGGGTCCCTTATGGCCTACCCATTCCCCCCTCCCCTGTGTTTCATTGTGTTATGTTCCCTGAGTGGGCATGCAATGTGAGCTAGTGGCATATTGCCCCACTTCTGCAGTAGCTCAGCCAGACCCGCTTTCGACCAGCTGACCATGCCTCCTCTACCAATGTCACTGGCCTCCAATAGGAATTGTCACCAAGAGATGCTCAGGCTCCACTCTCCCCCCAAGATGGGCATGCCCATCCCTCCCTGCTACTCCATCAGTCACCTGAGCTGCTAATTGAACCTGGGCTGTAGTCAGGACTTTATCCCTCTATGCCTCTAGAATGACAGTAGGTTTATTGACAGATTAAATTAGCAGCCAATAAAACACCAGGTCTAAATGAAATTATATTTTACAATAGAAGGTTAAAAGGTATGTACTTTGTTATGTTAATTGTTTGTGGCTCATGTGATGGTTTTTGAATGTAACGGTATCTGAAGAAGTCCAGTTGATGTATATAAGGATGAAAGTGCTCATTAATACCATGGATTTTTAATAAAAGTGTTGTAGTATATCCAGGCTTTCCAATGCTTTTTAAATTTTATTATATATAAATATATTGGGCAACCTACAACCCTTTGAGAAATCAACTTGTTGACATGAAAAAAAACAGTACAGCTGATCTCACGTACTGGCTTTTTCTTCATTACAATATTGTGGTATTGTAGGTATCAGGGAATGTACCACTTTGCTACTATATTTGGATCTTGAAGTTGGTATATATAATTATCAGGGGGTATGGGGGGTACATGGGGGATTGGCACCCTGAATCTTTGTGAGTCGAACTGTTATGAGTTTTGATACTTCGAGTGTCTGTCATAGACTCATATATATATATATATTTATAGGTATACTTAAAAATATCTAAACATCTTTAATATTAACAGCCTAAATATTGATGCAAAATATCTAAACTCCTAAATATTGACAACTAAAAATATCTAAGCACTAAATATCGACAATACTTAACCACTTCCAAAACCAATGTTTCTGCAGGGATAAGCCCATCTGCAACCCCCATGTGGGGGACTGCATCCCTCACACTACTGTTAATTACATATACCAGCCCAGAGGTTCCACAACAGTGGGGAAAGGGCATATACCCTTCCCTGGTATAAATTCGATTTTATCAATATTTAGTGTTTAGATATTTTTAGCTGTCAGTATATTTAGGAGTTTAGATATTTTAGTGTGTGTGTGTGTGTGTGTGTGTGTGTGTGTGTGTGTGTGTGTGTGTGTGTGTGTGTGTGTGTATATATGTATATATATATATATATATATATATATATATATATATATATATAGGGTCTATATTATATCCTTGAACACTTAAAAAAGCGAACGCTGATTGATCAAACTTATTTTCGCAAAACTGCAAAATATCGAAGCAGCAGAAACTCAAATTTTTTCCTAGGGAAAGAATTTGGTTGTCCGTTCTGTTGCTTGTATTTTCAGTGTTATGGTGGAAAGTTACTGGTCGGATTCAGGTAAGTGTGCGATTGTGTGGATTTGAGTGTTAGGGTGATTTAGGTGAGTTAGGGTTAGGGCACGGGTTAGGTGTGTGTGCGATTGAGTGGACATGAGGGTTAGGGCGGATTTAAGTGAGTTAGGATTAGGGAGCGGGTGAGGTGAGTGTGCGATAGTGATGGACCTTAGGGTTAGGGTTTGGGTTAAGCTAAGTGTGTAGTTAGTGGTGTGTGCATAGTTTAGTGTAGGGTTAGGTATCAGATTTTAGGTGTATGTGTGTGGATTTCTGTTTATTTGGTGTGCTTGTGTTGTGTGTATGTGTTTTGGATCAGTGATTGTTTTCCGTGGGAAAAAATTGCTGATCTGACAGTTCGAGGTTGTAAGCTTTCGCTTAAATTAGGTCGATCAATCAGTGTTCACTTTTTTTAAGCATTCGATGATATAATATAGACCCTATATATATATATATATATATATATATATATATATATATATATATATATATATATATGTGTGTGTGTGTGTGTGTGTGTGTGTGTGTGTGTGTGTGTGTTTGTGTATGTGTGAGTTTCACATGAAATATCAAATGTTGACAAGAGAGACTGATCAAAAAGCAATCACTTTAGATTAATTGAAAATAGGAAACACTAAAGTTAGTATTTTTGCATCCCCTGCTACTTATATATACTAATTCTGAGATCACACAGCAGTGGGGACAGGGCAAATTCCCTCACTCCACTGCAACACTATCCTATGCAAAAGGCTGATGGCAAAAACTTCATTTGAAGAACATTCGCTCATATGAGCATTCACCTTTTTACATCAGAAAGAAACTTTTGCTCATATGAGTATTCGTTCTTTCAAACTATAGCCTTATATATACATATATGTGTGCATGTGCATGTGTGCGTGTGTGTGTGTGTGTGTGTGTGTGTGTGTGTGTGTGTGTGTGTGTGTGTGTGTGTGTGTGTGTGTGCACGTGTGCACTATATATATGGATACCCACTTTTTAGTTGAAGTACACATACTGAATTTATCGTCCTCATAAGATCCAAGTCAAGATTAACTCCAGGATTCAGCAAGTTCTGCACGGTGTGCAGGAATAATGCAAGAGCTGTTGCACACAATATGGCTGACAAGCGATCCAGGATCGAGCTCCCAGGATGTGCACGAGTGCTCCTACACTATTCCTGCATGGACACCACTGCTCTATGCTAATTACCCCATTTGCTGGTGAAAAACATGCAAATGAGGTGAATTAGCATTCCAGGAAGCAGGCAGCCATCTGTGCAGGAATAGTGTAACCTGCGGAAATGTATTCGGTTACTAACCGAATACATTTATGCAAATTACAAAACGGAGGCATGACAGCTCCAAAGATAGATTGTATTCTATGTAGTAGGCATGCCAATGGCCAAATATATGGCTATTGTCATGGGAAATAGTTCCAAAATTATAAAAAATAACTTTTATTTATTTTTTTTGGCCGATTTCGGCAATTTAAGCGTAAGGCAACGGTGCACAAACAGGATTGGCCCAAAAATAAGGAAAAAAGTTGGAAATAAGCTTTTAAACCCAAATCAGCATTTTGCCATGATAGTCAATAATAAAAAGACAATAATACCAGGGAATAGTAGTTGCTAAGGGGGAAGGCTCAGTGTGAGTTTGGTAACTATGAATTAGCATTCTGTTTTATGTAAATGAGGGGACTGATACTGAATTACAGATTTCCTCTCAGTGTTAGCTTGCACCCAACTGTGTATAAGTATAAGAGGTAGATGACCTCATAAGGGGGAGTGTCATGCATGCTGTAGGCTTATTGGAGCTCTGTGGCCCATGTTTGCCCTTAGCTAAGCACAACTAAGGAAGGGGTGTGTGCCTGAGGCTGCCTAGCAGTGTTTTCATTGCATAAATGGGTGTGTGCGCCGGGCAAAGGGTTTTAAAAAAAAAACAGGAAATAGCAGCTCTGTTCACATCTGAGCACTGGGTATGTGCGGTGCACCTTAGGGCTTAAATGGGAAGGCAGTGGAAAGGGAAAACCGTAGTAGGAAGGCAATCAAGGAGAACTAGCATAGCTGGCAGGTGAAATGTATCAGAATTCGCCAATTGCACAGGCAGCAGACCAGCCCAGCACACCACTATAAACTATGCACTCTGGTTTTTCCCACAAACTCTACACCACCGGTGTACACAGATGGGGAAGTTTTACCTGACAAAACTAATAAAATGTTAGGGGCTGCTGTTGCTCTCATACATCAATATGTGGAAGAGACTGAGGGTGGCGAGGATGTGAATGCTGATGACCAACTCACAGTGAGGAGGAGGAGAAGAGTGTATAGATCCAGGGTAACCTACCAGAGGCTATATGAGCTGGAGATAGTGGAGCACTATAGGGTGGACAGGGACATTTTACAACAAATTATTGAGCTGTGCCGGCCATGCCTCACACACAGAACCAACAGAGGGGAACCCATCCCAGTGGATACCAAGGTATGTGTAGGGTTAAGAATACTAGCCACAGGTACCTTCCAAAGGCCAACTAAGGATATCATGGGGATCTCACAGGCATCAGCATCCAGGGTACTCCACCAGTTCCTGGATGCCAAGTCAGCACATGCCGGTGAGCACATATATTTCTTCAACACCCATGAGGCATTGACCAGCAATATGCATCTCTTCCGCCAAATAGCAGAATACCCTGATGTAGTGGGTGCTATAGACTGCATGCACATACACATCAAAGCACCACCTGTTGAGCTGGGTAGGGTCTACATAAACCGCAAGGGCTTCCCCTCCATTAGCTGCCAGGTCATGTGCGATGCCCAGGCCATTATCTTGAATGTGTGTGCTGGCAGCTCTGGAACCTATCACGGCTCCCACATCTGGCATATGACACAGCTGCACCAGAAATTAATCAGTGGGGATATCTCATATGGCCACCTAGTCGGGGATGCTGGTTATGCACTGGAGCTATGGCTGATTACACCAATCAGAAATGCACACACACACGAACAAGAACTTCATGATGAGGCACATGCACAAATCAGAATTATAATAGAGCATGTGTTTGGGATGCTCAAGTCATGGTTCTTGTGCCTGGACATATCCGGTGGAGCCTTGCAGTACTCTCCAGCTACATGTACACACATTTTCATTGTGTGTGCCATGCTACACAATATGATCCTGCAGAAAACAGCTGCAGCAGGAACAGCACAGGGCAGGACCACACAGCCCCCCGCCATTGCCAAGGCCAGCAGAGGCACAGAGGGAATCGGAGGAGGAACAACCTGAGCCTGCCCATGTAGACAGAAGGAGGCGTGTCCAGTATGCCCAGACTTTGGCAAAAAGGCAATGCATAGCACATACCCTGACACGGTAGGGACCCAGGGAATTACACCTCTCTCTGACTGGCACAAACTGTAAAAAGGATGCCAAACATGACACTACCTGTGTAGGGAGTGTACTATGTGCATCAGACATAGTCAGCCCTCCAGCACCATCCTCAATACTGGCACAGCCACAAGGTAAGTCACTCTTCCTATCAGTTGCCAAATGGAGTAGTATGTTCTGCTAGTTGTATCTATGGTATGGATGTGAGCATGCAAGGGAATTGGGTGGCTGAATGGGATGGCAGCAGATAGTGGACACCTATATGGGCAGCATGAAATCCATAACAAATACTGGTGTCAACAAAGTAGGCAGTACTAGACAAGGTGACAAATCCCACTGCAGCAAATGTGGTGGCCCAAATGTCTGTCCATAGGACACACATATGCATGTCAGTCAGACTCACATACCAAACACCAGCCTCAGCCAGCAGGACAGGTGTAGGTGACCATAAAGAAAGTCTGTGCTAAGGCCTCCAATTGATGGCAATGGTGAACAACCCCCCTCCAGACCTACAAAGACAGGCTACAACAGGTCTGGCAGTTGTATGTTAGTTCTGAAGGGTAAGAAGTCTGAAACTGAAATGTAGGTCAATAAAACCTAAGATCTGTACTCTACTGATATGCCTCTAGTCTTCATGATAGGTCAGAATACAAAACGAAATGGAAGCCAGTGGAGTACCTGAAATACCAGTACAGTCATAGCAAATGTTTACAGTTGTCAGGTGTGCCCCCCCCCACAATCCTATGTAGAAATGCAGTAACATGTACATGTGGGTTTAATAGTGGAGCACAGATTACCTGAGCTGGCCCAATTTACAAGATAGATTGTTGCATGTGTGCAATATGCAAGGGTCTGTGTGTTAGGTTGTTGTGTGTTCTATACTGTGTGGAAGTGGTCAGCATGTAGGCACTGGAGGGTTGTGTCTTGGTGGCCTATGGCCAGTACTGTTGATGCCAGGGCCATGTTCTGACAACTGTAGTGCCAACCACAATGCATCCCACCAATATCCAATTCAGCAGTCATCCGTACTCACTGTCCAGATGTCAATATCTGTCACCATCTGAAAGATGGGCATGCCATGAATGTGGGCCCAGATATACACACAGTACACAGGTGGAAGTACCCTAGACAGAGTACATAAAATGTAACTGTCAACTTCACACACCTTTGGAATTGTACATACAGGTTAGCAACACATTAGTTGTCTGTGTAGTATGGAATACTGATGTAGTCTGGCCAATCACTGGCAGACCACAAAAGGCACAGTTATGAAGTAATGAGAGACTGCCTATGTGCCGGCTGTTGGGAATGAATACAGTATGACCCCCACTTCTGTATGGGAATACACACAGAATGCAACATGCTATAGAGGTGTCCCATGCAGGTGTGTCTCTAGCTGTAAGCAGCACCCTCCCAGCATCCAGACCAATAGATTAATATGAACATGAACTATTACCATTAACACCTTGCGCACTTACCCTGTCACACCAGGGAAATCCATTGGCTTGCAACCTAGGAATGTAGGAGTGACAGAATGCACTGGCCTGCTACAGATGGCCTGCATCACTACCAAATGCCGTACAGTCCTCTGTCAAAGGCCTGTGCCTCACCCGTACTGTCAATGTATGTTATCTCATGGGGTCCCAACTAACAAGATAACACAGTCCACAGAACACAAATGCAAGGCCATGTTGACAAATCCTAGTAGCATGCCCACCATGTCCTACTGCATGAACTGTGGACCAACCCCTAAATACTGCTGGGATGAAGGGACAACTATAGGGGTACTTCTCAGATATCGCTCGCATAATGTTAGGAAGAGGATAGAATAACAGAGTGGGGGGGTGTAGAAGCATGGACTTCACGGAGTGTGTGAAGTCTGAAACTCTGATGTGTGCCCACACTACCCCTGCCTTCAAAAAACCCAGTAATGGGTGGCTACAAACCTTATTATAAAGGGGAACTGCCAGATATATGAGCCCTGCCTCTGGGTAACCTGGGTGAATCTGTACAGCTGGGGGATATGGTCATAGCAGGATATGGCCATTCTGTTACGTCAATATATATACAAGCAGGGGATCCTCAGCCACCACAGTACCAAGTTGCTGGACCATTTACACAGACCCATCAGCAAGTGTACACAGCTACCCCTCCAGAATGGCATGAGTGTGCAAGAATATGTAGGCTGCAGACCACAATACTGGACACAGCTTAATTCATCTTGTATTTTCCAGGAAATAACTGTGAGCAAATAAGTATATCTGTCAGTAGTTGATGACATAATACAACACAGTGTAAAATAGTACATATGTCTGAATATCTCTGCTAACACCGACCATGTAACACAAGCAGCACAGATACAATAGTTCCAGTATCTCACTATCTTTTGCCCATTGTGACTCCATATTGTCAGTCTAGCTACAGATATCCTGCAGAAACAGGTCGCTAGCTGTAGGTGTAGAACACTAAATCCTGGACTGGTGTACAACCTACCTGGAATGGATTCACACACTCAATACAAAAGGTCATACTGGGCATGCTCCTGCACTTAGAGAAATGAAGCCCATGTCTGACAACAACAGTGGATTATACATATCTGCCAGTCGCAGCTGTCTGTGTATACACACACCACATTGCACACCATTCATGCTTTGCACACACACTGGATAGGAATACTCACACATATCCAAGGCCAACACACTATAATATGTCAAACATACACACACAGAAATGTGGGGAAGAGAGAGACAGACAGTGACAGAGATATTTCCATCATGAGGCCTGTCACACCCACCACACATCCAATTGGCCAATATCACATGATGTGCCAATGTCAATCACTGTAGACATTGCTTTTGGTAGACCTCAGCCCTATAGTGTCTGTGGTGCTTGTTATAACTGTGTATCATGATAGTACAAATCAGTATTCATCTAGCATTTGTATACCCAGTCCTGTCAAATGTAAAGTTGTGTGTGACTGAGTGTTGTGTGTGTGTGTTTCCAGAGGAATGGTTTATGGCCCATTCACACACACACTGCACTTCCCATTGCCCATGTTAGCACTCATGCTGATGTCAGTCACCTTGAAATAACCCTCTGGCCAAATCATAGCCCCATAAGCTCTGTGGCACTTGTGATAACTGAGTAATGCTATAGTGTAATGTATTAGTTAGATAGGAGTTCTAATCCCAGAAATGGCAACTGTGAAACTCTGTGTGTATGTGTGTATGTGTGTGTGTGTGTGTGTGTGTGTGTGTGTGTGTGTGTGTGTGTGTGTGTGTGTGTGTGTTTGTGTGTGTGTGTGGGGGGGAGATGAATGATTTTTATGCCATTCACAGTCACTACACCTCCAATTGCCCTACTTTAGCAAGCCTGCTGATTTCAGTCACCTTGAAATAACCCTTTGGACAAGGGTCAGCCCCATACACTCCATGGTGCTTCTGATACCTGCGTAATACTATAATGTAACATACTAGTTAGGTAAGAGTTCTAATCCTAGACATGGTAACTGTGAAATTGTGTGTGTGTGTGTGTGTGTGTGTGTGTGTGTGTGTGTGTGTGTGTGTGTGTGTGTGTGTGAAGATGAATGATTTTGAGGCCATTCACAGTCACTATGCCTCCCTTTGCCCTACTTTAGCAAGCCTGCTGATGTCAGTCACCTTGAAAACAGGCAATATCCAATTCAGCAGTCATCCGTACTCACTGTCCAGATGTCAATATCTGTCACCATCTGAAAGATGGGCATGCCATGAATGTGGGCCCAGATATGCACACAGTACACAGGTGGAAGTACCCTAGACAGAGTACATAAAATGTAACTGTCAACTTCACACACCTTTGGAATTGTACATACAGGTTAGCAACACATTAGTTGTCTGTGTAGTATGGAATACTGATGTAGTCTGGCCAATCACTGGCAGACCACAAAAGGCACAGTTATGAAGTAATGAGAGACTGCCTATGTGCCGGCTGTTGGGAATGAATACAGTATGACCCCACTTCTGTATGAATACACACAGAATGCAACATGCTATAGGTGTCCCATGCAGGTGTGTCTCTAGCTGTAAGCAGCACCCTCCCAGCATCCAGACCAATGGATTAATATGAACATGAACTATTACCATTAACACCTTGCACTTACCCTGTCACACCAGGGAAATCCATTGGCTTGCAACCTAGGAATGTAGGAGTGACAGAATGCACTGGCCTGCTACAGATGGCCTGCATCACTACCAAATTCCGTACAGTCCTCTGTCAAAGGCCTGTGCCTCACCCATTACTGTCAATGTATGTTATCTCATGGGGTCCCAACTAACAAGATAACACAGTCCACAGAACACAAATGCAAGGCCATGTTGACAAATCCTAGTAGCATGCCCACCATGTCCTACTGCATGAACTGTGGACCAACCCCTAAATACTGCTGGGATGAAGGGACAACTATAGGGGTACTTCTCAGATATCACTCGCATAATGTTAGGAAGAGGATAGAATAACAGAGTGGGGGGGTGTAGAAGCATGGGCTTCACGGAGTGTGTGAAGTCTGAAACTCTGATGTGTGCCCACACTACCCCTGCCTTCAAAAAACCCAGTAATGGGTGGCTACAAACCTGATTATAAAGGGGAACTGCCAGATATATGAGCCCTGCCTCTGGGTAACCTGGGTGAATCTGTACAGCTGGAGGATATGGTCATAGCAGGATATGGCCATTCTGTTACGTCAATATATATACAAGCAGGGGATCCTCAGCCACCACAGTACCAAGTTGCTGGACCATTTACACAGACCCATCAGCAAGTGTACACAGCTACCCCTCCAGAATGGCATGAGTGTGCAAGAATATGTAGACTGCAGTCCACAATACTGGACACAGCTTAATTCATCTTGTATTTCCCAGGAAATAACTGTGAGCAAATAAGTATATCTGTCAGTAGTTGATGACATAATACAACACAGTGTAAAATAGTACATATGTCTGAATATCTCTGCTAACACCGACCATGTAACACAAGCAGCACAGATACAATAGTTCCAGTATCTCACTATCTTTTGCCCATTGTGACTCCATATTGTCAGTCTAGCTACAGATATCCTGCAGAAACAGGTCGCTAGCTGTAGGTGTAGAACACTAAATCCTGGACTGGAGTACAACCTACCTGGAATGGATTCACACACTCAATACAAAAGGTCATACTGGGCATGCTCCTGCACTTAGAGAAATGAAGCCCATGTCTGACAACAACAGTGGATTATACATATCTGCCAGTCGCAGCTGTCTGTGTATACACACACCACATTGCACACCATTCATGCTTTGCACACACACTGGATAGGAATACTCACACATATCCAAGGCCAACACACTATAATATGTCAAACATACACACACAGAAATGTGGGGAAGAGAGAGAGACAGACAGTGACAGAGATATTTCCATCATGAGGCCTGACACACCCACCACACATCCAATTGGCCAATATCACATGATGTGCCAATGTCAATCACTGTAGACATTGCTTTTGGTAGACCTCAGCCCTATAGTGTCTGTGGTGATTGTTATAACTGTGTATCATGATAGTACAAATCAGTATTCATCTAGCATTTGTATACCCAGTCCTGTCAAATGTAAAGTTGTGTGTGACTGAGTGTTGTGTGTGTGTGTTTTCAGAGGAATGGTTTATGGCCCATTCACACACACACTGCACTTCCCATTGCCCATGTTAGCACTCATGCTGATGTCAGTCACCTTGAAATAACCCTCTGGCCAAATCATAGCCCCATAAGCTCTGTGGCACTTTTGATAACTGAGTAATGCTATAGTGTAATGTATTAGTTAGATAGGAGTTCTAATCCCAGAAATGGCAACTGTGAAACTCTGTGTGTATATATGTGTGTGTGTGTGTGTGTGTGTGTGTGTGTGTGTGTGTGTGTGTGTGTGTGTGAAGATGAATGATTTTTAGGCCATTCACAGTCACTATGCCTCCCTTTGCCCTATTTTAGCAAGCCTGCTGATGTCAGTCACCTTGAAATAACCCTTTGGACAAGGGCCAGCCCCTATAAGCTTTGTGGCCCTTCTGATAATTGTGCAACACTATAGTGTAACATACTAGTTAGTAGGAATTCTAATCCCAGGCATGGCAACTGTGAAATTTTTTGTGTGTGTGTGTGTGTTTGTGTTTGTGTGGGGGGGGGAGATGAATGATTTTGATGCCATTCACAGTCACTACACCTCCAATTGCCCTACTTTAGCAAGCCTGCTGATTTCAGTCACCTTGAAATAACCCTTTGGACAAGGGTCAGCCCCATAAGCTCCATGGTGCTCCTGATACCTGCGTAATACTATAATGTAACATACTAGTTAGGTAAGAGTTCTAATCCTAGACATGGTAACTGTGAAATTGTGTGTGTGTGTGTGTGTGTGTGTGTGTGTGTGTGTGTGTGTGTGTGTGTGTGTGTGTGAGAGAGAGTGTGTGTGTGGGGGAGATAAATGATTTTGATGCCATTCACAGTCACTACACCTCCCATTGCCCTACTTGCAAGCCTGCTGATGTCAGTCACCTTGAAATAACCCTTTGGAGAAGAGACAACCCCATAAGCTCCGTGGAACTTGTGATAACTGTGTAATACTATAGTGTAACATACTAGTTAGGTATGAGTTCTAATCCTCAACATGGCAACTGTGAAACTGTGTGCATTTGTGTGAGAGAGTGTGTGTGTGTCTTTGATATTCACACTTACTGCTCTCCCCTTACTTATTGCAGTGTGGGTTTTGCTACATCATTATATTGAGGACCTACATGTCCCAATCTCCACATTACAAGGTCAACAGTTTTCAAACACTGTAGAGGTTGTTGTAGACAATCCTCAGCCATAAATGTGTACAGCCTAGTGCAATTACTATGTGGCAGTATGGATTAGTACACAATATAGGCAGCCGTTATAATACCCAGATACCACTCTCCACCCATGGATCATACACAAACACACTTGGCTCTTACTCCCTTCCTTTCTTACTTTGTCTCTGTCTCTGTCTCTGTCTCTCTCTCTCTCTCTCTCTCATGGATGAGAAAAAGTACATCTGTTTTGCATAGGCAGCAGCTTGAGTTTTGTAAGTAATGCTCATGATCAGCTGATGGACTGTGCATGAATAGCAGTCCCTCACTTGCTAATTGCATGTGGAACAGCTGTGGTATCATTCCTACAGCCAATTGCAGGGAAACACACTCCTATAACTAAGCACTTCATGTGGGTGTTGACTCTTTTCCTTCACTGTGAGCAGGACGTCATGTGGGTGTCTGACAAACAGCATCACAGAGGGTAGTTGGAAATACCTCTTACAACATACACTGTGAAGGCAGGCCAACAAACAGGAGGGTGTTGTTCCAGACATGGGGACAGAATGTAAGTATTGCTGTTCTACATTTGAAGTAATGTTAGTTTAACAGGGATTGTGTGGCTATGGCTGTTGTACATGATGTAAAGTCTGGTATGACAGTGTTATGTGGTTGAGGAAACTCTCACCTGTAGGGCTATCTGCAGACTGGGCAGAGTTTGGAGTCTTACAGTGGTGTGTTACTCACACACTCCCTATCTTTAGAAATGCAGTAGCATACTCTGATGATTGCAGTCAGTACATGGTGACATCCATGTGAGTTACTAACTTCATATCCCTCAGAAGAGATATATCACAACAAACCCTGTTACACCAGGAATGTTCTCAGTTTATCACAGCAATATGTCAATATTGGTCCTGTGTTTGTACCTCTGTCCCCCAAATCTGTCACCCTTTGTCCATATGTCATGCAGTAAGAGGTGCATATGTACAGTATATCATTATTTACTGACATCATACCCGATAACAAGCCAGTGAGATAGACTGCTAGACATGTTATGTATAGTAGGCCTTATATTTGAGGACAAAACTTGGACATTCTGTTGTAGTCTGTACAGTAGTGAGGTCTGTGTACTTATGGTGATTGTTGACAGAGTGTGTATTGTGAATATGTTATTTGGCTTATTTACAGACTGTGGTAGATGTCATTGTTCTTGGTCCTGTTTTATCTGACGTTGCATGCTGCTCCAGTTTACAGTACCCTATCAGTGTATATGCTTGTAGGGCCAGACTGAGACATGTCCCATACCACAGTCAGGCATCGGACTACACTGTGTATTGGGCCAATATATGTAGGGTTAGTGTGTGAGTGGCACATATGAGGATGGTTTTGTTCATACAGTCCATATACTGTACTATTAATTAGGCTTACCATAATGTGACTGTGACTGTGTTCAGAATGGTTGTGGGTATGCACTTTCACATTGGTGTCTGTTACTCAGTGCTGTTACATGCCTGTAGTGCCTGCTATATTTGCAAGTACATGAGTATTCCCCCATAGGAAACTTGGGTCAGTGTTGTGGCAGTCTGCCTGTAGTTTGCACAGTGCTTTGTGACATGCCTAGCAGCTCATTGTATTTACCTAGCGTGATATGTCCAGATATTTGTCAGATGTACTGTTGCCTGTCCACTATAAGTGTTCTGTATTTCTGAAAAAGCAGTGGGATGCTGTGAAGATGTATGTCACTAACTAGTAGGAAGTATGTGGGCTTGGGACCTCTGCTCCTCCAGTTAATATGTGTTAAGACAGACAGGAGTGTGTGAATGCATCAACTGTGTCAGCTTATCTATTCCAGTATTTTTGTGATATCCCCAGTTACATGGCTGCAAACATCCACTTTGTCAGGCATGGTCCACATGTCTTGCACCAATGAGTTCTGTGTATAACTCTTGACTGACCAGATTGTGTCAGACTGTCCATGTTTATTGGTCATTTCTCTGCTGTATTCCACAGGATCATTACTGTGATTTGTGTGGTACTTCGCTATGATGATCTTATAATGTCTGTGAATAACTGATAATATACATGTCAGTATCAGAAGTGACTTCCTAGACAACATGCCTGTTGACACAGCCACTGTTACTGTAGCAACATTCTACATTTATACCTGCAATACTTGCACTAAGAGGTTTTGACTATTGGTGCTGAGGTATGATATGTTTTTTATATTTATAAATATATATATATATATATATATATATATATATATATATACACATACACACACACATACACACACATGCACACACACATATATATGTATATATATATCTATATATATATATATATATATATATATATATATATATATATATATATGTGTGTGTGTACACATATATATATATATATATATATATATATATATATACACACACATATATGGGTCTAGGACTATTCACTGAAATTCAAATGACTGTGCACAAATCATTGGAAGCACAATTCACTGAAAACACAATTCACTGAAACAGATTTCACTGAAAGTTATATATGGCCTTTTCCCCACTGTAGTGCAACCCTGGAGTTAGAATATATAGTAAGGGGGGTATGGTGGGCACCTCCTCCTACATAGTTTGGATATATATTAAGTTTAGAAAAGAGTAATTTATTGAAATTGCAAGTATCCATGTGTATAGTGCCCCCCACACTCCCCTTACTATATATTCTAACTTCAGGGTCACACTACAGTGGGGAAAAGGCCATATATAACTTTCAGTGAAATGTGTTTCAGTGAATTGAGTTTTCAGTGAATTGAGCTTTCAGTGAATTGTGCACAGTCAAATATGTTTCAGTGAAATGTGCCTTCAGTGAATAGTCTTAGACCCATATATATATATATATATATATATATATATATATATATATATATGTATACATATACACACACACACACACACACACACACACACACACACACCTGCGTATATATATATATATATATATATATATATATATATATATATATTTTGAACTTGGTGAGCTTCTTGAAACAGTCACCAAGGCCATTGATGAGGAAAGGCAGTCCATACAGCCTACCTTGACCTTGCAAGGCTTTCGACACAATACCCCACTCGGTATTGTAGAAAACTACCAGCTTACATGTAAACCCATATGTCACAAGATGGGTTTGCAAACTGGTTAAGGACAGAACCCACAGGGTTAGAGTTGCTGGCGCTATGTCAGACTCCAAGCCGGTCACAAGTGGTGTCCCATAGGGCTCGGTCCTTGGCCCCTATTGTTGGCATCTACTTCTCAGAAGTACAGGCCAACATGGGAGGACTTTGGCTGACAAAGTTTGCTGACGACTGCAAACTGGGCGCCATAGTGGAAAGTGCATCGGACACGGATATCCTTCAGAAGGGACTCACGGAAACAGATAGCTGGTGCCAGAGCCATGGCCTGAAGTTAAACACCAAAAATGTAGTCATACCCTTCGGGAAAAACAAGGTAACCCCAAGCTACCATATAGGTGGCAATCCACTAAGCACCGAAGAGGTTATCAGGGACCTGGGGACCCAGGTTGACAGTGGCCTTTCTTTTGACACTCACGTTGCTAAAGTGGTTAGAAAGACCTTCTACATTGCCCACCTGATCATGAAGGGATTCACATCCAGATCTAGTGAGGTCATTGTTCCCCTGTACTCTTCACTTATCAGACCAATGATCGAGTACAATGCCCCATTCGGGATGTATCTCACCCGACATCTGCATCAATTGGAGAGACCCCAAAAGTTCCTCACCATAAGGATAAAGGGACTCCAAAATCTGTCATATGCTGCCAGATTGAAGAAACTCCAGCTCTATTCAGTCGCATACCGTCTGCTCAGAGGTGACATGTGCCTGACATACAAGGCCATGTCCAACCCGAATTAATGGACATGCTCCACCTCAAAAATCCAAATCCACCAAAACCACTAGAGCAAGCGACTTAAACCTTAGCACGGATATAAATAGGATGTGCTGGAGGGATAGATTTATCACTCAGAGACTCCTATGCTGTGGAATAAAATCCGGTCCATGTGAGGCAGAGCACCTCGCTGACTCTGTTCAAGAGAAATCTTGACCTGTGGATGGGAGATCGTAGGTTTACCCCGGGAATCATCTCTGTGTCACTGCTGGACAGGGGCACACCAAACTAATGGGCACAGTATTTTTTCATATAAGGGGTGGCGTAAGCCACAAAAATTTGGGCTAGGCTTATAAATGCCTTAGGGCAGATAGCCTAGTATAAACCTATGAACCTATGAACCTATATATATATATATATATATATATATATATATATATACACACACATATATATATGTACACACATACATGTATATATATATATATATATATATATATATATATATATGGTTTACTATCATAAAATCGAAATGCAAAATAAAATGCGTCTCAATGTTTGAATTTAAACATCGGAAATGGACATTTCCGATTTGTACTAATGTCGAAAACAGCTGTGTATTGTCAAACATGTCGCTCGCAACATTTTCGGCAATACACAGCACTCCCACCCATCCCGTAACTACCTACCTAACTAGCCTAAACACACAGTTATGCAGGGGGGCTGTGCCCCCCTGCACACCCCCCCCAACTTAATATTCCAACTCCGAGATTGCACTACAGTGAGAAAGGGATGTATTTCCCTAACCGCACTGTACTGCGATCCCCTCACATGAGCGAACGTTAGAATAGCGAATGCACAGTCCATTCACAATGGTAACGTTCGCTCACATCACCTGCCGAAATATGAAGTATTCGAACATCTGTTGTTCGAATACTTCATAGCCGTGCAAGTGCACATCAGCATTGTGATAGTAAACCTATAGCCAATCAAAAAATCTTCCTGCACGAGGGAATCTGCACGGCAACAAGAGAAATGGTTCAGCAAAACAAAAAGAAAGCCAGCAGATGAATAGGATCCAATAAATAATTTTATTATAATAAAACTAACATCATGTCAGACCGGTTTCAGCTGACAACAAATGGCACAACCTTCTTCAGTGATGAAAAACAATGAAAAATGATGCTTTTTAAAGTAACTAGTCTACTTCCTATTGGTGCAATTATAATTGCTCATTAAGCCCTGGTGTAAACAGTGCTCCCAAAATGGTTATCCATTTCTTCTCTTTAGTGTCAAGCAAAGAATGCCACCCTGTCTTATTAAACCTATTATCCCTGATAATATCGATTACTATAAATGAAAATTTGGCATTGGAATGTTGCAAACAGTGTTTGTACAACACATTGTTAAGTTTTTTAGTTCTAATATTACTCATGTGTTCTGAAATGCGAAATCTTAGAGGCCTAGAAGTCTGGCCCACATAAAAAGCGCCACAGTTACATGTGGCAAGATAAACAAGCCACTCACTACTGCAATTGGCAAAAAATGATATGTTGTAAACTCTGGGACAATTTCTACTGGTAAACTCCTTGGTCTTGATTAACCTGTCACAATTACTACAATATCCACAGGGAAAACATCCTACCACTCTATCCCCAGTTAGTGTGGTTTGTACATAGGATTTATTTTCAGTTTGATGTGTATGTTTATAGTGATTAAAATGGGAAGCAAGATTTCTCCCTTTCCTAAATGAGAACAAACAATGGTCATATAATACACCTGATAACTCTGGAATATTAGACAAAATATTCCAATTGGTATTAATGCTATGCATTAAGACATTGGTGTTTCTGGCATAGGTAGTCACGAACGTGTGTTTTTTGCTAAAAGCGTTTGGGACTTTGTGGACTTTTTACTTTATTGGTAATGTTATCCCATGGTGCATCAGCACATATTTGGGGCTTTTTTGATTAGATTAAATGTCTAGCCAATTGTTCCATCGATGTATATGTTTTACAACAATTTAATATATGGTCTATGGACAGTGTTCATTGTACTTATATATTCTATAGGAGCTATTATTCAGGGCACTTAGTAGCATATACTAATATATCCTTGCATACAGGGAAGATTTCATTTAGACTTGGCAATTTTTGCATATTTATGACTTTATATTAAGCAATGATATTATTGTTAAATTGTCAGTTTGGGTTACAGTTTGTGTACTCAATTTTTCTTCCCAATATTGGATTCTAGTATAACAAACATCTTTCACAAGCCTATTGCTGTTCTTATACCAGGTTGATTTTGCAATTAGTGGCTCTGTAACTAAATTCAATGATATCAGCTGATTTTCTTAGCTATTTTATGTTCATATTATAATTATAATAATTCAGTGTCACTATAGGCAGGAGCTTTTTTACACAAGTGGGATATTTTTTGCTTGTATGATAGGTTACAGCAATTTTGAGTAGTGTTATAATTATCCAAGAATTTATCAACAGACATTTGTTATCTATTATGTCCATTAGCGGGATATATACTATCCATACGCCTATTTACTTTTACTATTAGAAATACATATAGTTCTCTCTATATCAGTTGGGTTGCTTGATATCAACCTATATTCTTGCTGGAGTTTAGTTTCAGTGGATATATCTATTATTATAAGTGGCCCCTTTTTTATTATGAGATTGACCTTCTGTCATTCAAGCCTATTGGGTGTAATATATGGTCTGTGATTCATTTTTTGCCTTCATTACTCAAATATATTATGTGGAGATTTATTCTTTTGTTGGTTGAGCCTCAATAATTACATTTTGGCTGCTGGTTGTACAATTAAGGGAATGTAGTACTGAAAGAGTTCTTCTTTTCAGTCTAATCTATTATTGTTCTCTCTTTTTTTGACGTGGCAACTGTGTATTGGCCATTATTGTCTAATTTCATTTATACTATCATGGATCTTTCTGAATTGGTTAGTGGATTATCTGCAGACAGAACAGATTTAACTGCTTTTGGTGTATGTTCAAGTGGCAGTTCTTCTAATGATCCCCTAGGTCCCGAAACACTTTGTAGTTTGGCATTTGATGATTTATATAAACACCTGAAGTTAATACGATCTAATGTTTGGCATGCCAAGCTTTTTAAGGCCTATATGGCCAAAGGGATTACGCCTAGGGGATTAAGGATTCGTATACAACCACATGTTGGTCAACCTGATGAGGAACTTTCTAACCAATGGTCTAAGATCCAACAGCAGGCCACAATGTCTTTTGTTGAGGCATTGGATAAATATTACGACAGAATCATTGATTCTGAAATCCATTTGGTTACTAATTTGAGTAATGAAGTGCAAAAATATGAAGGGAAGCATTTTTCACAAATATTTTCTAAAATAACGAATGATTTAACTAATTTGGAGGTACAGCTAAAATCTAGAAAAATTAAGAATTCATTCAAAGGGATGAACACGATTATCAGGAGCCAATCCATTTAGTGTCCCCTCTAAACATGTTCATTTCAATCCCCACCTTGCTAAGACACCAAAAAGGAAGCGACCCAGGTCCATATTACGGAACAGACCAAACACCAATGGGTCTTCCACTGATGAGTTTTCATCATACACTGACAGTGACATGCAGCCAACATTGGATTCTCCGATCCCCAAGCGAACCCAGGGTTCCCTCCCTTTAGGGGTAAATACAAACGTGGGGGTAGGAAACATAAAAGATGTTCAGAATATTCAGGGCTTGTTGCAAATGGTGACACAGAAATAAGTAATAACAACTCCAATGTTTTGAATTTATCTGATTTTACCCTGTCTCCTACTCACATTGCAATATTAAACAAAGGTCTCACATTCATTCCTGGTTTTGTTGTTTCTGAGGACCGGTTGGTCCAGGATGTTTTGGATTTTTGTAGATTGTTAAATCTCAAATTACAGTTTGGTAGTGATGATGGCTTTTCTGATGAGGACAAATTTATTTATCATAAGTCTAAATATATGCCTCCTATGCATCCTGTTGTGCAACTATTTCAAAACATGGTCCTCAAAGATTTACATTTTCATGGTTCAGAGTTTCGGTTCAAATTCAATAATTTATCTTTAAAAGAAAAACAAGCTGTGAATGAACTGTCACATAATAAGGATTTGGTTATTATTTCTGCTGACAAAGGTGGGGTAGTTGTTGTTTTGAATTGGATTGACTATAACAATGAGGCCTTGAGACAGCTATCTGATAATAAATATTATGTGAAAATGTGTCTCAGCCCTATACATAGATTTAAACAACATATTGACGAATTTCTTTGTCATGCTAGGGATACTGGCCTCATTACTGACTTTACTTTACAACAGTTAACCATTTCTGATCCAACAAATCAATACATCTATTTTCTTCCTAAAATTCATAAGCACCCCACAAATCCACCAGGAAGACCCATTGTTTCTGGTCGTGGATATCTAACTGAACCATTGTCCTTATATTTGACTAAACATCTGAAGCCTTTATTGACACATGTACGTTCACGCTTACAGGATACAACTGAATTCTTACAAATTATTTCAGATGTTCAATTGGAACCTGATTGGCTGATGTGTTCACTGGATGTAAGTGCTCTTTATACTAATATACCACATCGAGTGGGGTTGGATGCCTTAGCTTACTGGCTTAATGTTGCTTGCATTTATGATGATGATTTCAACAATTTTCTAGTCCAGATGGCTGAATTGGTTCTAACACAAAATGTATTTTTCTATGAGGATGCATGCTTTTGGCAAGTGAAAGGCACGGTGATGGGAGCATCTTTTGCTCCCATTTATGCCGATCTGTTTATGGCTTATATTGAAGAATATATCATATATGATGCTAGCCATAATATTTACCTCCCAGAAATTGACATCTGGAGGAGGTATTTGGATGATTGCTGGATGGTGTGGAGGGCAGATGCTGAATACTTGATGGAATTTGTTTCATACCTCAATAACAACATATGGGGTTTACAATTTACCATCAATTACAATGTGGAAACAATTACCTTTCTGGATGTATTGATAATCAAACAGCAAGATGGTACTTTGGCCACTCAAGTATTCAGGAAATATCCGAAATATAATACTGTCCTTCACGCCTCCAGCTTTCATCCTCCCCATGTTGCCAAAAACATACCGAAATCGCAATTCATTCATTCTAGAAGAATCTGTTCTCAGCCTGAGGTTTTTGAAACAGATAGACTTGATCTCATCAACAGGTTCCGGGATAGAGGCTATCCTATGGGACATGTTATTAAAGCTAGCAACTGGGTTAAGACACACACCAGGTAAGAGTTTTTGAAATATAAAAACAGGGACAATAGGGTCACACAGCCAATCAGGTTCATGACTACCTATGCCAGGAACACCAATGTCTTAATGCATAGCATTAATACCAATTGGAATATTTTGTTGAATATTCCAGAGTTATCAGGTGTATTATATGACCATTGTTTGTTCTCATTTAGGAAAGGGAGAAATCTTGCTTCCCATTTTAATCACTATAAACATACACATCAAACTGAAAATAAATCCTATGTACAAACCACACTAACTGGGGATAGAGTGGTAGGATGTATTCCCTGTGGACATTGTAGTAATTGTGACAGGTTAATCAAGACCAAGGAGTTTACCAGTAGAAATTGTCCCAGAGTTTACAACATATCATTTTTTGCCAACTGCAGTAGCGAGTGGCTTGTTTATCTTGCCACATGTAACTGTGGCACTTTTTATGTGGGCCAGACTTCTAGGCCTCTAAGATTTTGCATTTCAGAACACATGAGTAATATTAGAACTAAAAAACTTAACAATGCGTTGTACAAACACTGTTTGCAACATTCCAATGCCAAATTTTCATTTATAGTAATTGATATTATCAGGGATAATAGGTTTAATAAGACAGGGTGGCATTCTTTGCTTGACACTAAAGAGAAGAAATGGATAACCATTTTGGGAGCACTGTTTACACCAGGGCTTTATGAGCAATTATAATTGCACCAATAGGAAGTAGACTAGTTACTTTAAAAAGCATAATTTTTCATTGTTTTTCATCACTGAAGAAGGTTGTGCATTTTTTGCCAGCCGAAACCGGTCTGACATGATGTTAGTTTAATTATAATAAAATTATTTATTGGATCCTATTCATCTGCTGGCTTCCTTTTTGTTATAGTAAACCTATATACATATATATATGTGTATATATATATATATATATATATATATATATATATATATATATACATACATATATATATATATATATATATATATATATATATATATATATATATATATAATATATATATATAAATATATATATATATATATATATATATATATATAATATATACATATATATGTGTGTATGTACATGTATACATATATCTACATATGTGTGTGTGTGTGTGTGTATGTGTGTGTGTGTAGATATATATATATATATATATATATATATATATATATATATATATATATATATATATATATATATATATATATATATATATATATATATATATATATATATATATATATATCCTTGTTATTTGTAAACATGAGTGCTGTATATACCTTCACAGATGTATCCCACCATATTTATCTGATATGTATATATTTAGATATGACAATATGACTGATTGAGCACTATTTTCACTTACAAGTACTAAACAATGTAGTAGTCAAAGCAGTTGTTCACTACTGTTCAGTATGTGTACTGAAATATATATTTGAAAAAAACAACAAATCTTTTCACAGTTCTGATGGCTTGGTGGTTAATTGCTATGACTATAGTGTACAGGCTCCTGTGTGCAAGGGCTGTTTATTTTGTCGCTAGGCAGAACAACTGTTGGATACAGAGTGGTTAAGGCAGTTTTGAGCAGCTTTAAGCAGGTTAGCATGGTTTTGCAAGACGGTAAGCAGTACTAACATATGGTTAAATAAAAAGACGCTTACACCGTGTAGGCTTCACTTACCAGTGCGCAAATGTGCTTAGCATTTATATTTAAGCAATACATACACCTGATAAGCATAGCTCAGCCCTGGTAACCAGTGATCACATTCCAGTCTGATGAAATAGCAGGGTAATGACATCTTTAATAAGTGTATTTAATTTCATGTACATAATATGCTTCTATGTGCTGTCATTACAGTAGCAAGGGGTGTGAGTATACTGTATGGGGCACCTGAGTATATATGGCTAGTACAACAATCTTTTCTCTTTGTATGCATTTCATACATGGGTAGTATCCCAGGTTATATGTAGTCACACTTGCATGTATTGTATCATTACATTACTACTGTTAGTGCTTTCCCAAGTAAGAGTAGATTGCAGATTGTAGTACTGGAACCATACACCCCTGCATGCAAAGCTGGAGTCTGAGTACTGACTATCGTGTTCTTGGTGTATGAGCTGTATGTTATTAAGTATTTGCTACTGGATATTGATCTGATATGTGGATATTAGCTGTAGACTACTATATGTATAGGACATGTCATTGAGAGCTGCTGTCATGTAGTAATGGCATACCTATCAGTGTCAGACATCTATCTGTCAAAACATTCATCCTAATGCATAACCTGTTGGCTAGCTGATTTCTGTCTGTCCTCTGTACAGATGTGCAGATGTCAGGTATCCATCTTGGCTGCTTACAGACAATCTATGCTTGACTGACACTGACATGTCTGCCCAGCTGTGTTTTGAATGCCACGGCTAGGAAACCCCACCCTGTATGCACCACATGCCATATGTCACTCAAGTGGCATCAGTTGATAAGATAGCCTGCTGACAAATTTCAGGTAGCATGATACCAGTGTACCCACATTCCCTATTCTCCTCATCTCTCCATGGACATTAGCCTGGTACACACCTAGGAACACCTGCACCTATGGACCCCAGTATTGACAAATGTGTCAATGTGCATTACTTAGAATAACAGTGTCTGTGTGTTTGTAAACTTGTAGTTGAGAATACCCTAAGGGCCTTTCACCCACTACACCCCCATTGCCATAGTTAGAAATGACTGCTGCTGTAATTGACATTAAATATACCTTGTTACAGTCATCACTCTATGGGCTACTTGGAGCTTGCAGTACCAGCATAACACTGTTGTACAAATGGGTAGATAGGCATGGGTTACCCTCTGAGTCATGGCAAGTGTGTGTATATGTGTGAGAGTGTATATTTGCAGGATGCAGCATTCTGAGGCCACATCGTCCAAATACAATACACCTTGCCATACATTATAAGGGATAGTGATGTTGCTGACATTAGGAGAGCCATGACAAACCCTCACCCTACTATCCCTGTGGCATGTGCAATAAATGCATATCCCTTTAGTAGCACTGATTAGATAGACAAGGAGTTGTATTGCAGTCTTGGTCAATGTGTGATTGTGGGTATGTCAGAGCATTATCATGTGTTTCAGTGAGTAAAATATCCAATGTGAGGTGTGGGTGCTGGGTATACTGTCTTTACACTGTGATACCCCCAGTACATGTCCCAAAGTCCACTGTATGAGGACCACTGTCACCATCAACCATACAGGTAACTGATTACA
The DNA here is from genome assembly GCF_019279795.1 of Protopterus annectens. Classification (NCBI taxonomy): domain Eukaryota; kingdom Metazoa; phylum Chordata; order Ceratodontiformes; family Protopteridae; genus Protopterus; species Protopterus annectens. Next base: position 1,815,214,596 of record NC_056726.1, on the reverse strand, counting down.
CTATCCAGCCCAATGATGCAGGTACTGAATACAAATTCTCTGTAACAGAATGGACTCACTGACAAGGTAGTTAGCACTGATAAAGCCGGGTCTCTCAGATGTCTCTATGACTCTTATGTGTTTGTCAATGTGTATATGACTGTATGTCATACTATGTATTGTTCAGTAACACCCAGTACATCCCCCATTACCATACTGGACAAGGCTTGGTGATGTTTTTCACTTAACAAGAAACTTGAGACACACCTCAGCCTAAAAGCTGTGTGGTGTGTGCAATTAAGGCCAAACACCTTAGTAGCAATAAGTATCTAGGCAGGGGTTCTACACTCAGTTTTGCCAAGTACGTGTGTGTGTATGTGAAGGAATCTACTTTAGTTTGCAGAAAATACATGTCCCAGGAGATCATTTGTCTGAGAACTGACTGGCAAAAGCTAACATTTCAAAGGAATCATCTTGTGGAAATTCATTCCATTTAAACTAGTAGTAGATGTGTAAGTGCCCTCTTCCCCACTGTACAGCTGTACAGTGATACTGAAGTTGGGGTATATAGTTGGGTGTGGATGTTGTGGGCACAGCCACCCTCAATGGGGTTATTGTTGTGTATATCCCTCTGCTTAGTCTGCTAGTAGTACAGTTTATGTTAACAGGTTAAGTAGTTGTTAATCACACTATGTCTGGTTCTATGCCACCCCACACCCTCCAAAGTGGAAGGCTGTGCCACCCACACCAGCACACCTATGTTTGCCAACTCCAGGATTGCACTACATTGGGGAAGAGGACATATACCCTGCCAGTACCATCGTCAATAACATTAAACTGGCAGACTGATTATTTACTGATGTGATGTTTGCGTATTTTGTCTTGGTGGAATTACATAGGCCAAAATGAGTTCACTGCAGAATTAAGTACATCCATGTGTACAGTATTCTCTGTGTATTGCATCAACATCAAAGCCTCTGTGTGTGCGTTTTATTCACAAACATTTGGTGTGTGCCACCTAGTACACTTACCATTGTCCACTGTAGAAGAGCTGCTGACATCAGCCACCATGCACTCACCTGTATACACTCCTCAGACCTATCAACCATGTGGCACATGCAGTAACTGTTATACAGACCTGTTACTTGTGTTCAGTTGTACACAGGATATGACACAGTCAGTGTGTCACCACAGTGCCATACCCCTTATAGGAAACAACAGCAGACCAACATCCTGCTGACACATGGACACCTACAACACAAACTGAATACATTATGGAGACCACAATCAGTCAGTGTTAATAACAGCTATAATGAACCATGGCTGGACAGCTACACACCCTGACATGTAAGTATTAAACTTTCCAGCTGAAAACATGTTAAACAGCATTACATTGCTAAGCCTTAGTATATTCACCCTGTGCATCAGAATTATATTAGCATGTCCCTGCATCGATGGTATGGATGACAGGGATGTGGCACAGGTATCATCATATGCACAGGGTGTGTTGTGAGTTTGACAGAGACCTAGGCTGAGCAGTTTGGTTGACATCATGTGTGCGTGTTAGGGGGTTCTTTATCAATTGGGCTGTGCAGATGTGATGTGTGTAGGTATGGAGGTGCTGTAGCTGTGCTGGTGATGTGTGTGTATGTATGCACACAGTTCTGCCATGTGGATGCCCCATACAAGGGTTTGTTGGACAGCTGCAGACTGTACATGGCAGGGTGTACAGTTCACCATGTTTGGCCACGGACATGAGAACTGTGCCTGCCAGGGGTTCCATGGGCACTACCAGGTAGAAGCCCCAATATGGTACTCTCCACTGATGATGACAAATGTCCTTTGGATCCCCATCCCTGTTGGGAATGGTCAGGACCACGTGCACGTGGCCTGCTGTGTTGTGGTGTGGACAGCACCTCCCTTGCAGTGCTGGTGCTGGTACTGCCACTACGGGAGTGACTGTGACTTGTTGCATGTCCACATAGACCTCCACCTGTTGGTGTTGCTGTCCTACGTCCATGTGGCTGTTGCCCTACCCCCACCATATGCTTTAACACAGATACCGCATGGTTGAGGATTACCACAATCTCACCCAACCATCTATCCAGGACCTCTGCAAAATAACAGTGGCCACCTGCAAGATCACGGATGTTGCCAAGTACAGCAGAATGATTAGCCCTCTGGAGCCTCAGACTCTGTCTGGTGTAATGTTCCGTATGTGCCTGTGCCTCCATGATGGCCTGAAACATACGTCTGATGACACCTGCTGTGGTACTTCTGCCAGGGGCATGATGGCCAGCAGCCCTCCTATGAGCACCCCAGTACATCTCCCTGTCATCCGGCTATGGCTGCTGTATACAGACACACTTGCCATAGTCACCACACTGTCCTGTCCCATGCTACCACCCACCAACTGTCCCTCATTTATGGCCACTGGTGATGGGGTATGTATAGGCATTGCGACTGTATGCGGGGATGGGGTGGATAAAACTAGGATGTCAACTAATGGCACAGCTTCAGCCTCTGACAACCCTGTCTGTGCCTCACCATATCTGTCATCATTGTCAGAGTCTGTATGGACACTAACATCAGTTTGCCTGCAGGAGGGACCCTGACCCACCTCATCACCTGTGAGGTGAAAACAAAAAACGTTATGTAAGACCTGTATGTCATTGCTTACCTCTACACACACACACACACACACACACACACACACACACACACACACACACACACACACACACACACACACACACACACACACTTACAGGTGAGGTGGCACAAAGATATTACACAGAGCTCTCATTACCCAACAGTCAACATGCATGACATATGGCACTCTGCAGCATGCACTGCAACTATACTCAATCCTTGTTACCAACATTATACATCTCTGTGATGCATGAGTTGTGTTAGTAGGTGATGCCCCTTGTCCTGGAACACACTGCACCCATGTACACAGTATTGCTGTCCACCTATTCAGCACCCTGGCATGTACTGTGCACTATACCTAATGAGTATACACATCATTGTTGAATGTGTATATGTGTGGCAGTTATTTTTGCTCTGTTGCTCACAGCCCCTATGTGTTGTCTGACAGATACCTGGGATGATAAGAGGAGAGATGTCAATAGCGAATGCCTGACTTCTGATTTGCAGATCTCATCATCGGCAGTGGATGTATTAGCAATAAAATCCAATTACACTGATGACCATCAAAGCTTACTGTGGCTATGAGGAGTGTACACACCTTTGTTGACATGCCAGCCTCTTCCATGATATGCAATGGGGCCACAAAATACTGCATATGTTAACATTACACACACCTGATATGTGACATATGACCTGTGCAATCAAATGCAGTATCAAACAAATGTGTTAGTCATGCAGATGCTGATTGAGATGCATACAATATGTGGGTTGCATAAGTGTGCACACCCTTAAACAATGGTTTGTTGCAGCACCTGTTAAGTGAACGACAGCAGTCACTATTCCTGGAAGGGGTATATTAGCATGGCCCATCTTCACTTACCATTATTTGGTCACTCCGCTCTACAAATGTCCCCCATCTCTGCCGGATTGCAAGGTCAGCTCATGTGCACAGCCCTTGGAGGTTACACAGTGCCTTCACTAATGCTGTGGAGTCAGGGTTATGTCTGGCACAATTCATGACCTTGACTGTGTTGAGATACAGCCATTCTTAGTGAGCTTTGGATGTATGCTTCAGTTCACTGTTGTATTTCAGGATGACACCCCTCCCCATCCTCAGCCTTATTGCAGATGCTTGACAACTATGGGCCACACATGAGTGCCATTTTGCAGTGTTCCAAATTCAGAATGCCATGTCTACTGGCCTAGTTCCTGCTAATGAACACAAACCTAAAGGTGTACACTGGCACCAGCAAGGTAAAGATGGGGATGGTGGGCCTGAGGTGGAGTGAGGTGTTGCTTGTGCACCACATGTATCTTTATTAATACTGTCTGTAGGTTTCAGCTTTGGTCTCAGTACACCATTACACATTGCAACACATGCCTTTGGGAGACTTGATGTTATGCATATGCTACCTGTAGAGAGCCCTGGATGATGTTTCCTGTGAAACAACTCTTCCATCTGATTACCCTAACCCATAGGCCACACTTATGCAGATTCCAGGTGAATGTCAACAGAGGTACTGCACAGGCAGTACTTGCTACACATTCCTGCAAGTCCCTCAGTGTTGCTGCATGTTTCTGGGCAGCCTCCGTGACCAGTTTGCAACATGTGTTGTCATCTGTCTTGGATGGGCATCTGTTTATTTTCTACATTAATGTTGTCCCATACTTTATAGTCACATATATGACTGTCTGCACTGTTTACCATGGTATATGCAATGGTGAGGTAAGGCTAATTCTCCCACTCCTGAGTGCTACCTTTCAGATATGGGATCCATTCCATGGTTTGTAAGATGTGTGTAAGCCACAGCTGCCTCTGTTGCAGGTGAGTGGACAAATGTCATGGACATACTTCTTGGACAGCAGACCATTACTTGGTGTGACATTGAAGCCCTGTACTTGATGGAAGGTGTGTACTCGAGAAGAGTGAATGCTGTCAGTACCTCAAAAGCTGCTTCCACAATATGTTATTTAGAGTGTGTGCACACATATGCTTCCAGTGTTTGTTAAGGTATGTATTCCCCATATTTGTTGTTCTAACATAGGATTCCATGTTACACATTCATTGTTCATGTTAGGATCACATTACAGGTTGTAAAAGGTGTGGAATGTGGTATTGTGATTTGCTGTTGTGTAGATCTGTAACAGTTGCCATTGTAATAGTGGTGTACACACTGTTGTATCCACTGTGTAAGGGTAATGTTTCAAACATGTCCCTATTGTAGGCCATTTGTCCCACCATTATATTCATCTCTGTCCACACACATCTTGCACTGACAGGTTGTTAGGTATACTGCAGGACTCTTACATACCCTTCATATATGCCACCATGGTGACTACTGTGATGCAGTGCAGTTAATAGCAACAATAAGTGAACATGTACACCATGCATTATGGGTAGGTGTGTTAAATGTGTGCATGGCAAATACCATGGCCATAATATGGCTGGTGTATTGGCAAACCTGAGCAAAACAACTACATACTCACCAGCTACAGGGTGCTGCCCCAGTTGTATACCAGAGGGACCTACATAGTTGTGTGAGAGATGCAATGTCAATAGCCACACCTGTGGCATTGGTACAGGGTGGGAGTAGCATTTCAGTACATCAACAGTACAAACCCACAATACTACAGATTATGCACATCTGTTCATTACTACTCTGCAGCAATAGACTATGTTATCTGCCATATGCATGAAGATTCTTTACAGATGAAGATGGATAAGCAACAATGGTCTTCTAATGTGTCCTGGGGCCTTACCTGCATGCTCCTTGTCCATTGTGTGGGTGGCACCCACCTCCACAATGCTATCCCCAGGTTCCTAGCTTGGCTGGCAGGTGGGTGCCCCAAGGCTGGCGAGGAGCTCCTCAGCATGTGTCAGTGGGGGCTGGATGGGATGACCCCCCCCCACCTGTGATTAGCTGGTCCCTCCTACCAGCAGCAGCATGCTGACGGGCGTGGTGGATGAGATCAATGCAACGATGTCGCACCTGCTCATAACTGCAGTTATACAGGCCGACATCATTTACCCTGTGGATGAGCTCATTCCACAGGACGGCCCTCTCCTGAAGATCATAGGCCCTGCATCCAAAGAGGGTTCTGTGATGTAGTACAATGATGTTTATGATAATATCATTCTCCTAGGGAGTATACACAGAGAGACATTCATGGGACATCGTACCTGGAAGACATAAACAGGTAAAAAGGTCAGAGGACCTCATACTGCAATGATATAATAGTTGCTAATTGACATCTCTCCCCCCTCCACTATATCTGCAACAATAATCTAAACACACAAATGAATGGGTATGTTTACACCAAACCTACCGATGGGACATATATTCTATTGTTCAACAAATATTGAAATGTGTTTCTATTCATGTTCCATGTTGAAACACTATCATTGGAGGCCTGTTGCTATCAGTTGAGAGGTATGATTATGCATACAGCTTACTACCACTCCCAGGATTTGAACCATGGCTGTGTCTGCTAAAAGCACAACAATTTAAGTTTCAGCAGAGTGTGCTATTTGGGTATTGATGTCTAGTCCTTCGGTGCTTTCTCTCTAAGTCTCTCTTGGTTGTACAATCTGACCTTGTAATTACAACAGTCTTATACAAACATTCCTAGACATATTTTACATAGCACAGTGTGTGAAACAGTGGTTGACACAACAGTACTATTCTGATATCAGATGTTACTGAATGCTACATGTCAAGCCATACAATACCAGAGTAAACACTACCAGTCCAGGATTTAAATCTTTATTGGCAGGCACAGTTTTCCTATCTGCCAGACCTGTGGAGGGAATGTTTGTTACCTGACTGTTTCTACACATATTCCCAGATTCCGAGTTAATATTATGCACATACCTCTCAATCTCTTAATGCACACACTCTGGACAAAGCTTGACAACATGGGTGCACTAATAGGGACATATTTTGAATATTGCTCTCATAAATTTGGAGAGTTGCTAGAGTGACAGGATTTGTTTTAATATACATTTTCTGAAGGTTTTGAGGTCTGAAAATCAAATGTATGTCATTATTTAGTGACTACAATTCTGAGATCATCCCATTGATTTGCCAGGGGGACAGAGGAACAGGCAGAAAATATGAGCCAATTATCTGGACATTCTGAAACAATCTGTACAGTTGAGAGGTATGTTTTATGTATACAGCTTACTACCACTCCCAGGATTCGAACCATGGCTGTGTCTGCTAAAAATGCAACAATTTAAGTTTCAGCAGCGTGTGCTATTTGGATATTGCTGTCTCTTCCTCCGGTGGTTCCTGTTTGAGTCTTTCTTGGTTGCACAATCTAATCTTTTACTTACAACAGTCTTATACTGACATTCCTAGACATTTTTTTGTGCAGCACAGTGTGGGTAATAGTGGTTAATACAACATTACTATTCAGAGAATGCAACAGTAAATGCCATACAATACCAGAGTAAACACAACCAGTCCAGGATTTAGAGGTTTATTGCCAGGCAGTTACAGTTTTATTTAAATATGACCTGTATGGGACTATTACTGTCATATTGTCTGGTTTATTCAGTACAACCCATACACAGTTTTTATAATGACATGTGACTTTCTACTACTTTATATTTATTTGGTATGCCTACTACAAGCAGGATTGTTACTCACCAGCCTCGGGACACAGCCTTTGCAGCCTACTAGCATGGGCTTCCTGATTCACAGCCTGTTCAGCTGCAGCTGTAAGGGAAATAGAGAAATATTTAGGCATACCTATCCATCATATACACAGGCTGGACATTAGTAAACAGTTATTGGTATGAGTACTTACACACTGCTGGGACATCACCCCTCTGCCTTGCTTCTTGGACCTGCTCATCCAAGAGCTTCTTCTTTCTCTGCTTTAAGTCAGCATAGTGGTGCTGGACCTGCTCACCAGTCCGAAGGATACCAGTGGCATTGGTGAGATCACAGGCGAGATGACCCCAGGCTTCCACTTTATATTGACAGCCTTGGTACTGACCCTGCAGCAGTCTCTCATCATGGTTTTGTACCAGGAGTCCTACCATGACCTTGGACTCCTGTATGCCCCAGTGCTGCACACGGAAGTGCATGCCCTCACCAACTTCTGCCATACTGCCTATAGTGGGAAGCTGCAACCAGTTATGAGCTGTATTCCTGCCTGTGGGGTTCAAATATGGCTGGTTTCCCACCCTTTGCCATGATTGGACATTTTGGAATATGCTGAGCTAAGCTAAGCTACGGGCAAACCTGTTTAGCTAAGGTTGGCAGTGCTTAAAGGGACAGGTTCAGTACTGCTTACCAATGGGCAAATCCACTTAGCTAGGCTACTCATTACTTAGCAATCATATTTACACAATGCTTACACCTGGTAAGCAGAGCTGTGCAATTCTTAGCATTGCTTATTTTTCATTATATAGATTATCTGCTGTATGGCATTGATTCTTCATTCATTACATATTATAAATTTGTTTACTGTCCCTGACATCCCCCAATGTGCTTTCATTACATGTATTCATGTGTGACTATACTGTATGGGGCAGTTGTGTTTATATATCGGGTTTCACAAGTTTGTTAAAACTGACACCACACATCTGGACCTACTGCTTTCACATATAAAATGCAAATTGGTTATAGAGGGGACTGAACCATGAATTGCTGTTTATAAAGTGTACACTCTAGCCACTACACTATTGAAATACTGCTTATACTGGATATCTCTTGTTATTTAACTTCTTGTGCTGTTTAAGCTGGAGTAAGCATAGTTAAGCAATGGGCTCACCTGCACAGCTACACTTAAACTTTATCGCATTTATAAAAAAATTTATTTGTTGTGTTATTTTATTTGTACCCCTCAGAATATTCCTGCTAATGCTGAACCTGTTATTTTATCAACTTTCTGCTTTGTGTTTTTGGCTTTGTCCACATTCCTTACTCTGATGGATTGGGAGCTGTGTGCTATGTGCTTATGCTACATCTGTTATTCTGACAACATTTGTCTTGGTAGGGACGATTGCCCCTTATGGCTTTGACCCAGATTTGTTATCCTGACTGGTTGGGGGTGGTACGAGTGTCCTTGCTCATTTTAAATTGCCGAAAGGCAATTCTGGAGTGCAGGGGGCATGTATATCGTGAGAGCTCTGCTTTCACACTCACCCCCTGCACTCGTACAAGGAACCGTGTCCGTTTTAGAACATGGCAGCGTGCCTTCATACATATGCATGGCATGCTGCCATGCTGAACAGCAACGGTCCTTGCCAGACAGGAATAACTTATTCCTGCATGCTGCTTGCTGAATCCCAGGCTTAGAGTCAGAAATGGAGCAGTGCACTGACCCAATTAACAAATGAATATATTTGAAAATAAAATTAAGGTTGGTTTTATTTCATATATGTAAGGTGATATATTGTACAACTAAATACTATACTTTACTTAGATCATTCCTTTTCAGATGTTTAATGCATCTCCAATTAAATTTCTTGTCAATCTCCCAAGAAGATCTTCACAGCATCTCTCAAGACTTTGCAAACACAATACATTATGTATAACTGTTACACATTCAGATTTTGTAAATAATTTGTAAATATTAACATGTTATTGTAGCATCTCTAAGCAGTTGTGCATTCTTAAGCATGTAACTGACTGTAAAGTATCATGTAAAGTCTTAGCTAACATTGTTTTTGCTGTACATTATGCAACTTATGTGTGCATTAACCTAAGTGTTTAAATGTGTATGTCAAATTGTGGAGCTTTTTTTCCCCAGGCCTTCACTGAAAATGGGTTATGCAACCCAGTCGGACTATCTCGGTTAACAAATGTCAATAAATAAATATTAATTTGTCATCCCTTTTGGTAAAAACTCTGTACTCATGAACTACCACATAGGCGGTAGTCTACTTAACACCGAAAGTGTGATAAGAGACCTTGGGACACAGGTGGGCAGTAGTCTCTTCTTTGATAATCACATTGCCAAGTAGTCAGGAAATCCTTATATGTGGCACACCTCATCACAAAAGGTTTCTCATCCAGGAAAAAAGAGGTCATTGTTCCCCTCTACTTGTCACTCATTAGACCCATTACAGAGTGCAACACCCCTTTTGGTATGTACCTCACAAGACATCTACAACAAATAGAAAGGCCGCAGAAATACCTTAGAAGAAGGTTACCATCCTCAAACAGATGCCTTACGCAGACTGTCTCAAAAAAACTCCAGCTTTACTCCGTCGCATATCACCTACTCAGAGGCAATCTCTGCCTAACATACAAAGCTATGTCAAACCCAGAGCTGTTGGACATGCTCCACTTAAAGAAATCCCAATCCCTCTGAGCTACATGCTCTAGGGACCTAAACCTTGTCACCACAATAAACAGAACATACTGGAGGGATAGAGTCCTGTCCCACAGATTTCCCATACTCTGGAAAAAACTACCTATCTATATCAAACAAAGCTCCTCATTAGCACTCTTCAAGAAAAATCTTGATGATTGGATGGGAGATAGGAAATTCACCCAGGGGATCACTTCTGTGGCTCTGCTCAACAGGGGCACAGGAAAATAATTTTTGTGGGTGGCAAAAGCCAGGGTACCTTTTTGGCTAGGCTTATATAGGCCCTAGGGCCAATAGCCTAGTACCTACTTATGAATCTATAAGTGCTGACTTGCAACAACAATGGTAATTGTGTCACATATAAACATGCTGTAGTGGTTCAACAATCATAGTTTCTATTTATTTACTTATTTGTATTTGTTACCTGGTAAATAACACTGATATACCTGAACAGTTTTAGACAGACCCTGGGAGTCCCACACTAAGTAAATAAAAGCTAAGGGACTCATACATTGGACTTTTTCTTCTTTCGGCTGCTCCCGTTAGGTACCTATTTTACAAGAACAGTATAACAATTAACACTTTGTAATTAAGCGATCATGATTGCTTTTAGATGTGGGCCACACAAGGCAGGTATGAAACCCAAAGCATCAGAGTCTTACCTTTGTGACCCATAGTTACAGAGGGAATAAAGGGAATTAGTTCACCTATTAATTTAACAAAAAAAAAAAAACATACAGCCTAATTCAGTAAATTACACAGGGATAATACCATTAAACCTATATTACACCATTATTTACTTATTTATTTGACATTTGTTTGACATTTGCTGACTGGGTTAGTCAGAGTGGGCAGATGACCATTTTCAACCCAAGGAGAAAAGCTCCAAAAGGTAGATAATATACAGTTAATTATAAACTTAATCACAATACATTAAAACAGCAATCTCATACAGCTTCAACACTTACATAGTCACAGCAACAATAATAACATACTGTATATCACATGAAAAGGCATCCTCATATACACAGTAACAGTAATAGGATACAGTACAACAGGCATAGGAAGTTTCATCCTACACCTAGTCACTGTACAGTTTCGTACAGATGGTTCAGGAATAATTTGTAAAAAAATTAGAAATTAGTATTAAAGAAATAATGAATGAAATATGTCAGCTCTCTCTCTCTCTCTCTCTCTCTCTCTCTCTCACACACACACACACACACACACACACACACACACACACACACACACACACACACACACACACACACACAAGAGATGACTACTCTGTGCTAAAATTATTAATTAACATTAATGGTTTAGAAGTATAAGATGACTGAAGTCACTAAAGCACAGAGTGAAGTAAGTAGGTAAATGAAACAATGAAGAGACTCTTATTTACGATAAACTGAATACAACATTACCATGTTGCTAAATTCCTAGATGTAAATGTGACAGTTTTGGTTTCAAACACTGTACAAAGAAGCAGTATGTTCATGTGGCAGTATATGTACATTAATTTGATTGTGATTTTGTATTCTTGTGTGTGTATGTTGGATTCTCATGCCCTTTTTAGCTGTGAGTTCGAGGCCTAGACTATCTCACTATCTGTCTTGCTTATGCTTCTTTGTCTGAAGATAAGTGTCACTGATGCTTTGTTATTCGGAATGCATCACTAGAAGGCATCAAAAGCAAGCTGACAGTGGAGAGTTTAAGTGACAAAACTACTGTAAAAAGGATTTTCTATTTTAATGGAAGACTCTGCCTGACCTTTGATCAAGGATAACCCTAGGTAGCACTGGAATGTCAAAAGCCCAGACCTCCTACTCTTGGCCACATGTTGTGAGGATCATGGGGGTGGAGCAAGAGATAAAGACAATTATTTTTTCCACAGAAGACTGTTGTTTTGTTCAAAAACGTAAGGAACTGTTTAACTGTTTCCCTCCCAGTTACTTCTCATCTCTTAACTCTCCTTTCTGACCCTATGTCAGCTGTTGGCTCCTCTTGCCCTCCTTCCCTCCCCATCTGGTGAACAACTTTACCTCCTAGGACATTTATGGTAGCTGAAGTATTCACTAATATAATCTTACAACCCATTACATTAAAATAGCTGTTAAAAAAAAAATAGGCCAACCATTAAATGTAGGCAACCAATTGCTGTATGTAGTTATGTGCATGCAGCTAACTACATAACTACACACACATCCAAAGACATGCTGCAGGTGGATTGGGGACACTCTAATTGCGGCCTGTGTGTGCCATGTGGTGTGCCTTCTGGAAGGTGGGCGGCCGGCTGGGCAACTCGACACCGTAAAACTCACTGCCGTTCAAGCGGACAAGGTGATAAGAAGAAGAAGGAGTTATGTGCATGCAGCTATAGTATAAATCCAGGCTGCAGTCAAACACCCACATTTATACTTTTTGTGTATCTATATCTGTAACACACACACAGACACACATGCACACACGCACACACGCACACACGCACACACACACACACACACACACACACACACACACACATATATATATATATATATATATATATATATATATATATATATATATATATATATATATACAGATATATATAGATATATATAGATATAAAATGTATATATCTGTCTATGGGTCTACTTTGTTTCTTTGAATCTCATTTCACTGAATTTCATTTCACCCCGACCAAATTGCTGAAAACTTATTTCACTGATTCTTGTTACACTGAACTGCAGTGAGTATGTGTAGAGTACTTACTGTAAGGCAAGTAAAAGGTATATGCCCTTTTCCCCACTGTGCTGTGATCCTGGAGTTAGTATATAGTATAATTAGGAGGTGTGGGGGGCACAGCCCCCAGGTTGAGAGGTGTGGGGGCATAGTCCCTCACTTAGTTTGAATACATATTGTCTTCTGGAGAGAGTTAGTCATTGGTGTTGTAACTATGCATGCCTATTGTTTAAACTGGTTTACTATTGTTATTTTGAACGGCAAAACATTTGCCGTTCGAAATAATGAAAAGTTAAACCGAAACAAAACATTTCAAGCGTACACAATGTCGCCCCAAATGACTGACACATTTGAGTCGACATTGTCACCAAAAATGTGATGTGATAGCCATTTAGGAGCTGATGTAAATCAAACTCCTATATGACATATCACATTTTTGCAGGGGGGCAAGTCCCCCTGCACCCCCCCCACTCCCCCTGCTACTAATTTATTCCAACTCCGAGACTGCACTACAGTGGGGATATGCATGAATTTCCTATTCCCACTGTGCCACGATCTCATGCATATAGTCGAACACATGTATGTGAATGCACTACTGTATTCACATAAGTGTGTTCAACTATCCAGATCACTTTTCCTTTTGCAAACGACGACAGCATAACTACCGACAGCATGTTGTTCACAAAAATGATAGTAAACAGTTTAAAATGTATTCTTTTGAAGTTTTTGGTAAAATACAATTTGAAACAATCAAGGTGAGGGGCTATGCCCTCCATACCCCCCTTAACTATATATATTAACTCCAGGATTGCACTACAGTGGAGAAAAGGGCATATATCTTTTACATGCCTTACAGTACTCTGCACAGTGCCATATATACTGAGTTCAGTTCAGTGAAATGAGCTTTCAGTAATTTGTGTTGTCAGTGAAGTGGTCGTGGTGAAATGATATTCAGTGAAATGAGAGTCAACAAAACAGAAAGTAGTATATATATATATATATATATATATATATATATATATATATATATATATATATATATATATATATATATATATATATATATATATATATATATATATATATATATATATACTATATATATATATATATATATATATATATATATATATATATATATATATATATATATTATATTATATATATATATATATATATATATATATATATATATATATATAGATATATATATATATATAGTTCGTATATGGTGGTCTCGCGAAATTGAATCCGATCTTTAGAAAGTCGGCATTGAGTGTTATATATATATATATATAGATAGTCAAACATTTGACTGTATAACACCTTTTCTGTCCTTTCATCTTTCCAGATATCAATAGACTTCATAAACATGTGAAATGTGTAAAGCTAGGGTGGTGGGGTTGTGTTTTCACAAATATTAAGTCATTTCCTCAGGGGTGGTATAGATTAAATGGTGTCCATGGGAAATATCTTTCATAGGTTCATGTCTGCATAGGGCATCTGTTTGAGGCTGGTAATCTCTTGTGAGGTATTATTTGTGGCCTTTCCAGTTGTTGCAGATGTCTTGTGTAGAGGCAGGCCAAAAAAGGCATAATGGGTCTATTAATTTGATGGTGAGTGACGTGACCTCTTTCCAATGACCTCTTTTTTTTGATGAGGTGTGACATTTGTGATGAGGTGTGATATAGAAGGAGTGTGCACATCAGCAATGTGATTATCAAAGGAGAGACTAAAGGTCTTGGTCCACATTCTGTGTGGTAGTTCATTAGTGTGTTTTTTGTGGTAGGATGACAATTTTAACAAAAGAGATGACAAACCCATAGCTTGTACTTTTGGCATGACGGTGAGGCCTTCACAGGATCTTGCTCGTGGCAGTGGATCTGGTGACTATTAAATCATGAAGTTCCAATGCTGCTGTTGTGAAAGCACTATTATATTGGATGCTGTGTGCTTTTGTTGCATTTTTTTCTTTGTTTTTCCTGGATGAGAAACCTTTTGTGATGAGGTGTGCCATGGAGAAGATGGATTCTGTGGCTGGTGTATGTGATTATCAAAGAAAAGGATGACAATGCACTTTGGCATTGAGCTTGAGGCCATAGCTTTGACACATCAGGCATCTGTCTCAGAGAGGCCCCTTTGATGTGTCCACATCATAAGAGTTTCATTATGGTTCCTAGTTTCAGCGAACATTCAAGGTCAAGTTCAATAAGTTCTTCAGGTGTGTACTTACTTCAGAGAGATAACAGACAAACAGGAGGAGAGGACCCAGGACTGAACCCATTGTCACTGGTTTTGTGTCACTGGTGAAGTCTCCGATTTGAGTTCAAGGCTTCTACAGGTGGATTCTGTCAGTGAGCCAGTTACACTCCTATCTTGTGACATATGATTTATACCTTTATCTATAATTCCAGAGTAATTCCAGAGCAAGTGGGATGAGATGAAAGCCTTGGTGAGATCTAGATAGGCTGTGTGAATCACCTTACCCCTATCTACAGCTATGGTGACTGCTTGAAAGAAGAAGATCAGGTTTAGAAGACATGATCTGCTGAACCAAACCTGAACTAGAGATTACCAGAGTTTGGAGATTACTATTATCTTTGATTATAAGTTCCGCTCCATGATCTTGCAGCCCATCGTCATCAGGCTCATCAGGCTAATGGGCAGGGGTTCCTGGGGTCTGGAGTGGATCCTTTGTGGAGTGGGATAACTATCACTGTGCACCATTCCATGGGCAGGGCTATGTGTATAGAGATTGGCCCCTGGTGGGTGAGAGGGGGGTTAAGTTAGTGCTGAACCTATCTGCCAGGATGTTGGCAATATCAGTTGGTTCTGTATATTTAGTGCCATTGTGCTGTAACTCAGAGCAGATAGAGTGTTGTCATGAGGTTCTTGATATAGCTATAGAATGCTTTAGAAAGAGTTTTAGAAAAGTGGCAAATTTGTTTTCTTTTGCAGCAGTTTCTTTCTTCTGTTGTAAAAGCTTGTTTATGGCAGGGGACCACCAGATTGGCTTCTTTTTTTGATGATCTGGATTTGGTTCTGTTAGAGATATGCATGCAATGCAATTGTGTGCTTAGTTAGTGCATTTGTTTGTGTAGGATTCAGCAGTCATACCCCTCTGTTCATGAGTGTCATGATTATCTTGCCACTTCTGTCATAAGAAGCTTGAAGTTGGCTTTGGAGAAATTTTTTTTGGGGGGGGGGGAGTCGGGCAGGGGGCAGGATAATGAATGTCTAGGGTGATTTTTGTGGTCGGGATCGACTAAGAGAGGAACTGACCTCTGTGGAACACCCATTCCCATGTTAGTGACCCAGGTCTAGGATATTGATATTGGTGCTGGTGGTGGTGATATTGATGAGGCACTGGGATTTATGAATCTTTCAAAAAATGTTGAGCAAAAGAGTTTTCCTTAGGTGGGTGGGGGGTTGAAAAACCCATTATTGGGGTGTTAGGTTGTACCCCAATATTTTCCAGTGTATCAAGAAAGGAGGAGAATCCTGGGCCATGGTGGGTGGGGGGGATCTGCTACAAGCTTTTGGGATTTGCATTATGCTAAGCAACTAGACTGGAGGTGTGGATATCCTTAATGAATATGGACACACCTCTGCCTTTAGTGTTTCGGTCCAGGTTAGGTGGCCAAAAGGTGTGGTATGAATTATAATCTGGTAATGCAGGAGTGAGTGCTCTCAGGAGCCTTGAACCAGGTCTCTGTCACTGCACAGATGTTGATGTTCTCCATTTTAAGCAGTGCCTTGAGTGAGTGCATTTTGAGGTTTAGACTTGTAGCATTGAGTAGCATTACCCACAGATTTTGCTTGCTTGTAACTGTTACAGTGGTGAATTTGTCATTTGAACCTTGCCTAAAAAAGGCACTATAGGGGTGGCAAGAGCCTTAGTCAGTATCTGGAATCCCAAGGACAACAGGTGCAGGCCATCTCTGGCAAAGCATCATGGTCTGTTGATCATGTCATCCCAGGCAGACAGATACTGGATCCCTTTAGAATGACACCAGAAGCTTAGCCAATTGTTGAAGTCAATCATTTTGTCCTTGTACTGTGGTATCATTCTGGGTGATGGCAGGATGCTACTCAGGGCTAGGGTCATACCTGCCTGGGCTACAAGATCGAAGAGCTCCTCCATGTCTCTTTTCATGTAGTCCAGGGAGGTACATCTCAGGTCATTCATACCAACATGGACAATGACAGAGTCATATTTGTACTTGTTGTGGAGTGACCTGAGTGCATGCATTATGTGGCAGATCCTGGCACCCAACAGGCAGCTGACAGTAACTTTCTCCTTGTTTAGCCTGGTGAGTGGACCATCAGTGTGCCTGACTATAGAGTCACCTATGACTAGAGTGTTGGGTATGTTGTTATGCCTTATGGGCTATGGTTGGGTGACACACTGAGTTTGTGGGCTTTGTGCATTTGGGTTGTGTTGGGGGGTGGAGGTTGCTTGCATTTCTGCTTTGGACATCTCTGTTGCTTGGGCAGATTTTTATTGAGAGCCTCCATAAATGTAGGTGTGTGTGTTTTGTGTTTCTATGTGTGTGTTTTGGTGGTGTAGGTTTTGAGAGACTATATGATGAGTGTGGTGTGGTGCAAGTGTTTAGCCTCTCCTTTTGACTGTCTAGTCCAGTCTTGGGTGAAGAGAGCTTTGCTTCCAGTTTGGCTATATAAGTGCATCTCTCACAGGTTGTAGTGTTGGGTGGTAGGAGGAGAGGGTTGTCTGTGTACATGAGGAAATTGCTGCTTTGCCCCAAGATGCCCTGATTCATCAGGTAGACAGGAGAAAACAACAGGAGCTGACCCATAAACATGCCTGGATAGGTGTTTATTTATTAAATACTAAAAACTGTTTTCCTCTAGACAAGTGAGGAAAGTTGAGTGCTGTAGTAATTTGTAGCGTATTTAGTGCATACAATGAGTTTGAACAAGTGCTGAGCTCAAAGAAACAGATTTGAGTGCTAAAACTAAAAAAACTGGCTAGTTCTAAGGGAAAATTTGAAGAGTAGACTTTATGGCAGGGGGAATATTTTAACCCTAGCTAAGCGGCAATGCATAAAGTTTTTTTTTTTAATATAGCAGTAGTAAATGAGCAAACTGATTTAAACAAATTAACCAATTAACCAATAAAAAGCTCAAAACTGAGTCCCGTTCTAGCAGTCTTTGATCAGACACGTTCTAACTGAACACACCTGCCACTAGGGTGCAGGGGAACCTTGTTGAAAAAAGATGACCTGAATTACTGCTCAAGTTATACAAACAAAGCTATATTCAGCAGGCCTGAATATAGTCCATGCTATGGCAAACAAGGTGCACAAATTTCATAAAGAAACAGTTCAAATAATCAGGCACAATAAGCCTTTAACCAGACACTCCCAGCTCAGAAGGGCAGAATCTAGCCTCTTCTCCCACAAGAGTGTAGACCGCAAACCTTCTTAATGTAAAATAACTGGCCTGAAGCCCAAGTGCTTAAACCCGAACTAATACACTTTTAGAATAACAGACACTGAGCCTTCAATCAGCAATTCCCAACTTAGAAGGATGTAAGCTACCTGTCCTGCCACAACAGTGCAGACCACAAACCCTCTTAATGTAAAACAAATGGTCTGAAGCCCAAGTGCTTAAACCAATAGGCTTAGAATAACCGTTACAATTTAATCAGGCTACTACCAAGCAGGAATAAATGCAGCAGAATAAATACAATTGAGTACTTTTAAGAAAAGGCAAAAGCAAAATAAGGCACTAAAGCAGGAAGAAACACAAATACAGTAAAAGCAGATGAATAAAGTGAAATTTTTTTTCTGTGGATTTAGAGGTTTAGTCTCTCCTGGAAAATCTGTATCAGACCTGTGCACATTTAAATGAAATACCATTTTGTAATATCACACCATATCATAGCTTTCAACCTTCCATCTGCAGAACGTAGAACACTACCTCTTATAATGTGAAACAAATGGGCTAAATGTATCATATGGTAGATCGAAAGACACCATCATCTTTCACCTACCATACTGCTGAACTCTAGACACTAAGTGTTATATTGTGTCATGGTTCTCTTTCTACTGCTAGGATATCAAAAGTACAACCCACCTTTCCAGTTAATCATTTGCTTGTAATGAAGTGCTTTTAAGGTTCTACTGCCATTTATTGTGCTCTTTTGCAGCTACAGGAAGATAGAAATTACATAAAAAATGTAAAGAGCAAAAAAGCTTGGATGACAAAAAAGATTGTTGCGTCTTTCGGCTTTTCCTGGTTAGGGGTCGCCACAGCGGAACTCCGGTCCGCTAATGATTGGTAGTTGATTTTTACATTCCGAGTTACCAGCCCTGATGCACAACCTTCAATGAAGGTACGCCCATTCACGCATGTCTCCACGCAGAAGATGGTCTAGCTGAGAATCGAACCGGACAGCGTCCTACTGTGAGGCGACAACGCTACCGCAGCACCAAATATGTTACTACTTCAGTGACTATTGTGCCCATGCCTGGCTGTTTAGAATAAAAAGCTGTCAGTGGCAGAGCTGGATCATAGACAAATGGGGTGCTAGGCAGGGTAATTGAGCACCCCCACCATAATAATATCCCATTACTTGGCTGCCTGTTTCCAATTACTATAAAACACTGTTCATACCTGTCAGTATACATACTGTTTTGTTCTTTTATTTTTATAACAACCACAGAGATTTGGATTTAATTTAAAACTTTTATTCACAACTTTGCAGTAGGAACACTGAAGGCATTTGATGAATAAAACAAAAGACTTGCATTAAAATAGAGTTAGCATAAACAACAATGGACTTCTTTTTTTTTAGTTTCATTATACATATTGTGAAACATAATACCAGCACATGTTTAACTGGGAATAATCAGTATACATAGACAGAAAAAGCCATTTATCATTCCAGTAATCAGCAAGTATTCTTAAGATTCATTTTCTCAGTATGAAAAGCATGAAGAAAAAAACAGAGAAGGATAAACTTACATGTAAGAAACTTGACAATGTTAACACTGTTAATACAAGATATTGTTCTAGGCACATAGTCAAAAATTCAGTAATTAGCTATATAGTAAAATAGAATAAAAAAAGAAAAACAAAACATCACATACATACAATTATTTACAAGTAGTGCTACATTATAGTATCAAGATTTTAATTACATTTATTAAAGTTTGATATTTATTTCTTATTTTTCTATTAGCGATATGCACATAGGTAACCATTAGAGAGCTTAGTAGAGTGAGACTCTGTAAAGGAGGGACTGATGGTAGTATTTACATAGGATAATAGATATAGAAAACCATTCTATGTTATTTTAGGATGCAATCTAGGGTAATACTCCAGAAACTGAGGCATTTCAAGCGTTTGTTAATATTATTAGTAGTTAGTTTATGAGATAGAATATACTTGGATGCCATGTTCCTAAAGTTATCCCAGTCTAATTTAGAGCGATCCAACCAGTTCTGTGTAATGTAGAGCTTCATTAACATAAAAAGAGCAATCTGAATCCTAAGTTCAGTGGTGGGTATGCCAGAGTGACCTATGTGCAGTATAGCAAACTCCCATGAGAGAGTGGATTTAGCATATCCCAATTTTGTAAGTTTAATCCTTAGGGAGTCCCATCGATTTTGTGCATAAAGTATCATAAGACATGCAAGAGGTCGGAAGTCACTGTGGGGCAAAAGGGACAGAAGGGGGAAGTGCTGGGGAGGAATGTGTTTAAACATTCTGGTGTACAGTATGCATTATTATTAATCATTAATTGGGTATATAATAGTTTCTTAAAAGGGGCAAATCTGTTTGTATTATTAATTGCTTGGGAGAGATGGGCATCAGTCAGTTTGAGGTTTTTGCTTCTCCAGTATTGTGCAAAAGTAATAGAAGATTGATATTTAATTGTAGAAACCAGATTGTAAGTAATTGATAACATCTCCTTTTTAATTTTTAGACATTTCAGGAGTGATGTAGCCATATTTATTTCGTCTTGTACCTTATTTGGGAAACTACCTAAAGTAGAGATTAGCTCTTTAATTTGTCTCAAAATTGTTGTATATTTGTTATTCAGTTTAAATTTAACTTTGATATCATTAAGGGAGTTGTCTTTGAGTTGAAAGAAGTCCCATACAGTTAGGAATTTAATTTGAGGGAATTGGTCCAGGTTTATCATTTTGTTACCCAGCTTTAAGATTGGGTTCAAGTGAATGGGCTGCATAAGAATGAGTGTGTTTGACAGACCCAGTGAAGAAAAAAGTTTTTGAAATGTGTTGATTTTATGTTTAATCAACTTATGTAGTTTAATGTCTTTTAATAAAAGTTTGTTTATAAAGGGCAGCGACTTAGGGTTTATATTGTACATTTTCACATGTGCATGCCAGAGATCAATTAATTGTGGAGAGTGCGTTAATTCGCTTAGGTTATGATCTGCAATTAACATGACTCTGCTGGCACAAATTATGTCATAATACAATCTGAAATCTGGTAACCCTAGTCCAGCCTTGTTTTTTTAGAAGGATTAATCTGAATAAGGAAATCCTAGGCTTTTTAGGAAACCAGATACATTTAGTTATGGTTTTGTTTATTTTTTTAAAGAAGTTTTGAGAGATGTTGTTGTCTGTTACATTGGACTGGAATGGTATTCTGGGTAGGATGTTCATTTTTATTATTGCTATTTTAGACAGGAAGGGGAATTTCATGTTTTCCCATCTGGTTAAATCATTCTCAATATTCACCCATGTTCTAAGGAAGTTATTTTGTAGGGAGTTTTTATGATTGTGATCAAAAATTATCCCCAGATATTTAAGAGTATAATTCAACTTTATTTGGGTTATAGGAAAAGAAGCTTCTTTATGACTGTTTGGGTTGAATGGAAATATAAGAGATTTTGAGGGGTTCATTTCATAGTTTGAAGTTTTCGAGAAGATTTCGATTGTGTTTTGAATTTTGGTTAAGTCAGTGTTGGGTAGCTGGACATATATAATGAGGTCGTCCGCAAATGCTGAAAAGGTGAGATTATTACCCAGAATGTTGGGTATATGATGAAAGGTATTTTGTGTTAAATATATAAATAAGGGTTCGATATAAATATTGAAAAGGTAAGGTGAAAGGGGACACCCCTGTCTGGTACCATTATTTAATTTTATTTTGGATGAGTGTAGTTTATTAATGACTAGCGTAGTGTATGAAGAGTTATATAGGATTTTAATTGTATTTATGAAGTTGTTCGGAAAGTTGAACTGCTGTAAAGTTAAGAACAAAAATTCATGATTTACCCTATCAAACGCCTTTGTGGCATTAAGTGCCACGAGATATATGGGAAATTTGTGTTTTGCAGTAAGCTGTATGGCCACATCTAGGGTAAGTGTGTTGTCCCATGTTTGTCTTCCCTCCATAAATCCTGACTGCTGTGGGGATATAATTGTATGAAGAATTTTCTTGATTCTATTTGCTAGAGCTGTAGTCATAATTTTGACATCTACATTGATAAGTGAAATAGGTCTGTAATTTGATGGGTTAGATTTGTCGGTATTATGTTTGTGAATGAAGATAGTTTTGGAGTTGTTAAGATATGGATCAGTGAATCCAGATTTACAAATGTGGTCAAAGACTATAAGAAGGATAGGGATAAGTTTCAAAGCAAACTTTTTATAAAAATTGGAAGTGAACCCATCAGGGCCTGGAGCTTTGTTGCTTTTTAGACTTCTTATTGCCTCCATAATTTCTTCTTTTTTTAAAGGGGACTCGAGGTTTTCAAACTGATGATTTTCAATTTTTGGGAATGTAATACTACTGAAAAAAGACTTGTGGGATTGAGGATGTATTCCATTCTGTGGGCCATATAGTTTATTGTACATATTTTCAAAGTTAAGCAATATATCTTGGTTATTTGTGAGTATTTCATTATTATGTTTAATTTGTGAAATCTTAGGTGGGTCCTGGTGCATTTTTGTGAGTCTAGCTAGTAGCTCAGAAGGCTGCTGAGTCCATTCAGAGTAGTTAGCTAGGAGTTTCATTTCTCAGAATGAAAGATTACGTGCATGTATTAGGTATAACTCTTTCTGATAGTTGAGAAGCTGGGTTTCTAGTTCAGGGCGGAAATTTTCTTGGAGTGATTTTTCAGTTTCTTGGATTTTTAGTTCAATTTTGGTTTTGTTCTCTCCAGCAAGTTTTTTAAAGTAGGAGGCTTTTTGGATCAACAGCCCTCTGATTCTAGCTTCTGTGGCTGCCCACAGAATGTCTAATGTGATGTCTGAGGATGATAAGTTGTCATTAAGTTCATCTAGTATAGTTTTAATTTCATTTATCACCTCTTCTTTTTCTAGAGGATTTGGGTTTAGAGACCAGGAGTGTAAGGTGTTTTGCTTTGGGGTGTTATTTAGAAGGAAAAGTTTCAGAGTTATTTTGGAATGGTCTGATAGAAATCTCTGACTATTTTAGTAAAGAGTTTTTTCATTTAGGAGATATTCTGATACCAGAAAGAAGTCAATCCTAGACCATGATTTATAGCATGGTGAGTAGAATGTAAATGTATCCCCGTGATTTGGATGGTTGCTTGAGAGAGAGGGGTGGGTTAAGGTGAATTCTAATATTAGTTCATCTAGAGCAAGTAAGGCTTGCTTGTTTTGTTTATTATTCTTATTGGATCTGTCATTCAGGGGATCATTAACCATGTTCCAGTTACCCCCCACTACATAATCATGGTTTGGAAATTTTAACAGTAAATTATATATTTGAGCTATGAAATCTTGTTGCTTTGTACAGGGGGCATATATATTTAGAAAAAGTGTGGGTTTATGGGTTACAGGATTAGTGCAGCTAAAATAACACCATCTACCAATAGTATCAGTACCATAACCAATAATACCTTCTTTAAATGATTTTTTAATCAAAATGGCTACTCCCATTGAGTTGGTTTTACTACCCAAAGCAATAATTGAGGTTAGCCAAGGTCTAATCCTATCCCTGTTCCAGTCTTCATTTAACAGGTGAATTTCTTGGAGAAATATAATGTTTGCATGAGATTGGCATACTAAGTGAAGTAGTAGTTTCTTTTTTATAGCATCTTGCAATCCCTTCACATTCCATGAATCTATCTCCCACAACATAAAAGCTTATAAAGGCTGTTAAGTGATACTATATTTGACTTTAGAGATTTTTCCCTCCTAAAGTGTTCAGAAAAATGTAGAGATATGGCAAAGTTTGTTGTTTTGTAGCACTAAAATCTCTTAGATCTACAACCATGCCTGCCCATATAACTACCAGCTCTAAGAGAATAATTAACAATATACTTTTTGAGTCAAACAAGTAACAAAATAATACAGTAGAAGTTACAGTTAAGCATTTCACAAACCATTACAATACAAACAAATATAACAAACCTATGTACACATTATATACAAACACTCTTGAGCACAAGATGTACAAACCTACCCACTCAGAATATCCCCCTTTAATGCTCCAGTGTGAGTTAGTAAAAAGGTAACCTTCGTAAACTACTGGAGTTATAACTACATATGCTAGAAGATTAGCTAGGAAAACCATTAATATGTTCTATGCAATTGCAATGTTAATTTTTTTCCCCCTTATACCTTTCCCTCTTTTTTCCCCTTTTTTATAGTTCTGCATTACTCAAATCATTCCACTGTGAATAAATGTATTGCAAGTAATTGAATTCAAGCATATAAAATGTCCCTTTGAGAATCTTTTAGCAAAAAAAAACATTCCCCAGATCTGAGTAAGACATTGGGATCTGACTGTATACAACATTTGCAAACAATTCTCTTAGCTTTAGAGAGAGAGAGAGAGAAAGTAGCTATACATATTACAATACTACTATTATAGCATCATCTTAGTGTATGCTAAGCTATTTGTGCTTTAGACCACAGCTTATTGTATCTAGCAGTATATTACTGACCATGCTACTTTAAGTCTCACTTCTTGCTCACTAGTACAACAAGTTACTCTTCATTAAACTTTACTTAGGTCGCCTTTAAATCTTGTAGTTACCAGGTTTTAATGAGTAGCTGCAGGCTTCTTTAATAAACACGATTGTTCATATGTCTCTAGTGGAAGTGCTGCCTTGTTTTCAGCCTGATTCTCCTTTTGGATCTACCTAAAACGGTCTAAAAAACGAGACTGCTGGCCGGAATGCTTATTTCCCAGTGATTCATTTCAAGGAGGAAGTAGACAAGGCTGCGCCACCTTTTAATGTGCCCCTCTGGGTATGGGAAGTTGACAAAGGGACAAAAAAGTTGCAGACACATTACCTGGTGGGACGGAATTAACTGTAACCTTCCTTGGTTTAGAACGTTGCAACGGGAGCCTCGGCCAGTTATTTGGAGCCAGTACTGATTGTTTTTAACTGAAAATGAAGTTTGAAGTTACAAAAAGGCAGCATGGATCGCAACTAGTCTTTCAAAGGATTCTGAACCACACTTCACATCTCAAACAAGCCAATACATCACTTAGGTATTTTTTTTTTTTTTTCCCTTTTTTTTCCTTCTTGAATCTGTTGGTTTTCAGGCAAAGAAAAGTACATTTTAAATGTATTTAAAACTTTGGAAGTTCCCAGAATGCCTTAATAAAGGCAGGTTTGGCTTCTGAAATGTTTTTGGCTATGTATTTCTGATCATAACTTGTAAAAGCAAGGGTACTGGGGTATTTCATTTGAAATTTTATTTTTTGGTGATGAGAAAAGCACAGTAGGGAGCCAGTTGCTGTCTTGCTTGCTTGATAGACATTGGTAAATCCTGTGCAAAAGTTACTTTGTGCCCCTGCCACAATAAAGCACCCTTTCATTTTGCTGCATGGAGAATTTCTTGTACATGTTGAAAGTTCAAGATTTTTGCATAGACTTGTCATGGATTCTTTGGGTCTTGGGATCTTCGGATAGCTCTGTGGGCTCTTTCTAAGACAATATCATTGGCCTTCGGATGTTTATCCATCAGTGCAGTAAATAATGTATTGAGGGTATCTTGGAGTTGTGATTGATCAACAGATTCTGGAATTCCACATATAAGAATATTGTTTCACCTGCTACGAGCCTCAAGATCTGTAATTTTTTGCTGCATTTCCTCTAGGGCAGTCTCATTATTTTTTAGTTGTTTTTGGAGTTCTTCTATTTTAACTTCATTTGCTGCAGACTTGGTTCGGCATGGTCAAGGCGAGTAACTATTTGTTCCAGTGTAGATCCAAATTTAGTCATTTGTTCTGAAAAGTTTTGGATGGCAGATTGTATGGGCATTAAAGCAGTTTTCAGTTCATCCATAAAGTAGGCCCCTTCAGGCTTATTTTTGACAATGGACTTTGTTGTTGTCTCCTGTTGTTTTTGAGTTTGCTGTCTTTTGGTTAAAGTTTCTTTTTCAAGTGAAAATAATTGTGATAGCTTAGTTTTAGTTGTTTGTGAATCCATTTGGTCTTGGTCGTTAGGCATCTTCAGGTGATTTATTTGAGCAGTAAGTTCTTGAGAGCAGGTTGTGGTACTGTGCTGAGTTAAGTATAAGGCCTCAATCTGCCATGTGGATAGCTGTGACAGAGTTCAAGATTTAAAATATAGAGATTGTACACTGTAGAAGTAAGAAATTTTCCCATCCGCTTAATCCAGATGCTTAGCTGAGTAAATTGCTGTGTGTTCTGGGGGAGAATCAGCGATTAATAAGTCTTGATTACAAAGATTCAAATTGATGTATGTGGAGCTATAGGGAGAGAGTGTTCACAGGCTGACCACCATCTTGGTATGCCAACAACAATGAACTTCTGTTCCTTTGAAACTCACATTCATTGAAAATGCATGTCACCACATTAAACTACAAGGAAAGTGCTGACCTTCATTATCAAATAGTATATAATGAAATATTAATTAACAACTGTCTGAAGGGTGCAGGATTTCAAAGGCCAAATGTGTAATGAATTTGCTAACAGCTTAGGACAGCTCCCTGGACACAAGTATCTCTTTTCAGAGGTAGCCCAGGAGCACTGTCTGATGAAGTGACTTGGTCAGACTCACACTAGACAAATGAAGGCTGAGAGAATCAAACTTGGCACTACAGGAAGCAGCTCATTAACAGCTCATAGCATACTTAAATACACTAAGTACTAGACAAACTGTTGTAGATGAACACAGTGCATTTCACACTGCAAAAAAAGTTAAATTACAAACGCATTCATAGTTCATATTTTAACATTAAACTCATTGATTTCATGCTACCCAACTTATTCAAAACCAAATGCTAAACACACTCAACAAAACAAGGAAACCAAGGATCATACCCAAAGAACATGGCTCGTGTGATAATGTTTCTGTTTATTCCATTTGATGACTTTTTTTACACTATAAATGCTTTGAGAAGCAAGAGCTAAGTTTTTACACACACACACACACACACACACACACACACACACACACACACACACACACACACACACACAGCAGTCCATTGTATGACTGCTTATATTCAGTTATTTGCTGCACTCAGATAAATGAACAAATGCATAAATAATGAATGAGAAGTATATTCCAGTTCACTGCCGTAAGAACCATGCACCCCCATGCTCTTCCAACCTCCTAGCTCAAGAATCAGAGGCAAAAATTCAAAAATCAGGAAAATATTTTAAATATTTCTCTTACATACTTAGAAAGTTGCTAGAATAACAAGCTTTGCATTAGCCAGTATTTCCCGACGGTGACTGCAATCCACAATAATTTGATAGAAAGCCACATATTTTACAAGGAACAGACCAAAATACTTCTTAACTTCATTGGCCAAGAATTCTAGACAAAGCCAAAATAATGGTGGGTCACAGGACCAGAATTTGTAAATATTACTTACTGTTATCTACTTGTTAACTACTTAGATCTACTGGAGAATGTGCCTTTTCAGGGTGACTCAGGAACATTGCCTGAATGACTTGCTTCAAGTCACACAATATACAAATTGAGGTAGAAGGATTCAAAAACTATAATTTTGTCTACAAGAAGCAGTTTATTAACAGCTCAGAGCCAAGTGCCAGACAAGTCCAATTCACTTTGAAAGTTAACACAACAAATGTGTTGCAGGGACATGCATTTTCTTTTATATGAGCTATGAAACTCTAATGACTGTCATTATTTACTGACTGAAATCTTCAGTTTTTTAATAGAAAATTAAGACATCAGTGAAAGTCTGGCAGTTTGTTGGTGCAGAGCATTATGGCTCCAATCTGTGAAAAAGCTGTCACCTGTAGTCAAAGGTACAGAGTTTGACTCTTTCTACCTCCATTTGCCCACTGTGTGACCCTAAGCAAGTCACATAATCAGACAGTGATCATGGGTTTTATTACAGACACACATGCATACTAATTCCATCCTCAGAGTAGCATCTGTTGATTTCATTCCCAGTTTGGCTGTAAACTTAATAGCAGTAAAACCAAATCCAGCTGCCATAAGATAAAAGCAGTAAAATGCTAATTAACGCTGACAATGCCAGCAAAGCCTGTCTAAGTTCTTCCATCCACATTAATGGCACTAAAATGCCAAATGGCAATATGCTGGCAAACTGAAATTACTAAGCTTTGTGTGTGTGAAACCTCTCATTGGCTGAAATGTATAGCCAATGAGAGATTTCCTGGAGCAGCAGTGAGCAGCACAGCCAATCCTAGATGCGAGTGATGGTTAGACTTTTTTTGTATATTTTGTAGCATCTACACCCTACATAGCTGTCTAGGTTTCCTTGAGCTGGATCCAGCCCTGGTCAGTGGCTAACAGAATAATCTTGCCCATGTTTAACTGTCCAGCCTTTTCTTATATTTATTTATATTATTTGGACATTTGCAGGAAGTATGGTGATACATTGGGGTAACATAGTTCGGTGATAACATTTCTGTATCACAGCTCTAGAGTCTTGGGTTCATTTCTTACTTTTGGCTATTCTCTGTGCAGAATGTGCATGTTTTTCCTGAATCTGGGTGGTGCTTCACTGGGCATTTCTGTTTCCTTCCAAAAACATGTTGGTTCATTAGCTTCACTAAATTAACCATATATAGCATTTCATTTTGTGGCCTGGGTCTTGATCATGGATGAAAAGGGTTAAAGGACTAGCCTACTTACCTGGTTAACAAATAAATGC
The DNA here is from genome assembly GCF_019279795.1 of Protopterus annectens. NCBI lineage: Eukaryota > Metazoa > Chordata > Ceratodontiformes > Protopteridae > Protopterus > Protopterus annectens. Next base: position 1,815,185,803 of record NC_056726.1, on the reverse strand, counting down.
AATATAAAATGCACACACTCACGCATATTTATCTCTCTCTATATATATCTATCTATCTATATATATATATATATATATATATATATATATATATATATATATATAGGCTAGTAGCCTCTTTTTAGGTGAGAACCAAGGTGGTATTTATACTACTAGGGAAAATTTGGCCAGGGCATCAGAGGGCTTTCCCTACTCTTTTTGATAGGTGCTGTGGGATCTTTTACATCCACCAGAGCTACCACCAACTCAAGCAGATGGGGCCTTGGTTTAATGTCTCATCTGAAGGATGGCACACTCAGGAGTGCAGCACCCCCTTACGCTGCACTGCAGTGTCAGCAATAAATCTACCTGATATGCTAATAGAACCCACGTGCTTCTGCACTAAAGAAAGTATGCTACCTGTTGCTGCACTAACACTACAACTGATACTGATTGTAATTGTTCTGAAAAAGTATTTTGTTCATTTTAAAAAGATGAAAGCAGAAAACAAAAATTAAAAAAATATATATATTTTTCACATGGGTTCCTTATACATTTTTGTTTTTGTTGTTTCATATTTCAGGCTATTTAGAAGACACCCTGGGATATTATTGGGTCCCACTGAAACTGTATTCTTGGCTTTAGAGAATGCACCTAACACCTGTTCCCTACTGACAGTGGGGTAGCTGATGGTGAGGGGGTATTTAAAGTTGGAGATGAATTTGTCCGCCATAAGACTTACCTATCTCTCGGTTTTGTGAATGTGGCTCTGTTTACCAACAAATTGACACACTGTTGTGTGCTGCATTTGAGGTTTTGGACATAGCTAAAGAAAACCTTATAGTTGTCCATGGAATGGGACACAATTTTTACATCAAAATGTGCTTTGTCAAACTTAATTAGTTATCTTAGTTGTATATTCAGTTTGATGAGAAAGTTTTTATCTGTTTTAGAGTTGCATATCTTAATTTTAGCCATGATTTTTTTTCACTTTTGTTGTACAACCTGTTTAATTTTGGGATTCCATCAAAGTGGTTTGTTTTTTTGAGATAGGTTTGGGCTTACTTCTGTAGGCACAGCAGTCTCTATGTAGTCATTTACATGACTGTACAGAGCTTGTTTGAATAATTCTGCATAGGTTGCTGTGTTATCTTGTTTTGGAGGGCCTTGAAATTTTGACAGTTTGTCACATAATAAAAGCTAGTTTGTCTTGGAGTAGTTTTTAACAGTTACAGGGTTTGCTGGGGGTTACAGAGTTGATTATTATTTTGAAGGACACTGTTTTGTGGTCTGACTTACCAGGGAAGGCGAGACAGTGGTGGGTGGGGGTGGGGGGTAGGCAGCATTCTCCCATATTTATGAGTACCAGGTCCAATATATTTGTACATCTAGTACACCCTAACTGTTCCAGAGTGTTTGTGTTTACAAAGTATAGGAATTTCTACTCCTGCCAGTTTGGGTTCATGTAGGATTCCCATTTTATAGAGGGTAATTAGAGTACCCCATGAGTAAGGAATCTGGTTAAATGGTGAGTGTCTCCAATAGGTCTAAGTATGAGCTATGGGTTAAATAGGGCATAGATGGAGACCTATAGCTTGCTAGGATATGGTATGGGACTTTGTCTATGGTAATCTGGATATGGAGGAACTCCAGTGTGTCATCCTGTTTAATCAGCCTAGAGGTATCCTTGTTATTGATCCAGTTTGAGACACCTCCACCTTTAGTCCCTGTCAGTACAGTTGCTTGTCTAAATGTGTGGATGGCACCGAAGCCTTGTACTGCCAGGTTACTCTATGTGGCATTAAACCATGTTTTGGTAACTGCACACATATCTGCATTCTCCAAGATGTGGTAAACTTGGAGAGTGGAGTTTCTTGATTAGACTCCTGCCACTCAACATTAAAACCTTTACATTTCCTTTGGTAGATTTTTCTATGTTGGAAGGTTTGTCAATTTGGCATTGCCTAAAAAAGCCTCTTTGGTGGAGGACAATGTTTTAGACAATATTCAAAATAACTGCTGGTCTGAAAAATGGTATTTGGACAGTGACTAAACAAGACAGACAGTAGCATGATACATTCCTGTGTAGAGAATATAACTTGCAAACAATGGTTATGGTAGTGATCTTGCTAGAGGAGACATTTTATTATGGCTGGAGGACAGTAGTATATTATGTTTTTAAAATGAGTATTTGTAAAGGAGAGTATAGTCATACTGTACTCCCCAAAGCAGTGTTTAGTGTAGGAAGATACAGCATACCAATATGTAAAAGTATATAATACAGTATTATAAAACTAAACTATATACTGTTCCTGAAATCAACTCAGGAATATTACTCTTTTGTAGAGACCAACAGATGGACAGAGAGTGTCATGCTCTCAATAAATACTATTGTGTTGTGAGGCATGAGCCCAATGGACAAGTTTTACAATCTTGGGGTTAAGTAATATCTGTTCAGTGTACAATGTAGACTCTGGGATTCAGTAAGAATCCTATTATGGGTGATAAGAGCTGCAGCCAAAACCACTGTTTTCATGATCGCTGTAAATGTGATTCAGAGGTATGTTAGCTGCAATGAGAAAAGACCTCATTGTTGGATAATTAGTATGTACGAATCACCGTTAATTATCAAGATTGCAAACCAGTACTTTCCTGTGGTAACCATCTCTGACAGCCCATGCATTGCATTGACATAGATACCCTCTACTCATTCAGCCACACACACACACACACACACACACACACACACACACACACACACACACACACACACACACACACACACACACACATGTTCAGACATATCTCTTACCAGCCCCTGAGGTGACAGAACATCCTTGATCTATCGTCTCATTTTTATCCCAGCCAAAATAAATCGCAGATCCTTAAAGTCAGTCAGTAATGCCAGATGCTAAAGTTTCATTCTCTTTATTATAATGCAAGAATGGTTGCTATATTAACTATTAAATGGTTCAAAGTACTAATTTCAAACATCTTCCTGGTATTGTCTATTGTTCCTCCAGGCTTTGTCCTAATGATTAAAAAACATGTCCGTTTGCAGATATAGCATCCCCCCAGATGGACACACATCCATACCTCTCAACTGTCTCATTTTACAGAACTCTACTAATGTTCTTTCTTATACATGGTCTGTACTTTGTAACTCATGGACCATTGCAATCAGTCAATAATGCCAGACATGAGGCCAGCCATAATAAATAAATAAATAAAGTGTCTATACTAAAAGAAGAAAATAAAATCTACCCACTGAACCTTGAGTGCTCCAAGGTGGTGGTGCTCCAGCTGTGCTGACATTCAAGCCAAGTTGCATCATGTTACACATTAGCATAAATGTTGCAAAGTCATGTTCAAACAGAGGTCTGAAGCAGGGTTGCCAGATTTGCAGACCCCCAGGTAGGGACAAAAAAAAAAAAAGGTCTTCAGAGACCCGGAGACTGAAGAGCAAAAAAAAAAAAAAAAAAAGGTCTTCGGAGACCCGGAGACTGAAGAGCAAAAAAAAATTAAAGAACTGAGCTCACTTAGTAACTCTGCACTAAACACGGAGCTTCTCGTCTTTAGTGCATTGCAGTTTCGCATTAAACACGAGAAGCTCCGTGTTTAGCGATTTTGATTGGCCTGTATATCGGCATATGGGCCAATCAGCAATTTTGATTGGCCCGTATACCAGGTATACGGGACAATCAAAACAAACAAAGCGGAGGCTGGCCGGGATTTAAACCGGCAGGGCGGGACTCGGGATCAGGCTGCTGATCTCGGGACAGTCTCGCCCAAATAGGGACGTCTGGCAACCCTGGTCTGAAGCCACCTCAAGGAGTTTCCCAAGTGAAAAAATACTACAGTTTTAAAAAATAAAAAAGATCAACAGAGGCCAAAATCAAGGACAATTTACAGCAGAATTCTGGTCAGAACTGAGAGGAACAATGTGGTGTCCATGAGATACGTGTTATTACTATGTTTAATTTCAATAATACTGCTGTGAGTGATCAACCAGATACTCTGGGCAATATTGCCGGTTTTGGAATATGTGTGGGCAGTTGGATGAGGGGAATGGCATTGTAAGAAATTATATTATTGTTTTTACAATAGTACTGGCAGTGATCTACTAAATATTTTAGGCAATATTTCCAACTTTGTGATTTGTGTGGGCAGTTGTGATCAGGGGAATGGTGCCCTAGGATAAGTGTTATTGCTGTTTTTGCAACAATACTGACAAACATCAACCAGATATTGTAGATAATATTTCTGGCTTTGTTATTTGTGTTGACAGCTGAGATGAGAGGAATGATGCAATCAGATAAGTGTCAGTACTATTTTTACGATTATGATGGCAGTGAGAAACAAAATATTTTTGGCAATATTTTTCTGGTTTTCTGATTTCTGTGGAGCAACTTTTGTTTGAATACTTTAATGTGTGGCAACTCTCTTGTGTGGACTGTGGAGGTGAAATAATACTACACAGTCATCAGACATTGTGGCTATAACTTCTGAGTGGAGGAATGGCTGGATGAAAGTAACCGAACTTCTTGTTTTTGCTCAGTTTAAACCACTGATGATGAACCTATGACACGTATGTCAAAAGTGACATGCCATGACATGTTGGGTGACACACCAGCATTCACCAACATGAGTTACCAAAGAAACTGAATGAAAAAAATACAAGAAATATGTGACCCTGCCCTTAGCTAATAAAACTCAGCAACAAAAAAGTCATTAATTAATGTTAATCAAATCAAATGCAATGTGTTCCATATTTTTTTTTCAGTTCAATTCAAAATTACTACTAAAAGTAGGGTCATTTTTTTTGGTGCACTATTTTAAGCCCAATTATCAGTGTGCATATCGTTTTCTCTATTGTAAGTCACTGATTTTTCTTTTATTTTTATAATATATAGCACACGTGATTGGACTGTATTTTTTAAATAAATGAATATGTAAAGAATTGTTTCTCTTTTGTTTGGGGGGGACATGTCAGCAGAGTCATGATAGGCATTTTCCAAATTTTTGACACACCCAGCCCAAAAGGTTTGCCATTACTGGTTTAAACAGTCACTATCTGGCTTTGAACGACTAGTGTGTTTTTATAAGATGGACTACTTAACTGGACACTTGATATGCACAGACAGAGTAGCAATAATTGCCATGGCTATCTTCTGTGGAAGAAAATGACTAGCTGCTTATAGCTGTTTTCTTATTATTTGGCTTTGCAGGACTAACATATTTTACGATTATGATGGCAGTGAGCAACAAAATATTTTTGGCAATATTTTTCTGGTTTTCTGATTTCTGTGGAGCAACTTGTATTTGAATACTTTAATGTGTGGCAACTCTCTTGTGTGGACTGTGGAGGTGAAATAATACTACACAGTCATCAGACATTGTGGCTATAACTTCTGAGTGGAGGAATGGCTGGATGAAAGTAACCGAACTTCTTGTTTTTGCTCAGTTTAAACCACTGATGGTGCACCTATGACACGTATGTCAAAAGTGACATGCCATGACATGTTGGGTGACACACCAGCATTCACCAACATGAGTTACCAAAGAAACTGAATGAAAAAAATACAAGAAATATGTGACCCTGCCCTTAGCTAATAAAACTCAGCAACAAAAAAGTCATTAATTAATGTTAATCAAATCAAATGCAATGTGTTCCATATTTTTTTTCAGTTCAATTCAAAATTACTACTAAAAGTAGGATCATTTTTTTTTGGTGCACTATTTTAAGCCCAATTATCAATGTGCATATCGTTTTCTCTATTTAAGTCACTGATTTTTCTTTTATTTTTATAATATATAGCACACGTGATTGGACTGTATTTTTTAAATAAATGAATATGTAAAGAATTGTTTCTCTTTTGTTTGGGGGGGACATGTCAGCAGAGTCATGATAGGCATTTTCCAAATTTTTGACACACCCAGCCCAAAAGGTTTGCCATTACTGGTTTAAACAGTCACTATCTGGCTTTGAACGACTAGTGTGTTTTTATAAGATGGACTACTTAACTGGACACTTGATATGCACAGACAGAGTAGCAATAATTGCCATGGCTATCTTCTGTGGAAGAAAATGACTAGCTGCTTATAGCTGTTTTCTTATTATTTGGCTTTGCAGGACTAACATAATTATGTGAAGCAATGTGCAGTATTTTAATGTGTGGCAAATATTTGGAATAATGGTGAAATACATTACATGTCATCCTCTTTTGTCACAATCAGAAATCTGAATTGCACATAGGAGTGGCTATAACTGCTTGGTGGGAGTTGCCTAAATGAAAGTAACTTACCCTGTTGTGACTCGCTCAGTTTAATAATCATCTATCAAAAAGTATGGGATAAATACATCGCAGAATACCCAAAACTTCAGAATTTCTGGGGGGGGGGGGTTGTGGCCCCTACCCACCAAGGCTGTGTAAGTAGATTTTCACATGGGCTTAGTAATCACTTTTACCCTGGCCTGGACCCCACCTAATCAAAACCAGCCCTGCTCGTAGGTGTACATAGAAAGTCACTGTACTTGAGTGGAAGGTTGGTGAAATTGTCATAATTTTTAAAAAATTCTTCCTAAACCTCAAAAGTTACTATATCTTGTGCTGGGCTGGGGACAGTATGGTCATTATTTCTTTAACATTCCTCACAAACATCTGTGGGGTGCACAGAGGGTCAGTGTAACTTATGTAGGATCACTGTACTGTCTTCAGAAGTAAAAAACTGGAAAAATTATTGCAATCGTTTTTTTTTTATTTTCCCTCACAATTAGACATATGATGCATGTAGCTATTTTTGGGAGAGAGTAAATGTTGTTGTATCTTTCGGCTTTTCCTGGTTAGGGGTCACCACAGTGGAACTCCGGTCCGCTAATGATTGGCAGCAAATTTTTACATACCGAGTTGCCAGCCCTGTAGTACAGCCTTCAACAAAGGTACGCCCATTTATGCATGTCTCCACACAGAAGATGCTTTAGCTGAGAATCAAACAGGACAACGTCTTACTGTGAGACGACAACGCTACCGCAGCACCACCACCGCAGTTGGGAGAGAGTAAATAAGCATGCTATTTAAATACCTCTGAGAGTAGCTATCTTATAGTCTATTTGCATTTCAGTTTTGTCCCAGATTGACATCAGAACGGTACACGGAAGGTGGTTGTCTTTTGGGAGGAAGAAGTTAAGGGGCATGCAGGATATAAATATTACAGCAGAAGCTTGAAATATGACTCTGGGCATTACTGCCTTAATTTTAATTCCAGTTTAACACCAGAGGGGGAGACACAGGAAGTGAATACACATTTTTTAGGTGGATGGTGGGGATGTGTACTACACATAGCTATAATATATGTATCCTCACAAACATTTGACTTCTGAATTACTGTGAATCAGTGTTTGGTCATCTTTGAGAAATAAACTTTGATAGAACTTATTTCTTCCTTGAAATAAAAAAAATAAGATTTAATTTCCTTTCCATTTGCATATTTTTGTTCACTGGATCATAAGGATGGAAAAAAGCTCTAAAATGCAGATCAGAGCATCTATAAGTCCATAGCTTCTGGGTGTGTAGCAGCCCCCAAGACCCCATATTAATTTAGTTATTACAGGGTACTTTGGGTCAATTATGATATGTTGAAAGGATGCAGAAAAAGCAAAGTTGAAGAGTAAGAATGAATTTCTTTCTTCAATCATTATTTTCGTTCAGACCATTGCTATATAAAAAGGTTGTTTAAAAAAACTTTAAAGTGCATCTTCAAGCATCTAGAAATCTCATCATTATAGGCCCTCAGACCCCCAACTAAATGCAGTTATTTCCTCTGCAGTTATCAAATTAAAGTCATGGTTAGCTAGAACATGTTAAGTGAATGAATGAATGAATACCTGCAGAAAAAACAACAACTGAAGAGTAAGACAAACTATGAGAAAAATGAAGAAAAAAGTAAAAAGTAATTTGGATACTGTGAGTAGGCCAGAAATGGATGAGCATCAGGGGTGGGGCATGGAGTCTTTTTGCCAAGGGTACCAGTTGACTTAAGGCTGGTGCTTGCCAGACATTAGACTTTCATAATTCTTATAGAATAAAAAACAAGGTGTAAATTAAATCCTCCTACGTTAGCTGCCTTGGCAAGCTACTTTCTATAAAAAGAATGCAGGATTTGAAGCTCCCTTTCCTTTTTTCTATAAAATTTTTCCATTACTTAGGTAATATGTTAAGTGTATGCCTGGTATGTAGTGGTGATGCAGAGGAGTTGCAATCTGAACAAAAAAATGATGCATTGTATGCCAAGAACTCAGGGTTGGAAGTGTGTTGTGGCATACTTTTACATCCCTGGTGTCTAATGCTTCCCGTCCTGCTCACAGATCTTTCATGCTGCAAAATCTTTGCTCCATTAACTTCTACAGGTCTCTGGTGTCTAGTGCTTTCCTGCAATGTTTATTTATTATTTATTTTGTATTTTACATTTGTTAACCGGGATAGTCCATCTGGGTGTAAGACAGTTTTCAGCGGAGTCCCAGGGAGAAAAGCTCCAGATGTACAAGTTACATAAGCATTAATATAACAGAAAAAGTAGATTATTGTAATAATAGAAATAGAAATGTATATTGGCATTAGTGGCATCTCATTAAAAAAAATCAGAGGATGGTATTATAAGCATAGTTACAGAGTATACAGTTTTATATTATTACATAGTAAGCTTTTGAGGGAAGTTTAGTTCTGTTAGTCATGTTAGTATAGATAGAGAAAGAGGAGAGGGGGATTTGAAGAGACAGATTTCTGGTAAAATTAGTAGTGGTTAATAGGTGGTTACTGTTCTAGTGGGGATATGGGTAAGAAAAAAGACATATAGGAAATGTATTAGCCTGGATTGATGCAACAGCAGGTCCAGTTGCTATATAGGTGGTCTTTTAGCGGTTTCTTGAATTGAGTTGGGTTTGTAATATTTAAAATGTGTTGGGGAATTGTGTTCCAGGTTTTAGAAATATGGTGTGAATAAAGGGTATCCCCAGCCTTGTTGTTGCTTTTGGAGACTTGTAGGAGGATTTTGTGTGTAGAATGGAGTTGTTGAGTATTACTATATTGGAGTAAGCGTTGCAAGGCTGGGACTCTGCTTGACTGGTATATTAAATGGTGGGTGAAACAGGGTGGGTATAGGTAAGGTATTGGGGAAGTTCTAACCATTTTAATTGTTGTAGGGAGGAGCAATGATGGGACCTATGTGGGGAGTTTGCAGCAAACATAGCTATTTTGTTGTAGCAGGATTCAAATTTGCTAAGTTCAGTTTTGGTAAGTCTGGTGAGGATAGGAGAAGCTTAGAGTACAGTGGCTAGGAGGTGAGTTCTGGTGATGTCTAGTCTAGCTTGGTTTGTAAGAAAAGACTTAATGCAATAGAGAGAGTCAAGTTTGATGTGAGTTTTTTTAATGAATTGAGACAGGTCAATGTCAAATTTCAGTTTGTTATCAATAGTGACACCTAGTAGCTTGGTTTGGGAGGTGGCGGCTATGATTGTACTATCTGAGGAGTGTAATTAAAAAGAAGTTGGGGGTATGGTTGACTGTTGGAAGAAAAAGCATTAGGTTGATCTTGTTTGGGTTCAATATAAGGTTAGCTTTGTTTAGCCAGGATTCTGCTGTCAAAACAATTGTTGTGAGATATCCTGTAGTTATGTGAGGGAGGATGCATTACACAAGAGGGTAGAGTCATCTGCGTATTGGCTAACCAAGGTGAGAGGGGTGGATTTATGCATTTGATTAGTGAAAATGTTGAAGAGTAGGGGGCCTAATATGGAACCTTGTGGGACTTCATGTTAACAGGGAGTAGAGATGACAGTTCCTGGTTCCACCTAACCATTTGTTGCCAGTTGGTTAGGTAGCTGTGGAACCATACTAAGGTAGAATGGCTGACATATAAGGTGGATAGCTCTGATAGATGTTTCTGGTGTGAGACTGTGTCAAAGGTCTTGGAGAGGTCTAAGAATATGGAGGAAACAAGTCTGTTCTGATTTCTGTAGTAGTTTACAGTGTTGGTAAAACTAAGGAGGGCAGTTGTGGTACTGTGGTGGGTGTGAAAACCATGTTGTGTATGAGAGAGGAGGTTATTAGATGAAAGATGATTTAAGAGCTGGATGTGGATGCATTTTTCAAATATTTTAGATAGGGGTGAAAGGATGACAATGGGTCTGTAGTTTGTGAGTTCTGTGAAGTTTCCGCCTTTATGCAGGGGAGTGATGTAGGAGATGTTCCAGAGTAGGGGGACATAGTTTTCAGTGACAGAGTGATTGATGAGGATGGATATGGGGTATGCAATTACCTCTGCAGCAAATTTTAGAAATTCTGATGGCAGATTGTCTAGGCTAGTGGGTTTAAGTGTTTTAAAACGTTTTCTTATGGTGTGAGTTCGAACAGGTGTAAAAGGAGAATGTTTTTTCAAGATTACTATTGATGGCTGGGATCTTGGGAGAGGCATTTTGGTCATATTTGATGAAAGAGTGTATTTAATTTATAAAGGAGTTGACCTGTGTTGCAGTGTTGCCCTCTGAGGGGGATGTGGTAGGTGTAGCTGTAAAGGTGGAAGCGTTGCCAGGTTGAAGGAGTTTGTTTATGGTGGACCAGAATTTTTGGGGGTTATTTTAGTGTTTTTGCTGTGTAGTGGTGTAATATGTTTTTAATCAGTTTTTATTTGGGATTTAGCTTTATTTTTAAGTTGTTTGTAGAGTTGTAGGTTGATATGGTTTCTTTTAGTTCACCAGTGAACTCAGGTCTTATCCCTTTGCTTTAGGAGATCTTTTGTGTTATTAGTTTGCCATGGTGAATAGTGTTTTTTATTCTAGTGGATCTGTAAGGGGCTAGGCTAATTAAGATGTCCAAGAATGTAGTGTTAAAGTGTACAGCAGTATCTAATGGTGGGATTTTTGGGGGAGACCAGTTTATTTGTTGGAGTAATAAGTGAAATGTTTGGGCATTGAATTTCTTTTTATTACGGACTAGTCAATAGACTGATTGTCTAGATGGGCTGATATTGTGTCTAAGCAAATAAGTGGGCAGGTGTCACTGATGCTGTTGGGGAGACACCTAGTTTGGTGTGATGTGGGAGTTCTGTTAGTGAGAGTCCAGTCTAAAATTGAGTGTCTGTTAGAAGTTTTATCTATTCTGGTAGGTTCTTGTATGAGCTGGAAAAAGCCATTTAGGTTTATAAAGGTAGAGGTATTATTGGTGTCATAAGATGCCCAATCTGTATTGAGGTCTCCCATTATGATGGGCTCCTGTTGCTAGGTGGAGGATAGCCAGCAGAGAATGTCTTCAACAGTACTTGAATTGTCTCCTGGGGAGATATAAATGTATGCTATGATCAAGGCTTTGTTTTTGTTAATGTTTAGTTCACAGAGAAGTATTTTGGTATTGTTAAATGAAGGAGAATTTACGATAATGAGTTGTAGTGTTAAGTTTTGTTTGAACATTATAGCTACATCACCTCCCCGTTTCATTTGATGGTCAAGTTGGTATATGATGCCTCCAGGTGGTAAGATTTCATTCTTTTTGATATGTGGTTTGAGCCAGGTTTCAGTGAGAATGGCACTGTCAGGGGAGTATAAATCTAGCAAAGCATGTAGGTCATGAACTTTGTTTAATACACTTCTTATATTTATGTTAAGGAACAGGAGAGAGTGTCTATTGGGGTGGGAGGGGATGATGGAGGAGTTATGTGGAGAGAGTGTGGAGGTTATATTTTGATTGAGTTGGGGGCCAGTGTTAGGGTGAATGTCACCAGTGAGCTGTAGCTGAGATAATATGCTGAGTATAGCTTTAATATATTTATATAGCAATTTATGGCTTGTCAGCAGGTCATCAGCTTTAGAACTAGTTTTGTAGCATTTGAGTAGAAAGTAGCCTATGTGGGTAGTGTTTAGAAGGTGAGGTGCAATGAAGATGTTGTTAAGGGGAATTTTGAGATGCAATTTATGGCTTGTCAGCAGGTAATCAGCTTTAGAACTTGTTTTGTAGTATTTGAGCGGAAAGTAGCCTATGTGGGTAGTGTTTAAAAGGTGAGGTGCAATGAAGGGGTTGTTAAGGGGAATTTTGAGATGAGGGGATAGTAGTTGTGGAGTGTTGGGTGTGTTGATTGCTGATGGGGGTGTGGGAGTTTTTTAGGAGGTAGAGGAAGGTTAATATAAGTAAATAAGCTATTTGAGAAGAAATGATTTTTAGCGACTGAATGTCAGGGTGATTGAAACATAGTGTATAATGATTATGTTGTAAAATGAGTTGATGGAATGTAGAAAAGAAGATGAGAAAGGAGTTTAGGTTATAGGTGTTTGAAGTGTTTTGTGTGGATGGCAGTAAAGTTGTGAAAAAAAAATAGGAGGATGTTGCAGTATTTCTTTGTCAGTCCAGAGGATTTTATACATATGACACTAGCTCCCCACAAACATTCACACAGTCATGCCCACACACAACTCTCCCTCATGCAATTGCACTCATGTACACATCCATCCATCCATCCACAAACACACACACACACACACACACACACACACACACACACACACACACACACACACACACACACACACACACACATACACACACCTGAAAAAAACTCATCCATCTGCCTCTGCATACACACATTCAGCGATACACATGCACCAGACTAACCCCCCCATCACTATCCAGAGCCAGATTGTGGTCAAATGGGACCCTAGGCAGGGTAATGGATCAGGACCCCATATAGCACCACCCCCAGTAGCAGTCTCCAACCATTCCAGTGTCCCATTACTTGGCTATTTCTCTCCAGTTACCATAAACTCTGTTTAAACCTGTCAGTGTGCATGCTATTTTCCTCTTTAATTTTACAATGATTAGAGATATTTAAAACTTTTATTTTAGATTTTATAGCAAAAGCACTGATAACCATTTGATAAACAAAACAATACAGTCTCACAATGAAAATAGACTTAGCATGAAGAGTAAGCATCTCTGTCCTTGAAACTCACATTCATTGAAACAGCATTGAAACCCACATTCAAAGAAAATGCATCTGGCCAATGGCAGATTAAGTCTACCTTTGGGCTGTTTTCAAACTATACGCTCCTTACACACATTTATTGGACCATGCAGGTATGGATGTGTTCTTTGATGCACCATCCTGATTGTATTAAATTATATTCCTTGTATAATACAGCACCACTTTTTAAGAGTATGTTTTAAATTTGTAGGTTTGAACATTTTTCCAGTAAGCAATGAAAAAAATGCATGAACCAATAATGACAAAACTATCCATTACAGAACTTTTTAACCACAAAAGGCCACTCAAACTTCTGTCATTACACTTAACCAATGTCAGCCAATATACACAATCTCTGCAGAAGTAAAAGTCTTCTGAATAGATCTATAACTAATGGAGAGGTTGCTGCTGGCAAACAACTTTACATTTCAGTGTTTCATGTACAAATTCAGGGCATGCTGGCCTTGAAGATTAAACTGCCCATGTTGCATTTAAAAAAAATAGTAAAGTGGTAATATTGAAATAGGGAATGGCTCTCAAACTGGCAACAGCTTCATACTTACTAGGCATCTCAAGTAGGACACACACAGCAGTGCAGCTTCCCATCCCCTCTTAAAGAAAGCACTGCAATATCAACACTCCATCTACATGGTGTAGGAATAGAACCGACAGCCTTTTCTACTAGATGCAAGCATGCTACCTGCTGTGTTACTTACAGTACTTTGAAATTTTGTAGCACAAACACTGATGATGACCATTTGCTAAAGAAAAGAGTTACACATTGAAAACAGACAGCATGAGCAACAGTAAAATTATCTTCCCTTGAAACTCAACAGTCCTCAAAACTGCACAGAAACTCAACAGTACTTGAAAATGCACATAAACTCAGCATTCTTTGAAAATGCACTGGAATTCAAAATTCTTTGAAAATGCACTTAAACTCAACAGTCCATGAAATGCACTTGCTGATGACAGTTTGGCAGTTGGTTTAGAGAATTCAGGCTCTACAGTTCTGTAGTCAATCTGCAGGATCTGAGCCTGAATAAGTTAACCAACCTGCCATCCCTAACTGAGGTATTTTACACACACACACACACACACACACACACACACACACACACACACACACACACACACACACACACACACACACACATGTACACACATGTACGCACACACATGCACACACGCACAGACACACGCACAGACACACGCACACACACACACACACACACACACACACACACACACATGCACGCACACGCATGCCACGCGCACACACACACACACACACACACACACACACACACACACACATGCACGCACACATACGTGCACACGCGCGCACACACACACACACACACACACACACACACACACACACACACACACACACACACACACACACACACCTGTCCAGGAATGGCAATAATCCAACACGACCTCTATGTTTGTTTTGCATTAATGGTTCATCTGGAATTACAATAATCCAAATACATCCCCAACTGTTACAAATCGCTCTCTCCGCTCCAATGTTTGTACAATGCACAAACAGACACTAGTAAAGGTACACTCTCTGTGTGCATCCTTTAAGAAAAATGTAATGCACACAGAGTGTGTTCTTAAAGAATAAATGTAAGTTTTGTGGCATCGCCCTGGCCAGTGGGCCCTAGGTGACTGCCTAGGTCACCTAGTGCTGGATCTGGCTCTGCCACTACCTGTCTTCTACTCCCCAAGACATACCACTAATGCGGTCTCATCCATTGAACATAATGGGTGAATATGAACTTTTGCCCATGTTCATTAACAAGGTTGGCTGAGCTAACTTGCACAATCACTTCTTCATATGAATGCCTTACTGCAGACATTTCTGTGGGACAGCATGTGGCTAATTAGCATAGCTCACTCCCCTGAAATGTCTAATTGGGATTTGCTGTAGGCCACACAGACAGCCTTGGTGATGCATCTCTTCAGCTAGAGCACAGCAGTAGGAGTATCTCTACATCTCAAATGGCTACCTTATTGCCAAGGTATGCTTACACCTCAGAGTAACCTTTTTGATTTTCTCTCTTTTACCGTGTTATTATTTGAAATAGATTTTTTTTTGCTAAGTAGTCATTTTATGAGGTACTGACTTTTTTCCAGGTTTGAGATTAACATGTTTTATGCACCCCTGTCAGTCAACTAAATTTCTGGGTTTCCTTGAGCCTGTAGCAATGAAGACATAAAATATAGCTACCAAATACATGTGTACTAAAAGAAAAAAAAAACAGAATAAAACATTATAGACAGACGTCAGTGATTAATGATGTATTATGAAACTCAGTATAAATGTGTCAGGAAATAGTACAACAAACAGCACAACGGTAAGCAAAAACTCATATAAATCAGTATTATAAAACCAAATTATACACTGTTCTCGAGGACAACTTATGAGTATTACTCAGTGCACTCAGGTGCATCAACTGCAAAGGTACAGTGAAACATAAAAGCCAGTGACATACTCTGATACCATGATTACAGAGTCCGTTAGTGTTAATTAACTTGAAAATGAGGCAAAGAAGAATTATCCAGAAATATATATTACAACTGAATGAGAGCTATTCAGATACATCACTTTAAACTTCAACTAAATTGTAGAACCTAGCAGTGTTTTGATAGATAGAGTCTGGAAATAGCAGGTGAAAATGGCCCTTTCTCTCTATTGTGGAATGAGTCTGAATCTAAGTTCTATAATGGTATCATTATTTCTGTTATTTGTAAATTTGTATTATTTTTAGGAAGCAGGGCTAGCACTGAAGGTGCGGCTAGCTGAGGCATGAGATTCATCTCCTACACACACACACACACACACACACACACACACACACACACACACACACACACACACACACACACACATGTACGCATGCATGCAAACACTCACGCACACACATACACACACATATTCATATTTATTTAATTTTTATTTATCTATTCTTTTATCAGTTATGTAGACTGGATGGAAGAGCATTTCAGCCATACTCTGAGTCCAGTAAGATGCTACTACATACAAAAGATGGTTTATAACAAGTGTCAGTGATGAGATTGACAATATAAACAGGAAGAATGCAATAGGTTTAAGTACAATATGTAATTAAACATCAGTAACATGTGAACAGGAAACTTTAGGATACATGCCTCCTGAATATTAAAACATGCACTGGAAACAAAAATCAGTTAAGCAACACATAACAGAATAAATTTGGCTGTGAGTTAATGTAAATGGATAGGCAACTATATATATATATATATATATATATATATATATATATATATATATATACATATATATATACAAACACACACACACACACACACACACACACACACACACACACACACACACACACACACACACACACACACACACACACACACACACACAGATATATATATGTATATTGATAGATAGATGGATATATACATAGATACGTACATATATAAATATCTATATCTATCTTTATATATATATATATATATATATATATATATATATATATATATATATATTCAGGTAAGTGAACTAGTCAGAAGAGAATTTAGCCATGAATCATCATTCAAACATCAATTAAATGAACTGAATCATTAATTATGTTTTGTTGACTCACATTTCATGAAATCTGGGTGGCTGTGGGAGGGCCTTTTTGGTGCAGGGGTTAAAGCAGTCTTTCCTTATCTCTACTCTTGTGCAATCTTGGATTTGGTGTAGTTAAAGATGAGAGGTATGTGGGGTGAATGGGGGATCAGAACTCTGCAAGAAAGTTTTCTTGCATGTTTTATTAAATTTCAATGTTTTGAGATCAATAGAGAGCAAGTTTGTAGAACAGTGGAGGTAAGAACATATACTTTATTTAGAGATGCAGGACCATAGGATGCTGTGAGGCTTATCCTCCTGCAAAAACAAAAATTTGAGTTCCAGCCACCTTACCATCCCACAGTGAAAATTTTCAAATGATTAGTGATACATGATCTTAATAATAATAAAGAGTATATTTTCAAGAACTTTAGCTACGATATAACACAGACTGAGAGAAGCACAAGCACATATACAGCTTTATAACAAGTCTTTCTGTCACAAATTAGCGTAGATCCTACCTCTGTTTTCAAGAAACAATAGGACCCCTATTTAACTTCAGCAGTAAAATTGTTCTTTTCTAAAAGGGTTAAAAAAGACATGACTGTCTCAGAAACCAGATCTAATGTAGTTTACTTTCCAAAATCCACAAGCAAATTTTTCTTCCTCCAGGCTGACCCATAGTTTCAGTTAGAAGGTGATTGACTAAGCCTATCTCCCAGTATTTAGAGCATCATTTGAAGCCTCTATTGTCCTATACACACTCTAGAATAAACCACAGATTTTCTTAACATTGTGGACAACATTGTTATTCATCACTCATATTTCCTTTGTACTCTACATGTTACAGCATTATATACTAGTATCTCACATGATGGAGGAATGAAGGCGATGGAACATTTTCTGGAAATGTCTAATTTGTATACTGCTATATTTTATGACTTTCTGGTAGATTTAATAGAAACTGTCCTATCTAAAAATGTATTTTACTTCTAATAAGACTGTTTTTTCAAGGCAGTGGTACAGTTACAGACATCGAAAAGTCAGTATTCTGATGGGAACCTTTCTGAGAGATCTCTGCCTTCTTGGTCCCTTTCATACAAACCTATATTAAAGTTTCTGAACAATAAAATAATTGAGGTCACTAGTTTACTTGCCAGGATACAAATAAAAAACATCCCTATTGACCACTCCACTTTCTGTACTATTAGCATTTGTTCTAGATACTTCTGTCACAACACCCTAAACTGAACACAATTTTTTTTCCTTTTCATTACATTTGCACTACTTTATTTCAGACTTTAATTCCATTATGATGATCCAGAACTTGCGGGTTCCCATCTTTTTGTAAATCTTTTAATCTTCATTACTTATTTAGATGTCTTATTGAAATCTTCTTCATTACTTATTTAGATGTCTTATTGAAATCTGGGTTCCCATCTGTTTGTAAATCTTTTAATCTTCATTACTTATTTAGATGTCTTGTTGAAATCTTCCCAAAAATCCTTGGTCTTGAATCACATTTCATTTTAAAGTTTCTTTAAGTTTATTGCATTGTGCCATCAGTCTTTTTTTCTAATATATTACCTAATGCTAATTATAATTCTTCCTTCCACCATGTCTGGAATATAAGAGTATTTAAGTAGTATTTAACTAACAAGTGGGGAGTTTCCAGTGCCTTGATATAAAATTATAATGTTCTTACAATTTTGCAGGACTAAATGGATGTTGTTGGTGCAACAAGGAACACATGCTCTAACATATGTTCTCAATATAATTAAACCTAACTTTAGAATTTTTTAAAGCCTGTGGGTGTACTGTCTGTTTAGGGGTTTTGTTACTGTATGGAAGATGTAAATTTCCTTTTTGGAAAGTATATATAATTGTGTATGTTTGCTGTGAGTTAAAAGGGTTGAGATTAAAAATGAAAATGTACATCTTTTTTTTCAGAGTGTTCTTATTGAAACAAAAAGCCTGGGGAAATGCAATAAGATTTCAGAGACAAGATTCCACAATTGCATATAAGATCAGCCTATCAAGCATTAATGTGTGTAATGTAAATTACAAGATGGAAACATATATTAAAATATTCATGTTGAATATACAATAGTAATAGCTTCTTATCAAAATGACTTCTTTGTCAAATAATATGGAATGTAAATGACATTGTAAGTGTGAACAAAAAGCAAAGCGTACTGAATTATATTAAGAAGGTTATGATGCAAATGGTAATATTACAGGAGACATGCTTGGGTAGAAATGAGCATGTAAATTTGGCAAAGAAAGGATTTCAGAATAGATATTTAGATGAGTATCAGGGATAAAGGAAAATGACGGTAATAGTGATTGTGAGAGGGGCTCCAATATTGATATTAGAGGAGAAGAAAGATAATAATGGTAGATTTGTGACTTTCAAAATGGCTGCCCACTGATCAACAGGTTCATCAGAGCCCTCCCAGTGTGAAAACAGAAGTGGTGGAGCACTGGAAATTAGCAAGAAAAAATTGTTATTTAAGTAAAATTCAATTACTGGCTAGTCACTACACTGTTTAGATGTCAGCAACCAAGAATCTTGGAGAAAATAAGAGAACATCAGCTTGAAAAGGAGAAATAAACTCTGGGAGATAAGAAGCATCCAGCTCAGCAAACAACAGATAAGCTTTCAACCTCAGTACAGAAAATAGCTTCCAGTTATTTAGGGGAAATAAATCAATGCCTTCAGAAGTATCTGAAATAAGTAAGAGGCTGCAGAAATACATACTGTCAAGTGGAAGAAAGGCTGGAAAGAATAGAAGAAGCTTTAAGTAGCTATTCAGATGAGCTGATAAAACTAAAGAAATTATTGGCTGAAATGGGGAAATACTGGCTGAATATGAGGTTTCTCAAGAAGAACTGTTTCAAAAATAGTAGAGAGCATGCTGAGACACCCTAAGATTTTCTACTATACCAGAGAAACTGAAGGAACAGATTGCATTAATTTTATGAAAGTACAAATAAGGAGTTGGACTGGTATTCCACAACTGGATCTGTTAATAAAAAGGCACATCATGTCTATGTTCCAAACTTGGCCACGAGAAAGAAGCCAAGACCTACTTTAGTAAAGATGCAGCCATGTCAGCATAATGAGCTGCTCCTGACAAAAATGAGGTAGTAGAGTAAAATAATATCAATTTGGGACACCAGAGTGCTCATGGAAAATTATTATTTACCATACACCAGGCAGAAGTGATGTACATTTATCCCTGCAATCAGAGGGGTGGTGAGAGGCCGGTCTACTTCTAAATTTTGAAGTTTCAAAACAAATTTCTTATGGTCCAGACCATAAGATCAAAGTTTTGAAACTTTGAAATGTAAATTAAAAAAATTAAATATACCAACTCTGAGATTGCACTACAGTGAGAAAAATGGTAAATATACCATTCCATGCTGTACGGCAATCTCCATTTAAATGGTTCGAAGTTTCAAAACTTTGATCTTATGGTCCTCATCATAAGAAATTCAAAGTTTTGAAACTTCAAAATTTAGAAGTAGACCCAGTGAGAAGCAGGGGTGAGATTCAAGTTGCTATATCCAGCTGTCTTCAGAATTTTTTTTCAGAAGAAGCAAAGACATTCTTGGATGCAGAACAGTCAAAGAAGGAAAAAAAAAAAGTTTAGCCAGCAAATAGTGAGCCAGCAAGTTGAAAGCGATTCTAATTTTTATTCCTCTGACAATGGCACAGCCCAGAAACAGAACTTACCAGTAAAACCTTTTCCATTATTCTAAAGGAAATGATTGAGTGATAGGAAAAAACACAAAAGCTGATGAAAAAAGCAAGGCATGCATTGAATATGAATGAAAGACTGGTGTGTGAGGTGATTGAAAAGATGAAGAAGATGAACAGCAAGAACCTGAAAGTAGGAAATAAATATTAAGGGATATTTCTATAAGATGCAAGTAGGGCACAACAAATGTGTTTCTAAAGGAAGTGGAGATAGAAGGGAAAAAGACTAGACATTTGTGGATTATTTTAAACTGATTGTTGACTGTAAAGTATAATTTTCTACTTTGTCATTAATGTTTAGAAGAATAATGAATAAATATGGCTAGGCTTGCATAGGCCCTAGGGCCGATAGCCTAGTACCAACCTATGAACCTATGAACCTATTTATGCAGATTGGGGGAGGTCTTTGAAACTGTGTATATTTATTATTTGCTTATTTATTTATTGCATTTGTTAACTGGGAAAATCCACTGGGCCAGAAATGAGCTCATTTTCAGTGGAGGACTGGGGAGAAGAGCTCCACAAAGATACATACAAAGCTCCACAATATATATACAGAGAGAATAAAATTATGTAGATAGAAAAACAAACAAAATACAGTACAGTTACATTGCATGAGACTGGTAAATAGAAGCAATGGTTCAAGAAAAATACAATCATTATGTAGTGCAAATTACATTGCAGGAATTTGTGTAATAGAAGCAACAGTGCCTGAAAAAAGAAAAATACAATCAGTGACATGTAGAAGTAATGACAGACATATTTCAGAGAAGATGTTTGAGAATGTTATTTACATTGTTTTCAGGTACACAAGAAAGTAGTATAGCTACAGGTTTATAGCTGTGAGGAGATTAAGCACAGAGTGAATATAGAAGGGGATATATATATATCTACAGTTATGTAGCTGTGAGAAGATTAAGCACAGAGAGAATATAGAAGGGGATATAAGTGCGGAGATAGGATACGACCGATGAAAGTAACATGGAAGCATTAAGTAGGCAGAAAGATGGAAACTATGTGATAGAGGTATAGCACTGGGAGGAGAAGTTAGCAGTTGTGATTGTGTGTTTGGGAGCAGGAGCATAGCCATTTAGAGAAGAAATGCAGTTTGAAGGAGTTTTTAAAGGAGGTTAGATTGCTCATTGCTCTGAGTGAAGGGGGGAGATGATTCCATGCCTTAGATACATGGTAGGAATACAACATTTGGCCGTCAGAGAGCTTGGGTTTCTTTATGGATAGTAACATTTTGTTTTTGGAGTGAAGGGGCCGGTTTGGATGATATATGGATAGAATAGAAGAGAGGGAAGGGCAAGTTTCAGGGTGGTAGATGAGCTTGTGGTCTGTAGTTAATTGTAAGAATGTGAGATAGTGTTGGAATTCTAGCCAATTAAGTTGGCACAGACAGGAAAAGGATGTGTAAGATATTTAGCATTTGTGGTAAATTTGGCAATTTTGTTATAGCAAGAGTCTAGTTTGCTTTGCAAGGAGGACTGTAGTTTTGTGAGGATAGGAGCATCTTATAGAAGTGTTGGAAGTAGAAGGATGAGGCCAGGGCCTTTTTAGTGGAGAGACTGAGAAAGTAGTTTTGCCTGTACAGGTAATCAAGGTAATCAAGGCAGCCGCAGCCCATTTTTTTGGCTTCATCAAGATGTGGTGTCATTACCTTGACGACTGTTGGCTGATCTGGAGAGGCAGTCGATGACAACTACAGGAATTCAACACTTATCTAAATCAGAATATATTTAACAATAATCCATGACTGGGTGTGGGTAATGCTGGATTTACTCACGGTTGGTTTGGTTTCATCAAGAGGGTGAAGCCTACATTATACACAGGAGTGGATTATTGCTCTTATACAAAGACATTATTTAACAAAAAAAAACTCTTACATTTAATAAATAATGTCATTGTATAAAAGGGCTTTAGTGCTCTTCACCATCTTCTGGTAGTCTGGAGCATCCAAGCTATGTACTAGGCTCACTCTTTTTGCCTGACCAGTGCATAACTATTGTTTTTTTTTTTTTTTGCTTGTTTGTTTGTTTGTTTGCTTTTGTTTTTTCTCTGCAATATTACTTTTTGTGGAAAGTCTACATGGCTTAAGTAGGCTTTCACAGCCTTAGGAATGAAGTCAGTAAATAACAGGGATATCTGTGTTTCAGCAGGCAAGGGTTTGTGATATATGTCATGGGGCTTTTTGCTGAGCAGTCCCTTGTATTTTTTTCCTACATTTTAAATTCTCCACTTAGTGGTGCATTGGAAAAGTAATCTGACTGAACTTGTTCCTTGTTCCTATGAGGAATGCTTGATTTGCAATAAGCACACTAACTGGTTTGTCCATTCAGTGTGCACATTTTGCAAAAGTAGTTACCATCTATTGTATAATTAACACTAGTTTCATGTTGCAGTCTGATGTATTAAATATTGATGATCTTGATGTTATGGTGACTAAGCCAATAGGTGGATTCATTACAGCATCAGTCTAAATGAAATCTTTTAGTAGACATTTCTTACAATTAACAAATAGCTCCCATCTATCACATACTATGTGGAACATCCCCAAATCTCAATTTTTGAAGACAAAAAGAATATATCATACTCAGCAGGAGTACCACTGAGAATTACTGAAATTTAGGGAAATGTTTCTTGAAGGGGCAATGATGAACAAATGATCACTACAGTAATCCATTTGGTAATTCTGTATTACCTGAATAGTACCAACTGTACACAGACCTCTGTCCTTACATATTTTATTACTATTTAATGATCTAATAGTTTTAAAATAAGGGTGGTATAAACAAGGATTAGAATGCCCTTTATAATGATAAGGTTTTTGCAGTGGTGGTGCTGCGGTAGTGTTGTCACCTCACAGTAAGACGCTGTCTGGTTCGATTCTCAGCTAGAGCATCTTCTGCGTGGAGACATGCATGAATGGGCGTACCTTCGTTGAAGGTTGTGCGTCAGGCCTGGCAAGCCAGTACATAAAAATCAACTGTCAATCATTAGCGGACCGGAGTTCCGCTGTGGCGACCCCTAACCTGGAAAAGCCGAAAGACACAAACAAACAACGTGTCTGATACCTGTAGAGTAAGCTATTGTAGAGGTGAAAGCATTGAACAATTTACTTCTCACTGTTAATCTTTTCTGGGGTTCACCAAGATTTCTTATTCATTTGGGATTTACCCACGTGGTTGTTTCTATTGTGAAAAGTAGCTATTGCAATCATGTTTGCAAAACAAATGTTTCCATTTTCCCTGATATTGCAAGGAATTATTAAATTTGAGATCTTACTATTTGTTATACAGTTTCATATGATCTACCTTGCAATTTATATGTGTGGATTTCTCTGTGTAGATCAAATGTCTTGCACCTGGAAACAATGAATTGCACTCCACTTGAGTGAAATGTTGCAAGTGTGTCAGAAATCCTTTTTACAAGCATTCACTTATATACACTACTCTAATGTTTCCCTTCAGTGGTATCAATAAAATTGTAAGTTCTGTTGCAATGTCATGTATATATCAAATATTAGACATCAAGGAAAATTGGTGGATTATTAACCTTGGGGTCTTTTTAAAGCCTGTTTTAAATGAATTATTTTAATTATTTTCTTATATTTTTACTTCATTTAGATGGGTCATAACTCTTTATTTTGTGTAGGATTACATTAGAATAGAGTACTGTAAGTATAGAGAAGTGATTGTCTTTTTTATTTATTTAAATGATTGTTCTACTGCTTGATGGAATGTTTGCCTGAAATTAGTGTAATGTTTATATTGACTACTAGAGGGACTGTTCAATTCATTCTGATGAAATTTTAGTAAAAAATTCATTTTTGTTTTCATATTCATTTAATTCACTTTCTGTGGTGACATTAAGGCAAAATATGATACAGGTAGATACTGAGGGACCATTGAGGAGTCTAGCCCAAATTCCCATTTGTTTCCAAAAACTGTCTGGTTAAGTGACTTGCTCAAGGTAAAAGAAGGCTACAGGAATCAAATCCTGACCCCGGTTCTGGCCTTAGGTTAATAGGTAACCTAGGTGGAAGGGCTTCATGCCCCCCACCCCATCCAAGCCATCTTGGCCTACACATAGTCCATGTACTTTTTGTTTTCCTTTTTCTCACTGTGTCTTACTTTTCAGTTTTTTCTTGCAATTATTCATTATCCAACATGTTCTGTCTAAACAAGAATGTAGTCTTAACAGTGGAGGAGACAACTGCATTAAGCCAGGTTCAAGAAACTCTGAGGTACATTTTGCAATTTTTTGAGCAACCTTTGTTATCCAGTGATTGCCTGAAGAAATATTATTATCAAAGGAAGAAATTTAGTCTTATCCTTTAAATTTGTGCTTTTCCTGCTGTTCTCAGCACATGCTAACTGACCAAGACTACACTGTAATAACAACAATAACGACAATAGAAATTACTATATCAAGTCGCGTGGTTCTAGATGTTGTAATGTGTATTTTAGAGTTTTTTAGGCAACCTTTTTTATCCAGTGATTACCTGAACAAAAACCATCATCAAAGGAAGAAATTAAGTCTTGTCCTTCAGCTTTTTTTTCCTGCATCCTTTTAACACATCCTAACTGACCAAGATTGCACCATAATAACCAAATTAATAAGAGGATCTGGGAGCTGCCAGAAGCCATGGGATTACAGATTTTCTTAGGTGCATTTTAGAGCTTTTTTCCCCAACTTTTAGATTACAATGATGGCCTGAACATAAACATGCATATGCAAAAGAAATTCAATCTAACTTTATTCATTTCAAGGACAGGGCTGGTGTTAGCATTTTGGGGGCAACTTTTTAGTTCATGCTGCAAACCTTTAGAAGTAGTAAGCACAGACTGACCTATAGCTATTATGCTCTTACATTACAACAGGCTTATGTAGCACACTATGTTGGTCCATCTCACAAAGGGGCATTTAAAGTTACTGGCATTTAGTTGGAACAATGAAACAACAACTCTATGCACAGCTCTGGATGTAGGTGAATTGGCACCCTAGGGATTGCCTACTGTTTTAGCCCATGAACATTACTTTTTTCTTCCTTTTCTCACATTTTGTCTTACTCTTCAGATTTTTCAAAAACACATACCTTTCTATAGGCTCTGAAGTGCATTTTAAAGTTTGCTTTTGGTTTCACAACCTTTTTATCCAATGGTGGCTTGAACAGAAATTATGATTGAGGAAAGAAATTCATTGCTGCTGTTCAGCTTTAGTTTTCTTTGCATTCTTTCAACACATCTTTCCTGATCAAGACAGCACAGTAATAACAATTTAGGAAATAATTCAATTAAACTGGTGCCCCCCAGAAGCCATAGGGGGTTAAAGATGCTCTGGGGTGCAATTTTAGACCATTTCCCAACCTTTTAAGCCAATGGTGGCCTTTCAAAAATCATGATTAAGAAAAGAATTTCAATCTTATTTTTTTTTCTTTCAAGGAAGACATAAGTTGACTCCAAGGCTTAATGATCAAAGCTGACCAAATAGTAGCTCACGATAAATTAACAAGCCAATTGTTGTATGGATACACAGGTCCTATCTGGGAATACTGCCTGCCTCTCTAACCCCCCAAAAAAGACAGTCACTACCTATGCATCCCACTGGTGTCATATTAGGGTGAAAGCAGAGGTTAAAATTGCCACATTCATGTATTTCAAGTAATTGTTGACATACATTAACCTCCTACTTACCCCTAACCCCCAAAGGCAACCACCTGTACATGTTGTGACTGATGTGTTATTTTGAGTAAAGTGAAAAAAAAATAATGATTACAGTAATGTAT
Source organism: Protopterus annectens (assembly GCF_019279795.1). Lineage (NCBI taxonomy): Eukaryota > Metazoa > Chordata > Ceratodontiformes > Protopteridae > Protopterus > Protopterus annectens. The sequence goes on along the minus strand of NC_056726.1, from coordinate 1,815,159,649 downwards.
TCTACTTTACTGCTCATAGAAAGTACACTGCCCTTGCACAAGCTATAGTGACCTTATTTGTCCAACTCTGAGGAGGTGTGTGAGAAAAGTAAAATAATCAATAACTACACTGTCCTCAGCCCATACACAAGCTACAGTGATCCCCTGTGCATATATCTAAAGTTTGACTGTGATGAAAATTGAAGTAGTAACAACCACACAATCCCCACACCTCACATAACCCACAGCAGCTTTCTGTACACACATCTGAGTAGGACTGGATGGGTATGGTTATGAGCAGAGGCCATTATCAGCTTTATCCTAACAGGGGGATATCACAGCCCTGTTCAGGTGAAAGAGCTTAATCAGGAAAAATTTATACATTTTTTTTCTCCTCATTTTCCCCCAACCAGCAACATCTTTTGTGGGGACCTCACACAGTCAAGTATGATTAAGGGAACCCCCCCATGTATTATTTATATAGTCTGGGGACTGGCGGGGGGTCACCAGACTCCTAGAAGATTTAAATGATTGAATGTTCTTTGATTATTTTATGCCTTACTTTTAAATAAAATATAATTACTTGTTAACTGCAGTTTTTAGTGATACCCAGAAGAATAATGCATGTGTCCTGGCATTATTGGGTGTGTGCACAGTTAAAACAATCAGTGATATTTTTTACACACATATACACACACATACCATAGCAATACTAGTTTTGTACTTATTTCAGCAAATAGCAATACATTGTGCAACATTGATACTGCCACACGAGATTAATGACTGCTGTTTAACAGTTCTCAAACAGCAGCAGGGGTAAGTTACTTTTATTTACCTCAGTGAGGAATAATACACATCTGTCACTGTCCTTGATTTCACAGACCTTCCCTGAGTTTGCTAATAATTTTTCTCCATCCTTCATAAACAGTTTGATTTGCTGGTAAGTCATTCAGGATTATAGTGAATAAACAAGGACAACAGAGTTTTATAGTTCTTATTGTCCAAAAAATTCATGTTGATGCAAAAATTGTTATTCTGTTACCTTTTTAAGTGAATTAGAATAATATTTAAAATGTCTTCCTGATTTTGTGCCTTTATTCTGCTATTAATTTTGGCATTGTGCTAAATTCTTCAGCAAAATGTTCAGAGTTATAGTATCTCTTCTTCTGCCAGTATTTATAAAACTATCTGAAAGAAGAAACCATCCCTGTAGATTGGATGTATCAGCTCTTCTTAAAATCCAAGATTTCTACTGAGATCATTCATTCTGGGGTGCTAAGCTGTCTAATACGTGCCTTGTTCCTCGGCTTTAGCCTAATAGGGTCACATCATAGCTCTGTTCAGGTTAAAGAGTGCAATCAGGAAATTAATATTTTTTCTAATTTTTCTCCAACCAGCAGCAGATTTTGTGGGCCTCCCACAGTCAAAGATGATTAAGGAGGCCCCCTGAGCCAGATGTATGGTAAGTACATAAAGCTGGTTATGTTAGTTTTAGTGGAGAGAATGTCCACCAGCATGGTTTAACTAAGCGAGGGGTACCACATGTGATGCTCCTGCACCGGCCCAGTAATCAAGGAGCCTCAGTCCTCACCACTGACAACAGTGAGGGACATACACAATGGGAGGATGACAAGTACACACACAGTAAAGTACAATTTCCCTTAAGAGCAGACAGAGATCACAGTCAGTCTGCAGCTGGTTTCTCCGTCTTTCTCTAGATCCCCAGTAAGACTCCCCACTGGCACAACTATAGGGTTAAGATCTCAGCTGATGGGTCAAGCCAATACCTCTAGCACCCCCTCTGTCCAACCAGTGCTGCATGTCCCTGCCCAAGTAGCTGACAAACACACACTTTGAGATTTGATTTATATGCACACACACACACACACACACACACACACACACACACACACACACACACACACACACACACACACACACACACACACACACCTGGGGAAGGCTGGCACAGGTTTACTAGCTATGCCCCCTTCTGCCCAGACTATAAGGTAGTTATCACTGCCACCAATCCCTACTTATCAGCTACTAGAAAAGCCCTTACAAAGGGTGACCAATCCTACTGTGTAATGTTACCATTATCCAAATGGTAAGTGTGACCAAGACTAGGAATATTGAGGAGTGGCCTGTATAGTGTCACCAAATACATATGCAAGTACTCTAAGAGCTTAAATATGTTTCACAAATATCATCCACAAATATAGGCTTAAATACATGTAATAATAAATAATAAAAGGACAAGACAATACTCAACACAGTAACTGCAGAATTCAGAATCACAGGAAATATTGTAAAACAACATTGCAGGACAGTCTAAAATGAATACAGAAAAAATCTAAATTAATCTTTACTATATTCCTGTCTATCTCTAAATGAAGTACTGTGCCTAAATCTTACTTGCAGAGCAACACAGAGGCAGAAGTGAATGGATGTTTCTAGGTCCAAGACAAGATATAACATGTTTAGTCTTTCTCTAAGAGAGTTCTTAAATTACTATCAAACATTACTGATGGGTCAACTTGGATGACATCACTCTTTGTCACCTGCTTTCAGTTCCCATGCTAACAGATACCAACAGAATTGTATCATCTCTGTGTGAGAAGTACATATTTTGCAGATGTGCAGCTGCTAGGATGCAATAAACACTTTACATTTTAAACCTAGTAATTAAAAGTGCTTTCAAGACAACAGAAAAACTTCTATCTCTAGACATTGTGTCCACTTGCTGCATTGAAACTGAGAGATAACACAATCATAAAATGTTTTGATTCAACTTATTTTCTTGATGTTTTTCAAGTTAACTCTGTATGTTCCAGATTCTACTATTAAAACATACATTTGCGCAGGTATATAATTTATATACATTTCTGTTCTTTTCCATGTAGGGTACACTGTGGTTACATTCTTGAAGCTCGGTACATAACATATATTTCTGTATAAATCATAACAATATTCACAAATGACATAGAATTATTTAAAAAATTCCAGCTAGCTGGGCTGGGAGCATCATACCATGTGAGTGGTAAAGTATTTAATGGAATTGTGAAGCCTGTTACTTGATAAAACACTGTTACTGTAATCAGAGATATCTTTGAATTTTAAAGGAGACATACATAAGAATTCTTACCCACATAGTTTAGTATACAAGATTACTGTATTAGATTTTGGTGGTTTGACAGACATGTTACAAAATATCTAGGCAAGATAACTTGCTGTGGTTGGGGGCCCCCAAAAGGAACAGGGGGCCCTCAGCGACCACAGGATTTGCAGGTGCCTAAAGCCAGCTATGTTCAAGGAAGAAATACATTGCATCCAACTTTTAATGCTCAAAGCTAACAAAATATCAGTTCATAATAAACTGAGAAGACAAATGCTTGTGAGAATGCATACATCATATCTGGGAGTAGCAGCTGCCCCCTAGTCCCTACCTCAAAATGTGTAGTTACTTTGTGTATTTTAATCTGGTGTTAGATTGGGATTAAAATTAAGGTACAAATATCCACAGTCATATTTCAAACAGTTGTTGATGCTGTCATATTTATATAAAGCATGCCTCTTCACCATTTTTCTCCCAAAGACAGCATCCTTCTGTATACCCTTCAGATGTCAGATTGAGTCAAAACTGAAAAAATAAATAGAACATAACGTATTTGCTATCAGACATATAAAACAGCATGCTCATCTGTTCTTTCCCAAAAGCTAGCCACTTGTATATGCATCAGACACTTGATTGTGAGGAAAATGGAAACAATTATGTCAATAATGATTCCAACTTGTTACTTCTAAAGATAATACAGTGTTCCAATACAAGTTATAGTGACCATCCATGCACCCCTCTGAAGTTTATGAGGAACGCTAAAGAAATAATGACCACACTGTCCCCAAGCCCAAAATAAGATACAATAATCTCTGAGGTTTGGGAGGTATGTTAAAGAAATAATGCTATTGTCCCCAGCCCCTCACACATGTACATAAGCCTTCTGTGTGCACTTATTGATCAGGTCTGGTTTTAGAGTAGGTGGGGTTCAGGTCAGAGGCGATTACTAAGCCAGTGTCAAAATCCACTTATACAGCCTTGGTGTATGGGGGCTATCAGCTTCCAGGCGTTCTGAATTCTGTGGATTATTTGCTACATTTATCCTTTATTTATTGAGAGCTGACTGTTAAAATGAACAAATGACAACAGGGTAAGTTACTTTCATCTAAGCAACCCACACAAAGCAGTTATAGCTACTTCTACATATAATTCAGCCACCTGATTGTGATAGAAGAGGATACCTTGTAATGTATTTCATCTTTGTTCCAAACAGTTGCCACACATTAAAATATTACATGCTGCTTCATATAATCACATTAGTTCTTGAAAGCTAAAATGATAAGTAAACAGGCAGCTAGTCATTTTTCTACACAGACAATAGTCACAGCAGTTATGTATACTCTGTCTGTGCATATCAGGTGTCGACGTAACCCATCTGACTTCATACAAATGTACACTAGTCTTACAAAGTCAGAATGTGACCATTTAAACTAAGCAAATGATAAGAAGATTAGTTACTTTCATTCAACCAACCCCAGCCCCCACCAAACGGTTATAACCACGATGTCTGATAGTTGTGTAATATTATTTCACCTGCACAACATACTGCTCAACCTACAGACATTGACAATTGAAACAAAGGCGCTTGGAATGTAGGACAACCAGCTAAAAATATGGATAATTATTTTGCATAAAATTTGAATACCAAATAGCACATAACTGGTCCTGCTTCCAAGAAAGATGTGGGGATACTACTCAAAAACACATCTTCAAAAACAGTGTGCCAAAATTGATGGCAAGCATATTGTCAAAGAGGCAGTGTAAAATTTGTACACTTTAGTGAAATGTATTGTAAAATTCTTCTACACGTGGTTATTTTTGCTTCAGAAAAAAGGAGATACAAGATGTGTTTCCTCTTTCTTTACTGTTGCCAATAATAGAAAAATCAGAAAGCCAGAAAAACATTGTCAAACATATCTAGTTGATCACAGCCAGTTTTATTATAGCAACAGTACTAACATGTCATAGCACCATCTGCGGTGGTGGTGCTGCAGTAGCGTTGTCGCCTCACAGTTAGATGTTGCACGTTCGATTCTCAGTTAAAGCGTCTTCTGTGTGTCGACATGCATGAATGGGCATTCCTTCATTGAAGGTTGTGCGTTAGGCCCGGCAAGCCAGCACGTAAAAATCTACTGCCAATCATTAGTGGACCGGAGTTCCGCTGTGGCGATCCCTAACCGGGAAAAGCCAAAAGACAGTTACTAACATGTCATAGCACCATTCCTCTCATCAGCTAGCCACTTAATTAGGTTTGCTCCACAGTCAAAACAAACAAACACGTTGTCATACAGATTAAAGCATTTCAATAAAGTTGCACCACACAGATCACAAAACCAGTGAAAAAATGTCATAATATACCTGGTTAATCACTGCCAGCATTATTGTTATATTAAAAAATGAACAGTAATAACGCATCTCAATGAAACAGTCTTCTCATCATCTCTTCACACAAACCACAAAACTAGAAAATATTGCCAAAATGATCTGGTTGATCACTGCCAGCATTATCAAATAATAGTCCTGTTTTTGTGTTTGTACATAACCTTGTATGTGTGCTGAAAACCTTTTACCATTCATTCCATATATGTTATAAATGCATTGCATAGGCATCCATTTAAAAGGTACAAATAAAAACTGTCTGCGTAAAAAGTGTTTTTCAAAATATAAACAACCATTCATTCCCTTCATGGGAGACAGCATCCCATCCTTAAATGGGTTTACCATTCAAGTGACCCCTCTTATCCCTATTCAACATCTTCCCTCAGCTTTCCCAACAACAAATATAACTAAGCATTAAATTCTTATTGCTTGTGTGCTATCAAACTTCAACTATTGAACTGTATAATATAGCAATAACTGGTGGTAATGCTGATTTACCCGGTTGGTGTGGTTTGGTCCCGAGGCCCGGACCAAACAAAGACAACCATGGGTAAATCCAGCATTACCCACACCCAGAAGTGTTATTATATTAATGCCATTATTTAAGAAAAGAAATAATTACTTTTCTAAATAATGGCATTGTATAATGCCTCTTTGCTGTCCTTCCGCACCTGTCTGGTGTTCGTTCTGATGTACCATGCCTACGCAGTACATCAGAGTTGTATAAAGCAACGGAGAACAAGTTCTCCTCACATTGTTCGCTATAAAATGGGTTTAACATAGCGAGAGTTTAAAATAAGCAACGGAGATCTCCGTTTATTTTAGCTGTCTCGCTATGTTAAACTCATTTAACACAGCGAGACAAGTTCAAAGCAACGGAGATCGCAAGATCTCCGTTGCTTTACATTGTGTCGCTATGTTAAAGGAGTTTAACATAGCGAGACAGTTTAAAAGCAACGGAGATCTCCGCTGCTTTTTTTTGTGTCGCTATGTTAAACTCTTTAACATAGCGAGATAGTAGTTTATAACGAAAAGTCCGGCGATCGGACCTTTTCCGCTAGTATATTGAGGATTTACAACGGGCACGCTGGTTGGGCTGGCCAATCAGCGTGCACGTTTTTAGGGTAGGCATTGTATAATATTTAATTAAACACTATTACAGAGATTGTTATATGATATTACTGTCCGTAGTTAAATAAAATAGTGTAACCAACTTTAAATACAACATTGTTCTAGTATATACATCCTGTATTTTATCTCAATGTATTATCTAATACGTATATTTCTAAGTAATAATTTTATCTTTAGTGTTTCTTTTCGCCAGATTTAATATACAGCTAAGATGACTGTTAGTATTTGTTGCAAACCCTATGTGTATACAATCCAAGAAGGTTCATATTTCCTACTGTTAAGACAACAGAGCCTTATGAAACTTCATTTGTTTCAGCATCCAGTCAGGTTAATGAAAACATTGTTATTGTTGTTATAAAGTGTAGATTTTAATATATAATAGCATTTTGGCTTCTAATATAATCTCAATGTATAAAATAAACAACACTTTTATATAGTACATTATAGTTATATCATATCATAGTTAATGACTAACTGTGGAGTGACATCAGACTTTTTCATGTTTGTCACATATGAGTGTCATTTCTTATTTACCAGTCTTGTTAAGTATGCTGATTCTTATAATGCTTTCATGACATTTATATCCTACCATACTAGTTCTTTATTACATCTGGTTCAGCTTCTTACTAAATAAATTTGGGTTGGGAGGGTTGCCTAATGGTTAAGGTGTTTGCCTTACAAACACAAGGTGCAGGGTTGGAGTCTCACAAGGGATAATTGGCTAGGCTTGAAATGGCTCACAAAAGCAGTTAGCCTAGTACTAATCTATGAACCTACAATAATTCATCTGTTTAGTTGAATTCTTTACATCTTTGGATTTAGGTCTGCTTGTATTCATATTAAAGGCTTTCATAATGTTCTTGTTTAATAGATATGTTATATGAAATTATTATATTTTATACTTTAGATAGTATCAGCAATTAATATGAATTTATTAAGGCTTCATCTGATTCATGTAATCTCTTACTTTTAACTTCTCTTGTACCTTGCTTTCTTTATGAAACACAAGAGAATCCTAAGCATTTCATAAATAATATCTGAACTACTCTTATTATATCAACCATATCAGTATTGCCGTATGTCTTGTTTAACAATTGAACTTAATCTATTTATCTTCATAGTTAATAACTAACTGTGGAGTGACATCAGACTTGTTCATGTTTATCACATATGAGTGTCATTTCTTATTTACCAGTCTTGTTAAGTATGCTGATTCTTATAATGCTTTCATGACATTTATATCCTACCATACTAGTTCTTTATTACATCTGGTTCAGCTTCTTACTGAATAAATATGTGTAGATATATATATATATATATATATATATATATATATATATATATATATATATAATCTCTCTCTCTCTCTATATATATATATATATATATATCTATATCTATATATATATATCTATATATATATATATATATATATATATATATATATATATATATATATATAGGTTCATAGGTTCATAGGTAGGTACTAGGCTATCGGCCCTAGGGCCCATGCAAGCCTAGCCAAAAAATGTACCCTGGCTTTCGCCACCCAAGAAAATTATTTTCCTGTGCCCCTGTCGAGCAGAGCCACAGAAGTGATCCTCGGGGTGAATTTCCCATTTACCATCCAATCATCAAGATTTTTCTTGAAGAGTGCTAATGAGGAGCTCTGTTTGACATAGATAGGTAGTCTGTTCCAGAGTATGGGAAGTCTCTGGGACAGGAATCTATCCCTCCAGCATGTTCTGTTTATTGTGGTGACAAGGTTTAGGTCCCTAGAGCGTGTAGCTCAGAGGGATTGGGATTTCTTTAAGTGGAGCATGTCCAACAGCTCTGGGTTTGACATAGCTTTGTATGTTAGGCAGAGATCGCCCCTGAGTAGGTGATATGCGATGGAGTAAAGCTGTAGTTTTTTGAGACGGTCTGCATAGGGCATCTGTTTGAGGCCAGTAATCCTCTTTGTGAGGTATTATATATATATATATATATATATATATATATATATATATATATATATATATTTATTGGTTTCTTATCTGTTAAATTATTATTACTTTTATTGTTATAAGTAATCAGACTTTATTTTATAGCTATGTGTCTTAATATGCATACATATAAGTTTGCTTTAACTGTTTACATCAATTGCTTCTATCTTGTTTATGATGTCATTTTCTTTGCATATATTATAGTACTTTTGTGGTAATTTCTCTTATTTACTTTTAGAATTATTAAATTTATGCTTTGTATATGTGCATACTCAATAATGCTTTGAAGCACTTGTATTTTGGTGAAAATATGTACTTGCTACTATAAGAGCCTTTTGATTTAAGTTAAGCCCCATACTGCTTTGCTTCAAGTGCTAGTCACTCTTGGTAATCAAGTACTTTCGTTTTTGGCAATTTATGGTTTTCTGGTTCGATCCTCGGCTGAGGTGCCTTCTGTGTGGAGTCTGCATGCAGCTTAAAGAGCATTTTTTTACTTTCAGTGTCTTCTAATTCATTTAAAATGACTACCAGCATGTAGATTTTTGTCAATCTCAATGCCTAGTAGTTTGGTATGATCAGAGGGAGAGATCATAGTGCCATTTCTAGAAGAGATAGTGAAGGATAGAGGGGTAGACATGGTTTTGTTGGGGGTGAGAAGTAACAATTTGGTTTTGTTAGGGTTTAGCATAAGTTGGATCTGAGTGATCCACCTTTCCACAGAGCTAAAGGATTCTTGTGTGAGTTGTTGTAGCATAGTAAGTGATGGAGCAGAACAGATAAGTGTAGAATCGTCGGTGTATTGAATGAGTGAAGCATACTGTGTGGTGGTATGGAGATTATTGGTAAATATGGAGAAAAAAAGAGGGCCTAATATTGAGCCTTGTGGTATGCCTATAGTAGTTGGGAGTGAGGGGGATAGTATACCTTGCCATTGGACTGATTGCTCCCTTTCTGACAGATAACTTTTGAACCAGGTTATCGAGGTAGGGGTGAAGGATAGGGAGGCTAGGGAGTCTAGTAGTATGGAATGTGAGACCATTTCAGATGCCTTGGAGAGGTCTAAAAATATTACAGATACAAAGTTGTTATTATTTCTGTGCTGGTTGACCAGATTGGTGAATAAAAGCAGAGCGGTTGTTGTACTGTGGTGTTGCCGGAAGACATGCTGAGTGGCGAAGAGGAGATTATGTGAGTTTAGGAATTGCATTACTTGAGAATGTATACATTTTTTGAGTATTTTAGATAGGGGGATAGAATGGCAATGGGGTGATAGTTAGAGTATTTGTAGGAGTTTCTGCCTTTGTGAAGTGGAATAATATAAGATACCTTCCAGACTTGTGGGACATATGCTTCTTCTATTGAGTGGTTAATAAGTATAGATATAGGGTAGGATAAGGATTCAGCAGCTATTTTTAGGAACTTGGCTGGTAGATTGTCAGCGGCAAGGGTGGTAGGTTTCAGTTTTTGGAGGAGTCTTTTGATTGTAGCAGTAGGAACGGGTGAGAGAGTAAAGGATGGGATGTTGTCAGGGTCTTTGGTAGGGTTATGTGTTAGGTTGTTCTTGGATAGATGGGAGGACAGTGCTAGAATAGATTCTGTGAAATGGTGATTAAATTGGGAGGCAATGTCCTTGTTGTCATTGATGGAATTTGGAATGGGAGTGGTAGTTTTGCCTGGTTTAAGAAGAGTGTTGAGGGCATGCCAAAACTTTTGAGGATCTTTTGAGTGTCTGTTTTGGATATCAAGGAAGTAATTTTGTTTGTCGAGTTTGGTTTGTCTCTTGGCCTGATTTCTAAGATGTAGGTAGTTTTGTTTGGCTAGGCTCGTATTGCCCTTCTTCCAGGTTTTCCAAGCCTTGTCTCTAGATTTTAGCAGGGCTGTAGTTTCCCTGGTTAACCATGGTATGTAGTTTGCCTTGGCTCTAATTTTTCTGATGGGTGGGACTCTCTTAAGAACATTGATAAGAATATTGTTGAAGTAGTTAACAGCCTGGTCTAAGTTCAGGGTTTTCAGTGGTTTCCAGTTATTTTGTTTTAGAATACTGTTAAGTTCTTGTATATTTAGTTTACGGTCGCCTCTGACTTGTCTGAAAACGATGGGTTTGGTTATGTTGGTACATTTCCGAAGGAGGAAAGTTGGGAGATGGTCACTAAGACCATCTGGAAGACACCCTGTCTGGTAGTTTTCTTCAGGGCAGTTGACTAGTGTCCAATCTAGAATAGATTGTTTCTGTTTTTTTTTTTGTCAATTCCAGTGGGTTCTAGGATAAGTTGGGTAAAACTGAACAGATTAATATGGTTAGTCGGGTTGTTAGAGGTGCAGGCTAACCAGTCAGTGTTTAGGTCACCTAATAAGATAGTTTCTTGAGGGAGATTATCTGTGGCCCATTGAATCAATTCTTCAGTGATGGGAGAGTTTTTACCTGGGGGTATATAACAGCAGATAATCATGATAGCTTTCAGTCATTTATACTTAGGGTTAAGCCTAAGGTTTCAGCATTTTGAAATTTAGGTATGGGGGTTTGTAAAGGTTTGATGTTAAGTATATTTTTAAAGGGGATTGTAACCCCACCTCCCTTTTTGCATACTCTGTCCAATCTTAGGATGTTATATCCTGGTGGGAGAATTTCTTCGTTTTGGGTATTAGGTTTGAGCCACGTTTCAGTAATAGTAAATCTGGGGGGAAGTGTGCTATAAATGCATGAAGATCAGGAAGCTTGTTGGAGATACTTCTGATGTTGATATTTAGAATCAAGAGGTCTGAGATTTCCCTAGCTGAGAGTAGAGAGTTTTGTGGCCCTGGGTTTGGGTGTATGTTGCCTGATAAAAGTAGATTTTTTGGCTATTAGTATGTGTTTAATTTTGTGCAATATGTCTATGTTGGATCTCAGAGATATTTTCCTAGTGTAAGATGGTGTTGTGTGAGGCTTATGAATGTGCAATATTATGCTACCTTTAAATAATATAGAAGAGATAGGAATGTTTATGTGTGAGTATGTGTTTGTTTGAGAAATTGTTGTATGGAATGATGTGTTTTGTAGTGATATGTCTGCATATATTTATGTGGTGTATGTTAGGTATGTGAGAGTTAGGAAGAGACACCCTAGGATGAGTGGTATTTTGTGAGGGGGTGGTATTTCAGCTTTAGTGGTCTTGGGGTTTAAGCATGGAGGTTTGTGAGAAGGCATGTCAGGTGGATACTATGTGTGCTTATATGGTAGGAGTTGGATCGGGGTGTGTGATAAGGGAGGAGTGTTTGGATAGAATTAGGATTAAGGGGTGTGGACAGGGGAAGCATTTGCAGGTCTTTTATTGGAGGAAGGGATGGTCAGGTGATAAGGGATGGAATAAATGTAGATGTAAAAGGGATGGGTGGGGAATGGGGCAAGGTAGAGAAGCGGAGTGAGCTGAGTGCAGTGAGGCGAACAGAGCAGGGCTACACCAGTCCTTGTGAATACAGAACTTATCACTGGGACTGTTCTGTTCCAGACAGTGAAGGAGGAATGTTTTCCAGTCAGTAGTACAACTAATTCCTTAGAGATTAACTTGCTGACAAAAGTTATACTAGTTAATATAGCTGCAAGAGATGAGGGAAGACCTAGGGGGAAATGGTGCCACTGCTGCGGGTCCCTGAGCAGTTGACTATATACTCAAAATCCCACAGTTTGGAAGTTAACAAATTTAATAATGTTAATTGACCTTGTTTCTTAAGAGTGTTGTACAAGGCAGGGTTTGTGAGCTGGTGAAAAAATTCAGTGTCTGCCTCGAACAGTTATTCCTAGCACTGCGAGTCTTTCATGGGGGGTGGGCTGGGTTTGGTGAACAGATTTAACTACTAGGAAGGATAGAAATAGAGAAAGAAAACAAATAAATACAGATGCAGAGGTAACAGAGTAAATGGATACAGTTTTGATGTTTACAAAAGAACTTGCCTAGAACACAGTTGCTTAACGTATCTGAAATGACCATCAGCAGTCAACAGACAGTGATGAATAATTTAAGTATAGCAGCTGTAAAAAGTCTATAGAAAAAGCCCACGCATGTGTAGCTCTTGTAGTGAGATGACTAGTTCACAATAACTTTACACTATTGCATCGTAAAATACCTAGTTAATACATATATTCTTACTATTTTATTTCTATTTCAAGTATCGTTTATACAAATAGTAGGTCTACTTCCTCCAAAGTAAAAGCTACGTTAAACAATGCTGCTTTGTGTGGACTTGAGGAAGTATGCGAGTGTCTGAGCATTTCCCATACTAGCCAAATACAGCCTTATTTTATTGTGCTGTGCTTTTCAGTGCACACAGCTACTGAACAATTAGGCCATGCTTCTCTGTGCACACATAGTAGGCCACGCTGCTCAGTGCACGTTTGAGAATAAAAATCAGATTTCTGCTGTCCTAAGCTAAAACGGGTTCCTATCAGTTCATCAAAACTTCAGCAGTTCGAACACCATATGTTTGAACTGTGAAGTTAGAAAACTGATTATCACGAAGCCTCGAAACACCGAATTCTTTCCCAGGGAAAGAATTTGATGGGTCATTTCTGTGGCTTCGCTATTTTCAGCACTGTGGTGGAAAGTTACGGGTCGGGTTCAGGTAAGGATGCGATTGTGCGGATGTTAGGGTTAGGGCGCGGTATGGTGAGTTAGAGTTAGGGTGCGGGTGAGGTGAGTGTGCGATAGTGACAGACTTTAGGGTTAGGGTGGGATAGGTGAGTTAGGGTTATGGCGTGGGTCAGGTGAGTGTGCGATAGTGACGGACCTTAGAGTTAGGTTTTGGGTTAAGGTAAATGGATAGATAGTAGTGTACGTGCAGTTTAGTATAGGGTTAGATGTAGGATTTTAAGTGTGTGTGTGTGGATTGCTGTTTTTTTGGTGTGCTTGTGTTTGCGTTTCTTGGAGCAGCGATTTTTTTCCCTGGGGAAAAAAATCACTGTTCTAAGCCTTCGATGGTTTTGCAGTTTGAGGTTAGAAGTTCGGACATATGGTGTTTGAACTTCTGCCATTTTGTTGGTGATATAGACCCACTAAAACAAACATGCTAAACTTTAAAGCAGTTTCTGAACTTAAATCACAGTCATTTTCTACTATTCATTATTTTCTATCTACAAGTTCTGTTGCTTTGTCAGTTCCTGTAGTTGTTGGATTTGTTTTTTACTATTTTCTTCAAAAGTATCCAGCTTCTTCTTCATTTTATCACATTTCAGAGACAAGTTCTGCATTGTTTTTAATAATGATTGTAAATCCTTCTTCATTGTTTGGTCAGACATTGTATGTTTTGTGAAGCTCATCTTTTATCTGGTTCTGATGCTTTCTCTTTAGGTTTTTGACAGGAATATTTGTAGAAAATGTCAGTTTTTTTATGCAGACTTCTTATACCATTAGTTGTGATATTCCAGCCAATATTTTTTAATTTTTCCTCTTAGAAATAGATTTTAAGGACAGAGCTGAAGAAAGATGTTGCCACTCAGGTCACATGCTGGCCATAAACCCCCCCTTCATTATTAAATAGTAGTAACACTCACAGCTCCATTCCTCAATGTCCACATCATGTTCCTGTTTTTTCTTAATTTCTCGAGTCAAACAAAAAAGCAGCAACTTCCTTCAGCTATCTTTGCATCTACATGTTCAACATGTAGCTTATGACCTTGCAACATTTAAACTTGACATGACTTGACATGAATGTCAAGTTTAGTGTACTGGAGGTCTGCTCCCTCCTCTCTACAATGCTTGCTGGGCTGTGGCATTTCATTTAGATGGGGAGATTTATTTATTTTTACAGCAAAGAGATATTGCAGTAAACAATAAATAAATAAATGTTGGAAAAGCTTCTCTACAAGCATGGCAACCTAGCCACCTGCCTAGTTAACCTATGAGTAAGGCCAGGTCTATATCACTTTGTCAAAAGCTTAACCGAGTGAATTGCTACTCATCAAACCATATTCATGGAAAGCTCAATTAAGCGAACGATTGTTCCAGTGAAAAATTTCCTAGGGAAAGGATGTGGTTGGCCATCATCAGGGATTTGCCTTTTTCAACACTGTAGTGCGATCTCTGAGTTGGTATATTTAGTTAAAGGGGGTGTGGAGGGCAAAGCACCCTACTTTGCAGGATTTTAAATTTTGTTGTATTTGTTAGGGATGGTTGCGGGCCTACTACTTTTGTTCACTAGGACATTTTTGCTGAAATGGTCGTTCACTTAATTGAGCTTTTGCTGATTTGAGTTTGACAGTTACTGATTTGCTCAATTAAGCTTTCAACAAATTGATATAAGACCTGTAAGGCCAGCCCTGCCTGCACCATAGGAACTATGGTTCACAGCCTTAACTCTCTATGCTAGCTACTAGACTGCAAATGTAGTGCCTTAAGATGAACCTCTAAAGTGATACAGCACTCAGTGAGCTCCTGAAATGAGACAAATAACCAGTTGAGTAACGTTGTTATACATAAAATGGTTGGATTACAGTCTTTGGGAAGTATATTTGCTAGTGCTGATAAGTATAAATATGGTTAGATGCTGCAAAAGTGACTTACAGATTGGAAAGTGAAACAAATGAAGTATGAATCATGGAAAACTGATTGTAGCCAAAAATTAAATGGAATGTGCAAAGCTTATAGGTTCATAGGTAGGTACTAGGCTATCAGCCCAAGAGCCTAAGTAAGCCTAGCCAACAAGGTTGCCTGGCTTATGCCATCCAAGAATGTTATTTTCCTGTGCCCCTGTCGAGCAGAGCCACAGAAGTGATCCCTGGATTGTATTTCCTATTTCCCATCCATTCATCAAGATTTTTTCTTGAAGAGTGCTAATGAGGAACTTTACTTGTGAAAAAATAATTTAATTATTGATTTACTATGGTGCTGCTTACTGTGATGACTCTGAGGTCTTCTTAAGACACTCAGTCTTGCTGGCTGGGTTTTGCTGAAACCAAAGCCTGGTTATAGTTGCATTCACAGACTGTTGCATACAGAAACTTGCAGAATATACACTGATGAGTGAATGTACTTTGCAGCACCAAACTCAGAGCAGTAACAAATAACGTTTTATAACAAACCAAACATACTACTGTTGCAGCTTTTAGTTACTGTTCTACTTTACTTCTTAGCATAAATGATATAACATTTACGTCATAACAAAATGTGTCCCTACCAATACCCCTAACATAACTGAATTAATACAAACCTTATATACTGTTTTAGCTATACACACACATATAGATTTCCTCTTGGTATTCTATTTTGGAGAATTGCTCATCCTGTTGCAGATTCTGACTTGATCTTTGGTATTCTGTTTTGATCTTTGTATGAGAACATCTGTTCTTGTGCAAATGCTAACTTCAGACTTTCTTATTTAACAACGTCTTATGATGCAGATTGCTTTCCTGTTTGTCCAGCCTTTAAGGAACCAGCTTAGCTTTTTTCCTAATAATGTGTAAACATACATCCTATTTTTACATTTTTGTTCTTTATTGACAATGTAATGCATACATAAGAGGTCAATTTTTACATTTTTGCTGATTCTGTAAGAAAACATGTCCATTATGCAAGTTCCTTATTTTTCAAGCCACAGACATTTAGTATGGATGCTAATCACATATTGCTAAACTCTATTTCTACATTTAAGCAAGCTTTATTTTGGACCTTATTTATGCTACATATTTGTAGCAGAATTACTTTCAACTTTAATATTTTGTTGAGCATACTCTAACAATTCCCTCTTTTGTTTTATTTTAAACCAGGGATACAACTTCAGCATTATTTGATACTTTTTTATTATGACAATTAACAACAGTAACTTGACTAGCTCTTGTTAAGCAGACGTTAATACATGACAATAAGCAAGTACTAAAGTCCCCCACAGGATAAACACCTCACTACAAGCAAAATAATAAATAATAATCCAATACAAGTATTAGTAACAAGGCAACCAGGCTCTTCATAAAATCAAATTTAGCGAAAGCACTTACCTACTTGATTTATATGTTGCCAATAAATATCTGGATTGACATTTGATTTTATGAAGAGCCTGGTTGCCTCATTACTAATACTTGTATTAGACTTTAATACATGTAAATAATATGCAACCAAGCACTACAATAACAATAAAAGAAATTAAAAATATAATGATTTTTCCTGTCCATCCTGTAAATAGACTACTAAACCATTCACTCCAATCATCATTCCAATTTTTTCTAGTATGTTGAGACACTTGTGCAATCACTTCTACATGTGCTTTTACAGATTCTGTTTTGTCTGGAATAAATGTATAACATTGTTCTCCTATTAAAGCACATGTACCCCTTGGGATGCTAGTATGTAATCTAATGCCATTCGATTTTGTAAAACCATAGTTCGTATAGCTGTCATTTCGACAGTAATGTCAAAGACTGCATTGAAAGTGGCATTTGCCAGTACCTCAACTAGTTTGGATAGTTTTCTGAGCTCCCAAGTGGCTTTTGCAGCCCCATACCAAGGGAAAATACCTGCTCCAAAGATTACATCATCTCCTAAATCCATATCTTTTAATTTAATATAATCAAGATTTTGATGATAGATATATGATGTATCTAATGTGTCTACTGGATTTTCTGGACTTTCAATCACAGGTAATATATCCCTTTTCTTTTTTGCATTTTTAATGCTTTCTTTTGGTAATTGTTTTACATGATGCATTACTGGCACTACTAACCCTACATAACAGGTGCCATCCCATTTTTTGATAACCATTTATAAGCATATTTGCCACAGATGTAATATAACCCATCTCTCAGAGCAACACTGCTATTTACTAAACTGCCATTTACGTACCCCATAGTAGGAATTTTATTATGTACAACTGTAACGTTTTTATTTTTTTTACTTTGTCAACATGTAATATTGGTTATACACTCGTTTTTATCATTTTGTGAAAAATGAAACACCGCTGTGTCACTTAATATTAACTGACCCTTAACTGGTATTAAAATAGGAAAAACCATGAAAAAAAATACTCCACGTACTGATATGTGATTGTGAAAGTTTATTATTTTAATTGTTTGAATACAATTACCATTACCTACTGGAACAGTTTTATTTTGCTGAAAACATGTGATTTTTTACACTATAGCATGTAACTGTACTCTTGCTTTATGTAGCTGTACATTTATGATTTCATCTCCTGTCTCATTTATTAATACCCTCCAACTACTAAGGGAATTTAGTGGAATAGGTATTAAAGGTATATCCCCTGTCATTTTTAGTATTAAACTACATACCCAACAATTAGAAACATTCATGCTTTTTGCATACCAACCTTGTCTTGCCAAAAAGTTATTAAAAGATGGTGACAAGTCTTGTTTACTTTTTTACATTTTTTTACTTTTTTTATGTAACTTTATGGTTTTATTAGCAGGTTGTAAATACAATTTAATGCTAAGCAATACAATGATAATTAGTATGACAATTATTATTGCTTTAAAAAACATCCTTTAAATAAAATTTTTATTGTTGATTGATTTTGCCTTTGGTCATCCGAAACTGGATTTTTAAAAGGATGGACTTTAAACCATGTCAATTTTATTATGTTTTTTCTGTTAGATACCTACAAGAGAATACTCTTAATTAGATTTACATTGCTCACTGTTTTTAATTATTCTTAGTTGATTTTTATGTACCAACATTGTTCTGTTTTTTTTTTATTTTGTACACTAATGGTCCAATTTGTTTTACTACTTTAAAAGGGCCTTGCCAATTGCTAGCCCATGGTCCTTTTGTTTGGAACATTTTTACCAGTACTTTTGTTCCACAGGGAAGGTTGTTTTCAGCTGGTAATATTGGCACCTTTTTTTATAGATGGAACGCCTGTTCCCTTGCATTATAGTCACATATGGTAGTAAGTTGTTTTAGCCATTTCTGATGTTTGCTGATTTTTAGCATGGGCCTACCATTAGGTATATCTGGGTCAAATGGTAATTGTATGGGCATTTTGCAGCCTGTCATTATTTCATATGGGGAAATACTTGTTTTGCTGTTTGGTGTTGCTCGAATACCCATTAAAATGCCAGGCAGATGATGTAGTCATGTATTGACTTTTTTTAAGCATGCCTTTTTTAGACATTCTTTTAACGTTCAATTTATACGTTTTACAATGCCATTAGATTGTGGATGGTATGGTACATGAAACCTTTGCTGTAAGCCTAACAAATTACACATTTGTTTAATGAGATTACTAACAAACTGTGGGCCATTGTCTGACTCTATGACCTGTGGCCATCCCCAATGGCAAAAGATTTTTTTTTTCATAAAGCCTCTGCAGTTGCTTTTGCCATTATTGTTTTGGTAGGAATTGCTTTTACCCATTTTGAGAAAACATTTACTACTACCAGTAGGTATCTATAACCTCCCTTTGCTGTTGGAAAAGGACCTACATAATTTATTTGAACTGCATACCATGGTCCATTTTCTGACTACACCTGATGTAACTGAGGCCTTTTGTTTTTAGCATTTACCTGCAGACAGATTAAACATTCCTCTACAATTAGCTTGCAGACCTTTTTTAAATTTGGCTTCCAATACTTTTTTTTTACAACTGCTCATAGCTTATCAGCTCCTATATGTCCCAGTATTTGGTGATTTAACTTGACCAACAGGCGTGCCAACTGAAATGGTACATATGGCAACTGTAACCCCTTGAAAGTAGTGTATACATAGTACACTTTAGGTGCTATACCTGCTAGTTTGCACTGATCAGTTTCTTCTTTTAAGACCTGTTGTGTTTGTATATTTACAAGGTCTTTTTTATTGACTCTTTGTCTAACTCTTTTAAGACGCAAACTTTTACAATGGCATATTTATAGTTTGGAAGTTCTTTTTTATTTTGTGCTGCTTGTTTTGCCAAAGTATCAGCTAACGCATTTAACCTGTAAGTTTTACTGGTTGGCTTTTGATGTGCTTTTACTTTTAAAATGCTATACTGTCCCTGTTGATTTGATATTGTTATAACTTTATATATACCTTTTAATACTTCAGCATGCCATAATGGTTTACCTGCACTATGTACAAATCTTTGCTTTACCCAGGTTTTTATATGCAGTCTTAAAAAATTTACTATATAAGCACTATTTGAAAAAATATTACCAGGATTGTAATACTTTAGCACATATAGTACTGCCTCCAGTTTATCTCTTTGAACTGACATGTGTCCTGGTAACATAGCCGGCCTTAGGCATAGGCCAACTAGGTGGCCGCCTAGAGTGCCGCTGCAGCAGGGGTGCTTTTCCAGTATTTATTTGGTGTTAGGTAGAACAGGATGGGGGCAACAGATGGTATGGTAGAGGGCACCGTGGAGCCATTTTGCCTAGGGCACCAGTTGACCTAAGGCCACTCTTGCCTGGTAACTTGATTAGTTTGGGAGAAGTCAGTTGTGGATTCTTTGGAACTATGACAAATCCTGTCCAGTATTTGCCTTTATTCCAATATCGTGCTCCATCCACAAAGATGGATGACATAAAGTGATCAAAATCAGATGCCAGAAATTGCACATCAGTTGACATTATCTTTTCAAACAGTTATGCTGTTTTTCTTCATATTCTATATGATTGGTCAAATAATATTTGTCCCCTCTCTGTATAGTGACAGTTTTTATTTTGAAAAGTGCCATCCATTTTGCAAAAACTGCCTGACTAATACCATGCATAATTTTATTTATTTTAAAATTGTTTATCAGGGCCTTTACTGCTTGATGTGGTGTTTGCAATATAATGTTGGAAAATACAGTTAGGTACTCAGTTTGTTTAATACCCCAGTAAATGGCTAATAATTGCTGTATACATGGGTGATAGCCCAGTTCTATTGGTGTCATCTTCCTACTACAAAAAGTGATTGGACGTAATGCTTTTTCCATTTTATTGTTGCTACCATGTGGCCATTTGTGTAGTAATATCACAGTGTCTTTTTCCCTGCTGCTGCTTGTAGTACAAATTATAACTTTGTTGTGGGTGCTATTCATTTTGTAGCTTGTGCTAATTTTACTTTTATTTGTGAAAATGCCTCCTCTTTATGGGGTCCCCATTCTAAAAAGGTGGAGTTCTTTTGTTTCTGTAACATTTTATATAAGGGTGCAGCCACGGCTGCATAATCCTCTATAAATTCCCTGTTGTAATTCATGATTCCCATGAATTTATGTAGGTCTGCTATAGTCAGTGTTTTTTTCATTTGTAAAATGCCTTGTACATGCATAGGGCAAGGAGACCTTTCCGATGGTTTTATAATAGTACCTAGAAACTTGACTTCTTGTGACATAAACTGAATTTTTCACTTTTAACCTTAAACCTTGCCTGTTGTAGAGTATGAAAAATTCTTTTACACCAGGCTTTGTAATGATTACAGTTTTGCTTAACATGTCTTATTTTTTTACAAAAGAAGCATGTTGGTGCCTTTAGTTTATTACCTGTGCCTGATTTTGGTGCTATAGACATAGAGGCAGGAGCTGGTGGTGCAAATGCAGCTCTTTTTGCTGGAGGTCGGTCACACCACTGTTGCCTTTTTTTGTTTTTTACTTTAC
Organism: Protopterus annectens; assembly: GCF_019279795.1. Taxonomy (NCBI): domain Eukaryota; kingdom Metazoa; phylum Chordata; order Ceratodontiformes; family Protopteridae; genus Protopterus; species Protopterus annectens. The sequence continues at coordinate 1,815,138,520 of NC_056726.1, read as the reverse complement.
CAATTATTTTAAATGGCTCACTATCATTTTGTAAAGACATTACAACTTGACATAGATGGTTAGCTTGTTCCAGAGTATGGGAAGTCTCTGGGACAGGAATCCATTCCTCCAGCACGTCCTGTTTATTGTAGTGACAAGATTTAGGTCCCTAGAGTGTGTAGCTCAGAGGGATTGAGATTTCTTTAGGTGTAGCATGTCCAACAGCTCTGGGTTTGACATAGCTTTATAGGTTAGGCAGAGATCACCTTGGAGTAGGCGATATGCTATGGAGTAAAGCTGAAGTTTTTTGAGACGATCAGTGTAGGGCATCTGTTTGAGGCCAGTAATCCTCTTTGTGAGGTACTTATGTGGCCTTTCCAGCTGCTGCAGATGTCTTGTGAGGTACATTCCAAAAGGGGCGTTGCACTCTATAATGGGTCTAATGAGTGTTGAGTAGAGGGGAACAATGACCTCTTTTGAGAATCCTTTTGTGATGAGGTGTGCCACGTAGAAGGATTTCCTGACTACTGTGGCGATGTGATTATCAAAGGAGATACTACTGTCCACCTGGGTCCCAAGGTCTCTTATCACACATTCGGCATTAAGTAGACTGCCGCCTATGTGGTAGTTCATGGGTACAGAGTTTTTACTAAAAATGATGACAATGCACTTTTTGGCATTGAGCTTGAGACCATGGCTCTGACACCAGGCATCTGTCTCAGTGAGGCCCTTCTGTAGGATGTCCACATCATTTGGGGACTCGACTATGGCTCCTAGTTTGCAGTCATCTGCAAACTTCATTAGCCAAAGGCCTTCTGTGTTAGCCTGTACTTCAGAGAAGTAGATGCCAAACTGGAGAGGTCCCAGTACTGAACCCTGTGGTACTCCACTTGTCACTGGTTTGAAGTTAGATTTGGAGTCTGCAACTTTTACACTGTGGGATCTGTCAGTGAGCCAGTCGGCAACCCATCTTGTGACATAGGGATTTTTACCTAGTTTAGTTAGTTTAGCTATAATTCCAAAATGGGGGATGGTGTTGAAAGCCTTGGCGAGGTCAAGATAGACTGTGTGAACCACCTTACCCTCATCTACGGCTTTGGTGACTGCCTGTTCACAAACCCAAATTGGGTGGGGTCCAGAGTTTGGAGGTTACCAATGTCTTTGTTTATGAGTTCTATGATGATACATTCCATGGCCTTACAGACCAGGATCGTCAGGCTAATAGGGCGATAGTTCCCCGGATCAGTGGTGGCTCCCCCTTTGTGGAGTGGGATAACTGTTGCTGTGTGCCATTCAGTGGGCACAAAGCCTGATGTGAGTGTATGACTGAACATGGTAATTAGGTAGGGAACCAGTTCGTTCTGAAGTTTGCGTAAAATGCAGCCTGGAATGTTGTCCGGTCCCATGAATGCTGTGTTATTGGTTTTAGAGAGGGCAGCTTTTACCCGCGTAGTTGTGATTACAGGGACTCTGCATTCTTCCTGTATAGATATGGGCCCTTTAGGGGGTGAGAGGAGGGTAAAGTTAGCACTGAACCTATCTGCCAGGATGTTGGCAATATCAGTTGGTTCTGTAATTTTCATGCCACTGTGCTGTAACTCAGAGCAAACCTGGGTGTTACCATTGAGATTTTTAACATAGCTATAGAATGCTTTGTGGTTGTCCCTAGAATCAATGGCAATTTTGTTTTCATAACTAGCTTTGGAGGACCTTATAAGGGATCTCAGCTTCTTACTGAGGCTGACAAGGGGAGCTCCTCCACTCATGGAATTTTACTCTTTTTTGCAACAGTTTCTTCCTTCTGTTGTAGAGTTTGTTTATGACAGGGTACCACCAGATTGGCTTCCTTTTTTTGTAGGATAGCATCTTGGTTCTGTTTGGGATAGCACAATCCATGCAGTCATGTAAGTGCTTATAGAGTGCATTTGTGTAGGATTCAGCAGTTGTAACTGTATTGTCCATCTGCATGGGTGTCATGAAGTTCACCACTTCTGTCTTAAGAAGCATGAAGTTGGCTTTGGAGAAACTTTTTATCATGGTTTCCTTAATGGCGGGTAGGGGCGGAATGTGGATATCTAGGGTGATTAGCTTATGGTCAGATTTAGGTGTTGAACACTGGTCACTCATGTTGGTAATGACTAGGTCAAGGATATTGTTGCCCCTGGTGGAGGTATGGATAAGTTGATCCAAGGCATTGGAATTTATGAATTCCAGAAAGTGTTGAGCAAAGGAGTTGGTACATGATTAGTTTTCCCAGTTAATGGTGGGGTAGTTGAAGTCACCTATTATTAGGGTGTTTGGTTGAACCCTGATATTTTCCAGTATATAAAGAAAAGAGGAGTGGGAATCCTGGGGCATGGTGGGGTATCTGTAGCAAGCTACAATTTGTATTGCAGTTTTGCCCAGAGTTAGTTGCACTTGGATAACCTCTGATGCATTATGCTGAGCAACTAGCCTGGAGGTGTGGATATCCTTAATGAATATGGACACACCTCCACCTTTGGTGTTCCGGTACAGGTTAGATGGCCGAAAAGTGTGGTATGAGTTATAGCCTGGTAATGCAGGGGTGCTCTCTGTAGTTTTGAACCAGGTCTCAGTCACTGCACAGATATTGATGTTCTCCATTTTAAGGAGTGCCTTGAGGGAGTGTATTTTGAGATTTAGACTTCTAGCATTGAATAGCATCACCCTCGGTTTTTTCTTGCCTGTTCCTGCTATTGTGATGAATTTGTCATTTGAACCTTACATAAAAAAGGCACTATAGGGGTGGCAAGAGCCTTAGCCAGTATCTGGAATGCCAGGGGTGACAGGTGCAGGCCATCTCTGGCAAAGCATCATGGTTTGTCGACCATGTCGTCCCAGGCAGACAGATACTGGATCCCCCTTAGAATGACACCTGAAGCTCAGCCAAATGTTGAAGTCAATCATTTTGTTCTTGTACTGCGGTATCATTCTGAGCAATGGCAGGATGCCACTCAGGTCTAGGGTCGTACCTGCCTGGGCTACAGGATCAGAGATCTCTTCCATGTCTCTTTTCATGTAGTCCAGGGAGGTACATCTCAGGTCATTCACACCAACATGGACAATGACAGAGTCATATCTGTACTTATTGTAGATTGACCTGAGTGCGTGGGTTATGTGGTGGATCCTGGCACCTGACAAGTAGCTGACAGTAATCTTCTCCTTGTTTAGCCTGGAGAGTGGGACATCAGTGTGCCTGACTATAGAGTAACCTATGACTAGTGTGTAGGGTACATTGTTTTGCCTTATGGGCTGTGGTTGAGTGGCACACTGAGTCTGTGGGCTATGTGTCATTTGGGTTGTCTTAGAGGGATGGAGGTTGCTTGCGTTTCTGCTTTGGAGGTCTCTGTTGATTGAGCAGATTATTATTGAGAGCCTCCACAAATGCTTTTGTGTTTCTATGTGGGATTTTGGTGGTGTAGGTTTAGTGGGACTATGTGATGAGTGTGGTGTGGTGCAAGTGTTTACCTTCTCCTCTTGACTGTCAAGTTCAGTCTTGGTTGGAGAGAGCTTTACCTCCAGTTTGGCTAGATAAGTGCATCTCTCATGGGTTGTAGTGTTGGGTGGTAGGAGGAGAGGGTTGTCTGTGTACAATTGGCAATTGCTACATTGCCCGAAGATGCCCAGATTCAGACAGGAGAGAACACTGGGAGCTGACCCTTGGGCATGCCTGAATAAAAAACAATTTTCCTCTAGACAAGAGAGGAAAGTGAGTACAAGAGCTGTTTTTCTCTAAGTAAGTGGGGAAAGTAAGTACAAAAACTGTTTTCCTCTAGGTAATGAGGAAGGTTGAGCACTGTAGTAATTTGGAGCTTATTTAGTGCTTACAGCAAGTTCTGAACAAGTGCTGAGCATGGATAGCAAAATTCCAGTGCTAAAACTAAGAATCTATATCTGAACTAGACTAGTTACAGGAAAGAAACAAGTGCAAACATGGGCTTTTAAATCAGAAATTGAGAGATGGGAAAATTGCCCAAACGGCCAATAACTACAATTTTTGGGCCAGAACCACTCCTTATGTGGTAGATAGGTTACCTAGTGCTTACCACTCCCACTGATAAGCTAGAAGGCTTCCCTCCAACACAGAAAGGCTTGGGGGGGCTGGGTGCCAGTGAACTCAAATGGAGTGGCATCGGACACTTCAGATCTGATGAACACATAATATACTATGCAGGAAGTGTAAGACAAAGTAGAAATGATGTCACATTTATAACAGGAAATTTGCAAGAACTATAACAAGTACAAAATAGTCCGTGAAACCTTAATAGCTACTTGTCTATGAGCTGTGTCCATTAACATGACTATTATTCAGATATCTGCTCCAACAACAGAGGCAGAAGAAGTTGTCAGTTCCATGATGAGGTTGACAAAATATGCTAACAAGGCATACTGATAGTTGTGGATGACTGCAGTTCAAAAAATAGAATGTCAAGTGGCTAGAAAATATGGACTTGGTAAAAGAAATGAAGCAGGAGAATGTCTGATCGGGTCTATATGACAGTATCGAATGGACTAAATAGAGAATGCTATTTAGTCAATCCAATACTGTCGAAATGGCAAAATAGTGAAGTCACGGAACTTCTAATTTTTCCCAGGGAAAAAATTAGATGGGCCATCTTCGGGACTTTGCCATTTCATCCACTATGGTGCGATCTCATAGTTTGTATATTTAAGTAGGGGGGGTATGGGGGGCAAAGCCCCCCACTTAAATTTGTGTTTAAGTTTTTTTTTTACGGAGCAGTGAATTTGCTGTTCCATTTGTTCGATATTTTGCTGTTTAGATATTATCAGTACAATTAAATAGCATTCGCTATTTTCATCTTACGATAATATAGTATAGACGCAATTAAACAGCCTGTTCACTTCAAACACTTTCAGCAACATACATGGCAACTGTATATGTGGACCTTGCTCAAAGAGTAGCACTGAAATCAGATTGACTATGTTTGTGGAAACAGACAATGGAAAAGTTCAATAACACTGGCAAAAATAAAATCTGGGGCTGACCGCAGCATAGATCCTGAAAGTACTAGTTTGCAAAATCAAGCTAAAGCTGGAAAAGAGTAAGTCAGCTGGCTACACAGTAAATATGATCCTGAAAATATACCACCAGACTTCAAAGATTCTCTGCAAAAGTGAATCACTGAGTTAGATGCAAATGATAGAGCACCAGAGATGTTAAGGGAAGTCATCAGGAAGGTTATATTGGAAGAAATATAGAAGTTCCTGTAAAAGGTAAAAAAGCAAAATAGTCAAAATGGATGACCTTGGACATTCTTCAAAAATACAGAGAAGATAAGCCACATGAGAAGGAGACATAGTAGCAGCAGTTAGCTAAGACTTGCAATCAGCTGCCAGATGAGATAATGCGAGGTGCTATATTGACATGTGCAGTGAGACGTAACTGGAAAATACTAGAAGAAGAAAAGCAAGACTGGGTTTTCTAAAGCTGTGAATCCTAAACAAAATTCCAGCCTCAACCTGGTTTGGTAAAGGGCAGTCAAGGATCCATGTCAAATGATGCAAAGTGGATTAAGGAAAGGTGGAAATACTACACTGGGCATTCCACTGTAAATATCAAGGAAATTAGCAACCCTTTCATCCTGTATGCTACAGACAGGAACCATTGCTGATGAAAGAAGTTAGCATTGAAAGCTTTACTAAAAATGAAGGCAGTTGATGGTGTGACATCCCTCCTCTGGGACAGTGATAAAGGAGCCACAGTCCACACCACTGATACCTGCGGGGAACATTCACTGAGAACAAAAATAGACACAGACAGTATTTTCATATGCAGCTCTCTGCAATAAGTACAATTTCCCCCTCGTGGATAGCAATTAATAAAGAGCTGAAGGATTTTATCAGGAAGGGGAAAACGGCAAGAGTCAAATCAGATACGCTGATTCTTTCAGTAAAAGAGGGCAGATTGGGATTACCCAATTTAAAGAGATATTTCAGAGCTACACAGTTAAGGCTCTTATACACAGCACAAGAAAAAATGTATAATTCAAAGTAGAAAGGAATGATGTTGAAATGGGGGAAGCTCAAGAAACAAGGGGAGACTGGGATTTTGGATGCAGGCCTTTAAGGAGAGCAACAATCATCATACAGAATATTATATATCCATAAAGTAGCAGAAAGTATTCTAGGAACTAAGACAACATAGGAGTGGAGAAAAGAGATTCTGCTGATAGGGATGACTGCAATTAGGGATATAGACAATAGGCAAGAGGGGGCTGGAATTTGTTGGAGAAAACTGGCAAAGGAAACTGGGTACTGAGCGCAAATAACTAGAGAGGGAAAGGTAATAGAATGGGAAGAGACCAAGAATGTTTTTGGACTGCAGGTTACAGATTGCCTTCCCTATCAAGGATTGATATCAGAGTATAGGCTAAGAGAAAGAAATACAGGGGTCCTAGATGAAAGACCAGCACTGGTAGAGTTTTTAGTAGAATCTAGAACAGAAGCTGCCATTAAAAAAGGAATGATTAGTAGTGCATATAAAATAGTGCATGATCATACCTCTCATCTGTACCAAATTTCTCATTTCTTACCTTTTTTAGGTCCAAATAATGAGGTGCCACGATTCCCGAGTGGCACCCCTTAATTTATGAATTTCCCAGCTTTTGTTTTTTTTAATTTTGTTTTCACTTTTTTGAGCTGACATCATCACATATGCAATGATGTCAGCTCTGTGAACAGCCTGTCAGCCTGTCGGAGTTGAGCTCAAGGGCTCAACATAATGTACGTGCATTGTGCGAGCATGCCAAGGCTGTTAATGGTGGTTCCAGCTAACAGGAGGAATGGAGAAGAAGAGGCATTATTTTATGCTGCTGTCTGCTGCTTCTGAGAAGTTTTGGGTTCCAAGAATGGAGTCGGAGAAGAGAAGAGGTATTATATTATGCTGCTGCTGTGTGTGTGTGTGTGTGTGTGTGTGTGTGTGTGCATACATTACATGTGTATTATGTGGTGTGTGTGTATGCATATTCTGCAGGGGGTTGGTAGGTGTCCTTCAGAAAATGCGTGCTGACGCAAAACCCATTATTCTAGCAACTTTCTAAATTTGGAAGAGCAATATTTAAAAATCTGTGACAGTTTTTCCCCTTTGTGGCCCCACCCATTATTTTGGTTTTGCCCAGAATTCTTGAACGGGCAGACAACTTAAAGGACAACTAAGAAATAAAATCATTGCTTTCTCTTCTGTAATGTCTTTATTCCCCCTGCCTGTTGATCCTGATTCCCGTCAGTAAAAGCTACAATTCAGCAGGGCTGCAGGATGAAGCAGTTATTTGATCATTTTCCCTGACCCCGACTCCTTTTCTGAGTGGTATTGGTTGACATAAACATCTTTCCACAAACTTTTGTATTGTGCTGCGGTCCTCCAACAAGCATTAAACATTTGGGAAAGTTAAACCACAATGTAAACTGTTTAAAAATTGCACTTGTAATAAAACTTGAAACCATGGCACTCAATAATGATAGGAAAATACCACAAAAGATACATACAAGAAAAAATATTTGGTGCAATGATTTCAAGTTTTATTATATTTGGGAAAGTTAAGTCACACATCGATTTTCCAGCAGTGATGCCTAAGACATGTCCTCCTTGTCTTGTTTCTCCCAAGAATACCTGCTTTCCAATATGCATGCATTTCTTCCCTTCATTCTTCTCATAGAATGCATGAAAATGCCCACGTCCAGCAACCGGAATTTTTTTAACTGCTTTCAGTCACTGGACATATGTATTTTTCTAAAAGAGTGCCTGGCACTAGTCTGAGTGAGCAGACTATGGAGTTCTGTTTTTTAATAAGGTATATACATTATTTATAGCAACAGGCAGTAGCTTTTAGTTATTGCTACACATGGATGTTTTTTATCTTGTTGCTTGCATTACATTTATAGTGTGGATATTTTAGTTATGCTGCAATTCAGATCCTTCTGCAGCTGAAAACATTCACACACGGACTCTTCCTCTCCTCTTATCAATGACTATTGGTGGTTAGTTTCTGCTGCTTGAATTGCTTCCTACATTAATTTTTATATTGTTTGCATGCTTAGCAGTTTAATTTTACACATATGTCATGCTGTTTTGTTGCTCTGGGTTGTGCAATTTGAACAGTCACTTTTTCTGCAGCTCCACCTTCTGTGCAGATGGCCACTGTACAGATACAGTGTAATGGGTTATCATTTTAAAGGGTGTCTGGTTGCTGTGTCACCAATACATTTGGATATTGTAGTGTGTGTATATGTGTGTGTGTGTGTGTGTGTGTGTGTGTGTGTGTGTGTGTGTGTGTGTGTGTGTGTCACTCTCTATGGGCAATGGGGATGGAGGACAGGCAGGTGGTGTACAACCAAAAACTTCCTGGGTCATGGCATTTGTTTTATCAGCATGTGGCAATCCATTCTGTACTTAAAACGGGTTCCAACCAACTTCCAGATGAACTAGTCTTAGTGTACCTTGTGGTCAAATGAGCATATTATAAACATATGGTACCTAATGGCCACTGGGTCTTGCTTTCATTTCTGCATAAATAAACACAAAAGCACATGACACTATTGATTATATAAAGATAGAGCATGGAGAATAACATTTGCACATGCGACCCATACAAATTATATTTTTAATGGTCTTCACTATCCTTTCACTTTTTTTTTGTTTTGTGTTTTGTCCTACATTCTCATGCTTTGCTTTTATGGATTCGTAACTTCCTGCATTTTATTTTAAGAACTTGAATGTGTTATGGTTACATTGCGAAGAAGGGGGTTATCTATCTCAGGTGATAAAATTACATGACAGCGAGACATTTTATTATTTTAATACTGGGCACACATATCCAGCTTAGCAAGACAAGTACAGTACTAGATAATTCACAAATAGATATATTATTATCAGTGAAATTATATAATTTGTAATGTGAATTAATGGTGCAGCCATATACCTCTTAGTCTCTCAGAACAAGAAATCTGGACAAAGCAAAAATAATGGTGGGACAAAAGCCTAAAAATAGGGAAGGGATAACTTTTAAATATTGCTCCTGTAAACTCAGTTGCTAGAACAACAGGTTTTGCATTATTATTATGTATTTTTCTGAGGGATATTAAGTTTGAAATTCAAATGTCTGCCATTATTATTATTTAGTGACTTCAATGTTCATATTGGTATCTCAAAATTCCATTGCAGTGGGTGGGGTTACATGAGTATGCAAATTTTATGTTAATCAGTGTACAGATTTCATGGGCCTTTGTCAAGATTTTTAATGTTTCCAGGTTGAGAGGTTATGTGCATGATAACTATAAGAATCAATGAGAGGAGCTTAGAAAGGATTGGGAAGAGAGACTGAATAAGCAATTCAGAAAGAAACAATGGGAGGATATGTGTATGTCTCCCACATATGCAACAAAATCTAGAAGATTTAGGATTTTTGCTTGGAAATGTTCACATAGAAATTTTTATACTCCAATTTGACTCCAATGCTGGAAATGTGATTGGAAAGAAAGAGATACTTGGTAACATATTTTCTGGGAGTGTGGTGGGTTGGTGGACTTTAAGGATTCCCTGCTGGATACACTGTCAGAGATCCTGGGTTGGCAGACTGGTGTGACAAGGGAAATGATTTTTCTGAGCTGTGATACAGAATTGTAATTGCCTAGATTTTTCTGAGCTGTTATACAGAATTGTAATTGCCTAAATATGGTAAGGCCTTGCTATGTCTAATTATGGTGGCTACCATACCTCTCAACTGTACAGATTTTCACATAATGTCCAGATTTTTGCCTTAAAGTTTTGGTCTGTTTTTCATAAAATTGTGGCTTTCTGGCAAATTAGTGGCAAATCATTAAAGATTGAAGCTAGAAAATAATGACAGACATTTGAGTTTTAGACTTCATACCCTTCAGAAAATTCATGCTAATGCAAAACCTGTTATTCTATTAACTCTCTAAGTTTGTAAGAGACATATTAAAAAAGTGTCCCTATTTGTACCACTTTTTTCATGGCTTTGTCCAGATTTCTTACTCTAAGAGGTTGACAGGTATGGTGGCTACCAAAGAAGCAGTTATTAGAAAATGGAAATCAAAATCTAAACCAACTATATTAGAAGTAGTGAATATAGTAACAGATATAAAATAACTGGAACTAAGATATTTAGAAAAGGGTAGGAGCAAACGACATAGGAAAAAGGTGTCTGGTTGCTGTGTCGGGAGGGGGAGGAATGAAGTTTAAAAGAAGGCAGGACTTAAATGGGCCATGTAATGTTTGAGAATGACTGGGTAGATTATAAGTGATGTATAATGTTTGCAACTGATTGTGTCATTATGCTTTGTGATGTAAAATGCTTTCAACTAAAGTTGTGTCTGTGTAGTCTGTTTTCATTTATATAATTGTATGATTGCTTATGTTGTAAGTGATGATTTAATAAAGATGTTTCTTGTTTAAAAAAGGGTAGAAATTGAATAATTTATGTAATGTTGCTTAGGTTATATGATATATAGCAATATATGTGAAGTATAATGTTTGTTACTGTTAATTTGTTAATACAGTTTGATTACTTTTGTGTAAGTTCAAATTTGCCTAGGTCACAAGTGATAATTAAATAAAGGTGTTTAAAAAAAATGCACCACCCTATCTGTGATTAGTGCTCTCAGCCTCCCTGTTCAAAGTAGCTGACACACACTCTCTTGTAGAGATTTGATTTTCACACACACACACACATCTGGGAAAGGCTGGCACAGTTTACCTGCTTTGTCGCATCCACCCAGATAATATGGTAGATACACTGCCACCAGAACACCCAGCCTGGGCTGATTCAAGGCTGCAATAATTAAATTTGAATCCAGGACTATGTGAACTTAAAAGTGACACTTAAAACAGCTACTCTAAGGCTCTTACCAGGGTATGCAATTACTCTCAGTAAAATTAATACTTAAACAATGGTAATGTTTGACTAAGCAGCAAGACTTTCAGGAACATGGAGCCACAGTGCCACTAGATAAATAAAATTACTCCCAAAGGTTAAATATTTTCTAAAAGACTAGCCACAATGAAAGGTATAGAAATATTTAATAATAAATAATAACATAGAAAACATGAAAATACTTAATATCTATTTAGAGAACACCAGAGTTTCAATTTACAGGAAATATAATTGCAATTGATGTGGTAATCAGTAGGGGCTGTGTTTTTGTAGAATAGTATGATAATACATTTTTTTGCATTTAACTTAAGGCCATGACTTTGGCACCAGTCATTAGTTGCTGTGAGACCCTCTTACAGTATGTTAACATCATTTGGGGAATCAATGACAGCACTCAACTTACAGTCAACTGCAACCTTGTTCAGCCACAGGCCTTTTGTCTTTGTCTGGACCTCTGAGAAGTAGATGCCAAACAGTAGGTGTCCAGGACAGATCCCTGGGAAACACTACTAGTGACAAGTCTGCTGTCGGAGGTGGCAGCACCTATTTTGACCTTGTGGGTCCTATTGGTGAGCCAGTTGGCCACCCACCTAATGAGATAGGGATTTACACCAAGTTGTCTTAGCTTTTTGATGATGCCAGAGTGGGGGATTGTGTCAAAGGCCTTGGCCAAGTCAAGGTAAGCTGTATGCACTGACTCTCCCTCATCCAGGGCTTTGGTGACAGTCTCAAAGAAGTCAACCAGATTCAACAAGCAAGATTTGCCCTTGATGAATCCGAACTGGATGGGGTCAAGTGCTTGGAGATTGCCTATGTCCTTGTTTATGAGATCCATAATAATACACTCCATGGCTTTACAGATCAGACTTGTCAAGCTAATGGGGCAATTGTTTCCAGGATCAGTAGTGGCACCAGCTTTGTGCAAGGGGATGACAATGGCAGTTCTCCACTTTGCTGGAATGAAGCCTGTACTTAGGCTGTGGTTGAATAGGTTGCTCAATGGTGAAGGTAGTATTTGCTGGAGATGGTGCACAATACAGCCTGAAATACTATCAGATTCCATGGAAGCTGTGTTCTTTGCCTTGGATAGTACCTTTAACACTTGATCTACAGAGATGTGAGGTTTGGGACAAGTATTGGGGATGTCGAATGGGCCTTTGGGAGGGGATAGGGGGTGAAATTTGTGCTGAACCTATCTGCTAGCAGGTTGGCTAAGTTAACAGGATCAGTGCAAGTGGTACTGTTAAGTACTAATTCGGAACAAACCTGGGCTTTGCCATGGAGGTTCCTGATGTAACTGAAGAAGGCTTTGTGGTTTTCCTTTGTTTCAGTGGCTAGTTTCAATTTGTAATTGGATTTGGAGGTTTTCTCTAGTAATCTAATTTGCTTGTTGAGGCTGAGCAGTGAGTTTTCCAATTTGGAAATTGTTCCTTTTTACCCTTGGACAGCAGCTATTTCCTTTTGTTGTAAAGCCTGTTGATAGAAGATGCCCACCAGACAGGTTTGTGTTTCCTTGAGGAGCAGGTTTTAGTTCTGTTGTGTATAACTGAGTCCATGCAGTTGTACATGTGCTTGTATACTGCATTTGCATACTGTTCAGCATAGTTGTCTGCTCCTCTGAGGGGTGCACTGGTTTGAAGTTACTGATACCTTCCCTTAGGAGGTTGTAGCCAGTTTTTGAGAAGTGTTGGGTTACCAGGGAAGAACATACTATAGGAGTGGTGCAGCGGTCACCCATGTTGGTGAGAACCATGTCCAGAATATTATCTCCCCTTGTGGGGGATGAGACCAGCTGGTCTAGTGCATTAGAATTGCTGAAGCCAAGGAATTGTTTATTAAGTACATTAGTGCAGGAATAGTTCACCCAGTCTATGGTGGGGTAGTTGAAGTCACCAAGGATCAGGGTGTTAGGGGGTACTTTCATAGAGTCAAGTAGGTCCAGGTAGGAGGAGTGGGTGTCCTGAGTCATAGCTGGCTATAACTTGGATGGGTGTCTTGCAAACTGTCAGTTGCACCTGGAGTAATTCCAATGCATCATGATGGCAAACCAGTCTGGAGGTGTGCCTATCCTTAATGAAAATAGAGACTCCACCACCCTTAGTCTTCCCGACCTCATTTTGAGGTTGGAATGTGTGGAATGAGGTATAGCCTGGTAAGATAGGGGTGCTCTCCACAGCCCTGAACCAAGTTTCAGTGACCGCACAGACATCAGCATCTTCCAGTGTGAGGAGAGCCTGCAGTGAGTGCATTTTCAGGTTAAGGCTCCAAACGTTAAGCAGCATGACCTTCAATTTGCTTTTTGACAGATCTTTTATGTTGGAAGATTTGTCTTTGGGATATTGCCAAAAAAAGGCACAATGGGGGAGGCAAGAGCCTTGGCCAGGATCTGGAATCCCAGGGGTAACAGGTGGAGGCCATCTCTGGCAAAGCATTGAGGTCTGTCAACCATGTCATCCCAGGTAGATAGATACTGGATCCCCTTGGAAAGATACCAGAAATCAAGTCAATTGTTGAAGTCAGTTATTTTTTGTTGGTATTGTGGTATCATTATAAGACAAGAATGCATACTTTTCCCATACCTCTTTATTTTATCTGAAGCATAAATCATCAGAGAAACAGGATTGTATGAAGAAAACCAAGGTGTAAGAACTAGAGGATCAATAACATCCACTATGTTGATGATACCGCACTACTGAGTGAAAGTAATTATCTGAAATATCTGCTTATCATGATTAAGAAATATAGTCTGTAAAAGCATTTGCACCTCAATATGAAGAAAACAAACATCCTGACAACTAAAAAAAAATTGATAAATTCATAGATTCATAGACTGTTACTATGCTAATGACCCAGGGCAGCCTTTCTAAGCCTAGTCAAGTTTTCCCAAAAGAATAATGATGATTTGTATCCAAACAGGACATTGAGGGCCAGACATTTATAAACTACCTCTGTCCATAAAGGACGTGGGTATCAGACACAGTGTAAATTTCATATTCCCTATCCACTGGTCTTGGTTGCACTTAAACTGGGTAATAGATGAATAGATGAATTCAGCTTCACATGGATGGGAAGCTTGTTCCATAAGAGGGGCAGTCTCTGGGACACATATCTGTCTCTCCAGCATGGTTTGTTTAAGTCACAGACAAAATTCATGTACCTAGACCTTGTATTTCTGGTACTCTTTGACTTACCAATATGTAGGAGATTTATAACTATGGGTTTGCAGATACCTTCTAAGCCAGGCATAGATCACCCCTCAGCAACCTATAGGAGACTGCGTAGAGAAAAAGGGCTTTAAGGTGCTCCATAAGGCAGGTTCGTTACACCTTGCATTCTTTTTGTAAGGATCCTCTGTCACTCTAGTTGCTGCATATGCCTGGATAGGTACATATCAAAAGGAGCACTGTACTCTATGAGTAGTCTGATAAGGGTGGAGTACAGTGGGATAATGACCTCTTTGGACTTAGATTCCATGCTCTTACTTATAAGTTGTGCATCATAAAAGGATTTCCTCACCACTGTGGCCATGTGGTGGTAAAGCTACTGTCTATGTTTGTACCTTAGAACCATTACCACTGGGTTGACTCTTAGGGGCATATTATCAACATGGTAATTAGCCGGGATGTTGACTTCCCAAAGGGTAAATCATAAAGAAGAAACAGCTGAAAGACCAGCTGGATGTAAATACAAGATTGTAAATATTGTTGCAATGTCTTGGCACCTGGCTCTTTTACAACCTTAACTGGGAGTTTCTTGACTGTTCACTGTTATGTAATTCTTAAAATTATGGACGCACAATAAATTTTGTTGAGTCACAGACATATCTTGCATTTCACTACAAAACTACTGCATTTCCCCACCAGAACAGTTACATATGTTTCACTTCTCTCATTGTTAAGATACCTTGCAAATGCAGTATCACTGTGTAGTTTCTGAAAGATTTTACAAAGCTTAAATGTAGCCTACAGATGTGCTACAGTCTAAACTAAAAAACAAAAGAAATAAAAAAGTGCCCTTATCACATTTTAAATCAATTTCTCAGCCATAGTATCACAATCTCTTTCCTCTTAGATCCTCAAGCAATTTTTGTAGGTGCGGTCCTCAAGAAACAGAACTTGAAATGAGAGTGTGCTGTTTTTACAATATCCCATCCCCTTTCTAGACAAATCTTCTGGCATTACTGCTGCCATTCATATGCTGAATAGTGATGTTATAAGACTCATCATTATCTTCTTTCGGCTGTTCCCGTTAGGGGTCGCCACAGCGGATCACCTGTTTCCATTTCTTCCTGTCCTCTGCATCTTGCTCTGTCACACCAACCACCTGCATGTCCTCTCTCACCACATCCATAAACCTCATCCTAGGCCTTCCTCTTTTCCTGTTACCTGGTAGCTTCATCCTTAGCATCTTTTTCCCAATATACTCCGCATCCCTTCTCAGCACATGTCCAAACCAACGTAATCTTGCCTCTCTGGCTTTGTCTCCAAACCTTCCAACCTGGGCTGACCCTCTAATATACTTATTCCTAATCCTGTCCACCCTCATCACACCTAGTGCAAATCTTAACATCTTTAACTCTGCCACATCCAGCTCAAACTCCTGCCTTTTTGTCAGTGCCACTGTCTCCAACCCAAATAACATAGCTGGTCTCATTACCCTCTTGTAGACCTTCCCTTTCACTCTTACAGGTACTCGTCTGTCACAAATCACTCCTGACACTCTTCTCCACCCACTCCATCCTGCCTGTACTCTCTTCTTCACCTCTCTTCCACACTCACCGTTACTCTGAACTATTGACCTCAAGTATTTAAACTCATCCACCTTCGCCACCTCTACTCCTTGCATCCTCACCATTCCTCTATCCTCCCTCTCATTCACACACATATATTCTGTCTTAGTCATGCTGACCTTCATTCCTCTTCTCTCTAGAGCATATCTCCATCTCTCCAGGGTCTCCTCCACCTGTTCCCTACTCTCACTACAGATCACAATGTCATCTGTAAACATCATAGTCCATGGGGACTCCTGTCTGATCTCATCTGTCAACCTGTCCATCACCATTGCAAATAAGAAAGGGCTCAGAGCTGATCCTTGATGTAACCCCACCTCCACCTTAAACGCATCCATCACTCCCACCGCAGACCTCACCACTGTCACACTACCCTTGTACATATCCTGTACCACTCCTACATACTTCTCTGACACTCCTGACTTCCTCATACAATACCACAACTCCTCTTTAGGCACCCTGTCATATGCTTTCTCCAAGTCTACAAAAACACAATGCAACTCCTTCTGACATTCTCTCTACTTCTCCATCAACACTCTCAGAGCAAACATCGCATCTGTAGTGCTCTTTCCAGGCATGAAACCATACTGCTGTTCACTAATCATCACATCCCTTCATAACCTAGCTTTCACTACTCTTTCCCATAACTTCATGCTGTGACTGATCAATTTAATCCCTCTGTAGTTACTACAGCTCTGCACATCACCCTAATTCTTAAAAATCGGTACCAAAACACTTTTTCTCCATTCCTCAGGCATCCTCTCACTTTCCAAGATTTCATTAAACAATCTGGTTAAAAACTCCACTGCCATTTCACCTAAGCACCTCCATGCTTCCACAGGTATGTCATCTGGGCCAACAGCTGTTCCATTCTTCATTCTCTTCATAGCTATCCTTACTTCCTCCTTGCTAATCCATTGTACTTCATTATTCACTATCCCTTCATCATCCAACCTTCTCTCCCTCTCATTCTCTTCATTCATCAACCCCTCAAAGTACTCTTTCCATCTCCTCAACACACTCTCCTCGCTTGTGAGTATGTTTCCCTCATTATCCTTTATCACCTTTACCTGCTGCACATCTTTCCTAGCTCGGTCCCTCTGTCTAGCCAATCGGTACAGGTCCTTTTCTCCCTCCTTAGTGTCCAACCTTTCATACAACTCTTCATATGCCTTATCCTAAGCCTTCGCCACCTCTCTCTTTGCCATGCACCTCATCTCCTTATACTCTTGTCTACTTTCTTCATCTCTCTGACAATCCCACTTCTTCTTTGCCAACCTCTTTGCCTGTATACACTTCTGTACTTCCTCATTCCACCACCATGTCTCCTTGCCATCCTTCCTCTGTCCTGATGTGATACCAAGCACCTTTCTAGCCATCTCCCTTACTAGCTCTGCTGTAGTTACCCAGCTATTTGGTAACTCTTCACTGCCACCCAGTGCCTGTCTTAACTCATCCCTGAACTCTACCTCACAATTACCCTTTTTCAATTTCCACCATTTGATCCTTGGTGCTGCCCTCACACTCCTCCTCCTCTTCTTGATCACGAACATCATCCTACAAAGACTGCTAGGCTAAATTCCATCAAGAAAACTTTTAATCTGATGTCAATTTTCATTTTATCCTTGATGTGTGGGTTTGGTTCCAATATCGGAATGAACACGGGCGTTGCTATAGCTCGTGCTGACCAAAAACTGTCAATCTTCACACCTACCCATACTCCCCCTCTCTCAATTACCTCAGAAATAAATTGCTGCTTTTTTGGACAGATGCGTTCACCAGAGCTCTCAAGCTTAGTTCTTTTACATAGGTAATTTTCTTCAATCTCTTCCAGTTTTGCTATTTTTTTACTGTTTATTCCCTTCCGCTGTTCCTCTACCCTTTATCTATCGTTCACTGTTCCCTTTCCATACACTCCAGTGTATTTCTCTGCCATCACCACTGATAGCCCCTTTGGTGTACTCCTTAACTATCATTGTTGATAACTTCTGTCTCTTTCCTGTCCTATTTAAAAATAAATAAATAAAATAAAATAAAATATTTTTTAGCTTTCCTTATAGTTTTGTTGTGTGACAGTGCTCTTTATCTCCTTCATGTGAGTGTTGTGTGTATGTGTGTGCCTTCCAGCCATTATTCTACCATGGCTGAGAAAGCTAAGACCCGTTTTGGCTTTAAAAAATGCCTGAAGTGTGGCCATAAGATACCTCTATCTGACTTGCATCTGCTATATGTATATTGGTTGGGTCCTGCACATTTACAGGAGGACTGCAGCATTTGTCATAGTGTTAGCCATAGAACACTTGCTGAAAGATAAAACAAATTGATTTTGAAAGACTTGATCCCATCTATCATTGGAGAGGCCATATCTTCTGTATACAAAAGTAAGATGGATATTTCTTCTGCTTCTACTTCGACTTACTTGGAGAAGGGTAAAAAGAGGAGTTTGTCAGTGCCAACCCCCCCATTGATACCAACATCTAAGAAACATAAATCCTCAGTTCCTGAAAGCTCCTTGGAACTGAATGACTCTGGCTTAAAGACTTCAGTACCAGGACATTCGCCAGCACTGACCACCACCACTATGACAAAACCCTCGATGCTGAAGGCTTCAGCACAACAAAATGTATCTTCTACTTCTTCATCGATGCCAACAACATTGGTGCAGACTTTGGATATTGAACAACAAGTTTTACCCAGGACTAGTTACTCCCCATCTAATGAACTGTTTGTGAGCGAGTTACCCAAAGTATTTATTCAAAGACCAAAATCTCCCTCTCTGTCATCAGCCAGTTCCACCAGAAGCCTTCCAGAACTAGATGTGGAAAGACTAGAGAAAGATTTTACAGAACTCCCTTTGGCACCGACCCCTATGGGTCCAGGAACCAAACCTTCATCCACCCCTTTAACCACTCCTCTTCTGACTTCTTACAAGTCTTTAGAGTTTACAGATCTGGGTCATCTGGAGCCAACTGTATTAGTTACACAGATCTCTCTCTGTTTGGAACTGGTAATTACCTTGAATTCTGTAGTTATTTTGGAACTGGAGACCTTCTGGGGCAGTATCTGTCCAGTTGGCTCCATAGGGCAGGAGTTGACTCCAATTTTTTTGGAACCTTCCCTGCACCTTGGAGCATTGGCACTGTTCAGTTCAGCTCCAGATTCTGTCTTAGGGTGGTTTCTTCTGAGCAGGGGGTGACCTCAGTTCCAAGGCAGTCTATCTTGGTTCGGGGCTCCCTCCCCTCTTCGGGGGGGGGTCCAGCCTTCAAGGCAATAGAGAGAGCCTTGTCCCTTACAATGACTCAGTCAGCCCCTTCCTCCTTGGAGCAGATTCTGTCCTCACATCCAGTTATTCAACCTGTCTCTCCACTGGGACAGCAACTACCGAAACCTCAGAAATCTCATATACTGATTCTGTCATCTTCTGATACCTCTCCAGACTATCCCCCTGAACAGGTTCCTCTGAAGAAGAAGTGCTAAAGGAAGAACTTAGAGTCCCCTCGGGAATTGGTCATGGAAGATACTGATTTTGATGAGGGGGAAGGGTACCCAAGGTCACCTCCTGAAGATGTCTCCTTTGGATACACACATGCAAAATTCCCCTAGTTTTATACTCCTTGGTAATTTCTTAACCTGCAACACTAATATTTTTGCATATTCTTCAGAGCTCATTTATGTCTATACTTAAAATATTCAAACTGGAAAATAAAATAACTGCTATGCAATCTGCACATCTGTATATTAACCTTTTGACTGAAGGGCACATGCACTTTTGGTGATAAAATTGCTTTGCAGGCTAAATAAGTCCAGTTACAGTATTGCATAACTGACACCACAGTGGGCTTCCAGTAGGGTGACAAATATGGTCAGAATCCTGCCTTTGCTGTTCACTGTGAAGTCATGACTATGACAAACAGTGGCCAAGGGGTACTATCCATGTATATGCTCAACTGCTCACCAATAAATTTATCTAAATCTAAAAGTAATCTACTGTCTGATGGCCATCAGGTGAATGGTCTCTTGAATCACACCACTGGTACTAAACAGACTCATTTCAAACTCATTAAGTACAATTTGGTCTCAATAGTATTCATGTTGCCCTGGCTTACACCATCCTTACCTAAGCATAGGTTTCAGACTGCACACCATGCTAAACAGAAGCAGCGTCATTGGCCAAGCCCCCATACCCTTTCTTACCACTGTCTTTGGGTTTCTCTGCCATCCAATAATCATTTGCACATAGTAACTGCACTTTAAATACACTTTTGCACACACACACACACACACACACACACACACACACACACACACACACACACACACACACACACACACACACACACACACACGCTTGCACATTCATTAATTTCCAGTAAAGGCTGATAATATTTTCCATCACTACAGCCTTCTATACTGGTCTAATTTTGTAAACTGTTGTCACCCTTCATTGGCTGACTTGAGAACTCCCATGTACTGTTTTATTCTTGTTAATAAGCCAAATATAAGAACATACAATAATGTGCAAGGAGCAGTTTGGCCGGTTAGATGTAGGTGCTAGCAGCTAGCCATCATTTAACAATAAAAACCCTTGTATTATTTGATAAATAACATAACAGATGACCAACTACAAGCTTTTCAAAAGTGAATAAATAAAAAAAATAATTTGCTTATAAAAAATAAGATAAGCAATGTAGTTAATGGGTAAATATGCAGAGAAATATAAATCTGCTCAGAGAAAAGAAATAATGAATTTGAAAACTAGATTAGAAGAAAGAAAACCATCTTTCTACAGTTACACTTTCTTTTAGCTACCTCTAAGATAAAATAATTACTGAGCTATAAGCTGAACCTGCTGAATTTTAAGAACACATTACAGGCAGAGGCATAAGTGCAGAAACAACTCATATATCTCTGTATCACAAGCACTATGGTGAGTCTCTTTTTTGTACTAATTTCTGAATGTTCTGTTCACCAGATATTTGGCTTCTTCTTTTCACATTTACCTGCTAATGAATTTATTTTCTGAGTCAGAAAACAGTGGCATATTTATTCTCAAACATTACAGGGATAATTGCATTACCCTTCTGATACTTAGAGTGTACATGTGCTGTCTTTAGTAGATATCTGTCTTCCTATTAGTTCTACTTTTAATACAAAATGTGTTAGCTAACGTTTGTTCAATGCAAAGTTGAGGGTATTAAAGTTTCAAGGTATTGTTTTCTACATGATTGTGATGGAGCAGTAGAAGCATGCATATTATGTTGTTTTGGTGGAGAAGATGAACATTGAGGAGGAATATAGTACAATTTCATCGCCTTGGCAATAGTATAGAACAAACTGTGCTGATAAAGAGAATGCCACTGGAGGATGTTAGTGAGACCCTTGAAGGAATATTATATAATTTGAGGCTTTTGACAGTTCAACTGAGCAGGTATTCTACTATGAATCTAATATTTGTCAGAAAAAAGACCTTTTTCAATAACTATTTTCATGGTAGTGTCAACAGTAGTTTCCGTAAATACCATTTCAGGGAAAATGTTGCAACAAAAGCACTTTCAGTGATTGTGGAGATTCCCTTTTTCTCTACTATTATGTAACTTCAGAGTAGGTATATTTAAGTTTGGGGTTGTGGAGTGTATCTCACCAAATGGGGGTGCAGGGGCACCTGGAAAAAATGATTTCTAGATTTGACAGATGGCATTTCAGTGAAACAATTTCATTGAATTTGGCTTTGAGGAAAAATACTGTTGGTGTATTAACATGATTTAATTTAGATTATACTAGCAGTGATTTTGTTTGGCATAAGAAAAAATGAATAAAAGACTAAATGATTAGACTATTCAGATGAGTATCAAATGATGATCCCTTCTTTGCTGAATTATTTAAATTTAAACAGTTATTTTGGAAAGAGAGTATCTTTATAATTTAATGAATAATGCGGCTAGTGAAACAATAGTAAATAAAAATAGATTTTTACCAATATTAAAATATCCATTTGGCATGGGTAGCATTGTAAATACTGAAGCTAAGAAAAATAAACAAAGGCAATCAATATTCCATTTAATAATAAACTTGGGAGACTAAGAAAAAAATAATAAAATTGGAATGTTGTGTTTGGTTCATTTAATCTCAAGAATGATTTGGGAGAAGCCTCACTTTCTGTGTTTAAAAATATTAAAATTTAAAATCATTGTTTGAAATAGGGTGTAAGTTAAACCCCCATATGACATTGCATACATAATGAGGATGAAAATGTGGGGTTTGCTCACAATGCTAATATATTTATGATTCTATTTACTTAACTATTCTTAACTACTTGAGGAGCAATATTACTAATGGCAAACTAAATTGTAATATGGATATTATTTGCATTGCAAATGTTTAAAGTGTTCATCATTTAATGTGGGAAAGACTAAATATGTTTTAAGGGCAAGAATTTATGAACATATGCATGCCATTAAAAAAGGTGATGAATATAATGCCTTATATAAACATTCCAAGATAGGTGTTGGTTTTTATAAATTTTTATTCTTCATTCTTAAAAAAGTTTTATGTTTTATTAGGGTAGGCAATTGAGAAGCATACTTGGAAAGCAGAGAATTCTACTGACAACATTTATTCAATGCCTCCCACCCAGCTGGACTGAATGACTAAACATCTATCAAATTCAATAGTGTATTCATGCTAAAGATTTTTAAACTTTAGCATCACGAAATTACAAATACATGCATTCTTTATTTTCATATATATTTACACCTCAAGTGGATTTTAACATATTTATGATATACATTTACTGTTTCTATTGTACTGTACATATGAGACTGGCAGTTAATTTTTGAATGTTTTTAATATTTTATTGCATATTATTAGTATATTTAATATTGAAATAGATGATTGTTATTGGATTACATGCTATTTGTAATTTTGACTTAAGCTTTAAAAAATTAAACTTAGGAGCTAGTATCTAATGTATTGAAGGGAATGGAAGTGGTGTTCACAGTGTAGATCAAGTTCAGTTTTAAAAGTAAAACAAGAGCACTTATCTTTCCTGAATGAACTTGTTGACCACTGCCTGGGCTGATTTTTTAAATTTTTTTATTGTTTATTCATATGTCATATAGGTTCTTTCTGTTCTTAATTTTAATTATTGGTTTGAATGTCACTATTCACATGTTTAATGCAATCCATCCATATATTCATTCGTCCATCAACAACCCAAACATTTTTCCCATTTTATCACAAAGGGTGACAATCATCTTGAGCCAATGTTCACACCACTGAGTGACTAGCCATGCAGTGGTTAATCTTCCATACCTTTACACATGCAGGCACACTCATATCTACAGGAGGAGTGATGACTGCAGTTTGTAAATGCAGAGGGGTGCCCTTATGACATGCAACTTTAAATCATTACAGCTGAGTGCGCCTCTAGATGTTTCTACAGTTACCGCCTACTGATACCGCTATGCATCAAATATTGCTTATTCATATTTGCATTGACAATTTAAAACCATGCTATATACAAGGTATCAGAAGATTTCAACTTAAAGCAAATGTGATGGCAAACATAATTGTGTTGATATTTGACTTCTTTCTATTGCAGCTAAAAAGATATTGAATAATTTTCATATAAAGTTTATTTTTAGTGTAATTATTTTCATATTTCTTTAAGTATCTCAACATTCCGATAACATAGAAAGAACTGCACAGACTCTTATGAAAGCTCACAGCTGTATGAACAAAATCCCGCTGGCAGAATGTGTCTTGCTTGAATAGTTACTGAGATATCATAAGCTGTTTATACAAAATTACACAATTAATATTTGCTGCCTTTATTTAAACTTATAAAACCCAGTTTAATGCATCAAACTGAATGAATGCAACCAAAATAAAGATTAATTTATCCAGAATAGTTTGCCATTTACAGTTTTCTAGTTACACTTATGATTCTAGAGACATGAATATTTGTTTGAACTGTAAAGTGATAACTTCGTTTTTTAAAGGCTCAAGCCACACCCACTGGGAGTTAAGTGTACACATTCAAAAGAGCTGTACTGGAGGGAATGATTTAATGCTTTAATTTTAAAAATGAGTTGGTGGTGTCTGTAATTTTACAAATTCAAGGAGTGTGGATGCCATTTGCTGTCATAAAGAGAGAAAGAGGCATTTGATGGTTATAAAAGAGTCTCCAACATGGTAACCACCTCTTTGTTTTTCCTGGTTTGGCTGGGCTATTTTTTTACAAAGTGTGACTCTACATTGGCTGGTTATGACCAAGTATGGTGATGGATGACTGGCTGTGTAAATGATCCAGTGCTGTGGGCACTCTATGTGAGGTCTAAATGATTTATAAAACATTATGGCAATAGTCTATATTGTGATGGGTCAGATTTGCTGACCAAAAGATGATTGTGAGATGTACTTTTTTTATAATTGATAACTTGGATTAGATTAGAGTAGGGGAGGAGTACAAGGTGTATGCTTTTCAGCATCATGTTATCACAGTGCAACTGGTTAGGTTATATATTTTGTGAGTGCTGATGGAGGGTTATAAAGTATAGGATAATGATGAAGATGCCAGTAAATAATTGTAAATGATCCAGTGATAATGGTTTAGTTTACCATGGTGAATTATGATCTGTTGGTGCTTATGCCTGAGTATGTCTACTGTATGATCACATGTGACTGTAGTTGGCCGACTGTTGGAATTATATCAGGTAGTGACTGTCGCTCGTCTTCTATATTTAAATAAGATGATGAGGCTTGGGTATTTGTTTAAGTACTTTATTACATACAAACACATTAGGATGGACAGCAGGAACATTAAACTTGAACACACTGACTGACTACTACACACATGCATGCTCTTACTCTGGCTGCTCATTCCAAGTGGCACTCTTGCTTGCACATGCTCAGTACTTATATGCACGTGCCTGCTGACTGGAAAGCTTTTTAAAGGTATATTACACACTCTGATCTACAGTAACCATGGTATTTGATCGATAGTGATACAGTAGTGGGTTTCTAGGTGGTGTCATTACTTTGACCAGTGAATCTTTTGATAGAGATGCTGTCCTAGAAGACTTTTCTGGTGGAATCCTATTCTACAGAAGTGTAAACAAGGAGGAAGAGACTGAAACTACATAACCCTTAGCAGCATCTTCACAGTGGGAAGAATTATAGGTTTACTTCTTAAAGAAAAGAATTCAGGATGTGGAAATTCATTATATCACTATACATGGGGACTGCATGGAAACATGGCTGCTGTGTTTCAGTGGATAGTGAAGGTTATGGATCAACAGGGAGTAGTGAACTGCATACAGCCATCACTGATTCTTCCTATACTTGCCTAGGCTGTATAGTCTAGAGGGTGTTCTTCTCCAACATTGGAAATCTACATGTTACATTTGTTCTGAATCTTATTAACTCTTTGAAGATAGTAATCCTGAGTTTGCCACAAAAATGTGCCCAATGGGGTTCTATAGTTAATAGTGGAACTAGAGAGGAAATAGGAGTTTTCCTTTCTTATATAAATAGCACTACCCATTTTTTAAAATTTACACATACTGTTGGAGCTGAAAATATCACTTTCTTGGATGTATTATTAATTAAGGATTGTGAACATAAAAGGTTTACATCCCAGATTTTCAGAAAGGAAACTTCTAATTCCTTTCTACATTTTTCCAGTACTCACCCCACCAAACAGATAAAGGCCATTGTCACGGGACAGTTCGTACAAGCAGCCCACATGATTTCCACTATGGATGCATTTTTCGATGAATGTGAGAACCTGAAACAGATGTTTCTGGGTAGGGGTTACCCTATCACATTCATTAACAACATCATGCTTGGGGTTATTAACAAAAGAGAAAGAGGTTATTTCTCCCCACTATTGTTTGACCATGCTGTTGATAATGATCCTTAAATTTTAATAGTAGAGGTGGACAACAATGTCACTGACAGAAAAAACTATGAGCTCGTTCATCACTGTATATAGTATTGACAGTTTCGAACTAAGAAACTTCTTGTTCAAAAACTGGACCATTTTAACTCAAGAGAAGATTACGAGATTATATGTGGGTGATTGTCCTGTTTTTGTTTTTAAAAGGGGTCGTAACTTGAAGAACATCTTTGAGACAAATGAAGGTCACACCAATGGAAGGAAGGAAGGGTTATACGAGTAACTGAGTAACTGTGGTACATGTAATTACTGTAAATGTATTCTTTAAGGTGATCTTTTTACAATCAACAACAGGGAGGTTGTCATTCATTTTAGATTTAATTGTTGTTCTGAGAGAGTTATATATTGTGCTTCCTGTTCCATGTGTATTTGTTATTATACAGGAAAAACTGACCGCAAGCTAAAACATTGTATATATGAACATCTATATGATATCAGGATGGGGAAAGATACAAATGCCTTAAGTAAACACATTATGGAAAATTAGTGGGCATTCTTTCAAAATTGTTGTTATTGATAATGTTAAGACTGATGTATGTGGTGGGGCTTGGTCATTACTTTTAGAAAAATGTGAACTTTACTGGCAATTACTATTGGATGCAAGTAACTGGCCAGGTCTAAATGAACATATTTCCATTAGTCCCATTTTAAAGTTAATGGTCTTAGACAGGTAAAATCAGATGCAGTTTTTTGCACATATATATATATATTTTATAAACAAATATATATTGTTCATACACGAGTTTGATATATTCAGTCGATAGACATTTGTCATGATTTTCATATATTTTGAATATAAATATTTCTTTAGAGTATTTTCTGTTGAAATGTATGTTTTTTTTGTTGGTATCTTTAAGGGGGTGTGTCTACATTTAATTGTTTGGTGACGTTAATAGAAAGTTTACACAAATTCATTGTTTTTTTTTTTAATTTTTCTGAAGAAGTTCTTATTTTAAGGATGAAAGAGCTTATGCTTTTGTGAAGACTGGTAGAGATGGGTGAAGGATGCCAGCCTAGCCAAATAGAATGTGACACATAATTCTGGCATTTGTAAATATAAATGTAAAATACAGGCTTGTTTCTTAAATGAAAGAAAATACTAAAATGTTGAACTTAAAACAATGTGGCAACATTGCCATCTGCTGTAAAGAAAGCTAAGTCAAGGATTACTTGTTGGTCCTTTGAAATTAAAATTATTTCATCACTGCCTTTGATGTTTTACAAGTCAGTTCCAGTCCGCCTAGATGAAGACTTCCTGCCTATTCTTTTAAGGCTAAAGTTAATGACCATAATTTACATGTGGAATGTCCTTTATTGCTCTAAGTGTAAAAGAATGCAAATGCAGTTTCTGTGTGGCCTGGGAACCAGGAAGGTGTAAAAGATGATGTAATGTTTAGCAGAACTGCAGTTTCAATTTAAACAGTGAGAACCAGAGATTATTAAGCATTTTGATCTTGGACATCTAACTCAGCACTGTCTTATGCTCTCTTAAGTAAGTTATTTTAGAAGTGTGTTTTCTTGAAGAAATAGCTAGGACTATAAAGATTAGGCCAAGTGTTTTTCTGTTATGTCAGAACTGTACTACTGGATTATTTTAAGTTTCTATGTGATTTCTGAACTCTTGAATAGCACTGGGGCATAGTAGTATTGTCTTGTGTTTTCATTATTTATTATTAAATATTTTTAAACACTTTCAACTGTGGCTGGTTTGTGTAGAGATAAATTAAGCTCTAGAGTACATTGCATGCTTATAAGTGATCCTGTACTAAGCCCTCCAATAAGCCTTGATTGCTTAAGTTATACTACTATTGGATAATAATATTACACAGTAATAATTGGACACCCTTTTAAGGGCCTTTGGGTATCTGATAATTATTAGCTGGTGATGGCAGGAATTACTACCGTATAGGCTGGGTATAGGGGCACAGCTGGAGAATCTGTGTCAGCCTTTCCCAGGAGTGTCTGTGAAGCTGTATAAATATTTACCTCAAAATGTATGTGTGTCAGCTACTTGGGCAGGGACACGACGCACTGGTTGGACAGACAGGGTACTGGAGGTTAGCTTGTCAGCTAGGCTGAGATCTAGACCCTATAGCTGTGCCAGTGGGGAGTCTTATTGAGGACCTGGAGAGCAAAGGAGCAACCAGCCCTAGACTGACTGTGATCACTGAGTGCTCTTAAGGGAAATTGCAATTTACTGTGTGTATTTGTTATTTTTTCTTCTATATGAGATGCCCTGCCTGGTGTTAGTTGTGAGGACTGAGGCTCCTTGATTGCTGGGCCAGGGCACGGGCATCACATATTAATTGGTGGCAGTGGTGGGATAAGATATCCTCACCATATAAATTGGTGGCAGTGGTTGGGATATCCTCACATATTAATTGGTTTGCAGTGGTGGGATCCACTACACATACTAATTGTCCACTACACATACTAATTGGTGGGCATTATTGGAATATCCACATCACATATTAATTATCTGGCAAATACTAATTGGCTTGTAGTGGTGTGGGTAGAGTGAATCCTGTAGCTTATGTACAGTGATCTCTGACGGTGTTTTGTACTCTAAAACAGCCACACAGTGAATACTCAAGAGTTCAGATCACAATTGTTTTATTTCTTTTGTTAGCTTAGTTAGTCAGGGTGAGCAGGCAGCATGTCAGCAGAGGAGTATGGAAATCTGACAATGAACCAGCTGGTGGAGATGTGCCAGGCTAGGGGACTGGTGCATGGAAACCTGACTAAGGCAGATCTGATTGAAGCCTTGGTTACAGCTGTATCAGAAAACAGCATCCAGGAGGACAATCAGACTGGTCGTGAAGTTCAACATTTTAGTATTTTCATTTAAGAAACAAGCCTGTATTTTACATTTATATTTACAAATGCCAGAATTATGTATCAAATTCTATTTGGCTAGGCTGGCAGCCTTCATCCATTTCTACCAGTCCTCACAGCTTTATCCTGTATTTTACTTGCGTTAAACTCTTGGATTTTATTTGCCGGCGTGGTGGATATTTTTTTTTACAAATTTGGGCGTGTATCCTTCGAGCCTTTTTCCTGCTGGTTCTGTGGTTGTTGGACTTGTGGTAGCATGCTATATACTTTTTGGTGTTATAGTTAATAGTTAATTTATTGACATTCAGGGACAAGCTAGGAGGTTGTAACTGCACATAGCTGTCAACAAGATATGCATGAGAATTGGTGATGATGGAAAAGGAGGAACTTGGGTATGATGTAGTAGTAGAATGTGCATCTGAGATTCAACGTCAAATGCTAAAATATGAATGTGGGTTTCTACTTGGTCATAAAACAAGAAAAGGCCCTAGGAGAATCACATCTGAAAATCAATAAGCAACCATTAGTGTGCTAATACTTGTGGTAAGAATAAAATTTGTTCGGATCTAAATTTCTGATGAGTTCACTAGACGTCATTCATTAAATTTGCCATTCTCAATCAATTAATTTATTGTAGATCTGAGGTGATTCTTTTTAATACATTTATGTTTTATCTAAGGCTATTCTGTAATCAACCAATTTTATTATCTGTTAAACATATTTGATTGAAGAAGTAGAATTCTGAAGATTTTTAATTTTTCTGGGTATAGCAATGTATCCTTTGATTCATTAGTAGTCTTTGAATGGATTTATATTTTAGAATTTCTTAGGTGTATTGTTGGGTAGTATGCTGACATGGTAATTGACATTGCCCAATATCAGTACTTGTACCCATGTTCTGTTTTCTGCTGTGGTACTTTCCTTAAGGAATATTTGTGCTCTCCTGTTGTTATAATATTTTCCAGTGGGGTTTTAGATTTCCACTCATACTTAAAAGCTTGCAGGAAGGTTGAATGGCAATGCTAAATTGTTTGTGTGTGTGTGTGTGTGTGTGTGTGTGTGTGTGTGTGTGTGTGTGTGTGTGTGTGTGTGTGTGTGTGTGTGTGTGTGAAATGGCATCCCATTCAGTGTAGTTTGTCCCTTGTGACCATTGCCTGCTGGCATAAGCTCTGACATTGGTAATCCTAAAGTAGATGAAAGCAGGTGTAGAAAACATAATCAGATGAAGGTACAGTGCAGAAATTGATAATTGATACTGAGTTATCCAAGCTAGGTCTTATCAGAGTGAATTAAAAGAAGGAAGAATAACCTAAAAATTAAGATACAAAAAGTCCCGTATAATGTTGTTTACGTCGACACATACATTTTCCAATCTTCATGTCCATACAAAATAACAATGATTTAAATGATACTAACCTAAATGTAATGGAACAACGATATCTTTGTTTTACTCTTGATCCCATCTTAGTCTTTAGGGTCCATACTGACATGATTGTTAGCAAATGCTTACCCAGCTAAAATTATGTTAAAGAATTTCCCATCTTCTGTCTCTGGTGTCTTGCCTCACTATAACAAGAAATATTCTCTTCTTACAATACTCAAAAGCTTCAGGTGGGTGCGATTTAATTTTGTTGGTAGACTTACATACTCATCATTGTGATCTTCCCAAGTATTTCAGTTAGTTACTTTAACTATGCTACTTCTAAACACAATATTATTTAATGTTGTTTAAAATAATAAAAATGGACTACTGCCCAGCCTTAAAAACAGAACTACCACTTAGAGTACCTACATATTCACCCAGAGGCAGACAAGAGAAACATATTACTTTATTTAGATCTCACTTCAAAACAGCATTAGTAGAGAGAGCTCTCTCCAAGCTGGGGATATCACCTTCTGGCTAAAGTACGGAAACAACAGACTTTGAATGGTTGCAAATTGTCCCCATTTTTTGGGAAATAAAGCCATTTTTCCATGTTTTCCAGACAGTTATTAAGTACAACATAACTCAGAATTACTAGCTGATTATCTGCAAATAATTAATCATTTCAGCTCTTGGTGTGCCTGCATTTCTTTGTAAAGCTGTAAATCACTTTTTTTTTATAAATTTGATGTGTATACTACTCTATAAGTTATTTACAATACTGCTTCTTACTCATACATGTGATCATACCATATAGAAGCTGTAACTCAATTGTAGTTTTTGAATATATTTGCATCTTATTTAAGGCATTTCAAGTAGAAGACTAAAGCTTTGAACTGTAAATGGGCTGCTTCCCTGGCCCAGGGTACAGGGTTTGATTCCATCCACCTTCATTTTTCCTACTCTGTGACTCTAAGCATGTTAATCAGCCATACAGTGCTCCAGGGTCAATTGTGTTTGGTAGGCTTCCCTGGTCACAAATTGTAAAATAAAAATAGTAAAAATAAATAAATAAAATAACTTGATTGTTGCATATTTTTGGTCTCTGGGCCTAGGCCATGTCTTAAAAGTGGCACGTGACGAGCCCACTTACTTGGCTACCAGATAGTATAAACATGCCTAAAACTATAGTTCTAAACTTTTTAGACTTTAAAACCTACATATTCAGCATATTTAGTGAAAATCCTCTTTTCCCAAAGTCTATTACTGAATCATTATCTATCTTAATATCTTATAACTGTATAACAGTTATACAGTATCCACCCTTTCTATTTTTTAGAAGCAATACATGTGCTATAAGGACTCCTTGCATTTACTGTTATTTGGAACCCATAAGGTAAAACTGCATAAGATACTCTGAAAGTATATATTTACAAATGAGAAAATAAAACAGGAAATTCTGACATTACAAAAGTATGGAGACTGTTGCCATCAGCTGAGATTGTGTCTCCTTTATTTGGCAGCTGGAATCATCCAGTCTCCACAAAATATAACAGATGCATTGCTTATAATTTCTAGCTAAATACATGGATCTGTTTATATTTACGTCTAATGATTTTGAAGGCAATGTGACTATGTTGTTCCTATGACACATAACAAGAGTAGAATGGTTATGGAGTACAGCCTATGCATATATCACTTATTGTTCATAACAAGACAAAATGATCTTAAATATATTAAACTGCAGATGTTATCCACCTCCAACATAAACCTGTTCCCCTACACCTAAGTAGTAACAGACATTGCCAGACCAAACAAAACCAAAAACAATGGCTCTACAATAGATCGGATTCTAGTGTCTGACCTGAGTAAAATTTCAGCCACAGGCACATTACCTCAAACCATAATTGATCACCTACCTGCTTATATCCTTCGGAAATACTTCCCCACCCACAATGCCCACCTGTATAAACAAACCATGAACCTATCCAAATTTAGCCCAGAAACTTTAAACAACACCCTCCTACAAATAGACTGGAGTGCCCTAAAAGTGCTACCCTTACACGAGCCAGTTCGACTCTTCAATACTACATTTTTAAATATTCTAAATAACTTAGCTCCTCTATGAGAAAGACAAATCAAAACTAACCATGCTAACTGGCTAACGAGAGCCACAAAACAACTTATGACAAACAGAGATAGAGCATGGAAACTCTGGCATAAAACCAAAAATTCTGCTCACCTCCTAGAATTTAAACAACTCCGAAATCAAGCCAAACATTTCATAATCAGAGATAAGAAAAACTTCTACCTCACATCCCAAACCAAAACAGAAACAACGCTAAGAAATGTTGGGGTACCGTGTCTAGTTTACTGCATCTAGGTAGCAAAAACAACCCATGCCCACATCCAGGCAAATCCCCCAATGAAATAGCAACCCTCTTCAACACACACTTCATAGACACCATCTCCAAACTCTCTGCCACCTTCTCACAAACAAATTCTAAAGCTAGCAAATACACACTCATGCAACCCTCACACAACCACCCCAATGCTTGCTTTTCCTTCTCCCCTATCCCCATAGCTACCATTCGCAAATTACTACTCAAACTAAAACCCTGTACAATTGCTCCAGATAATCTACCCTCAGATTATTTACAAATGTCAGCCAAGTCTATAGCCTACCCCATTAGAATATTAATCAACTGATCCCTCCAAGAGTCCCATGTACCTGTAATCTTGAAAAAAGGCTGCATACTTCCATTTCACAAAGGTGGCCCTAACATAGGTTTCACCAATTTCCGGCCAATTGCAAAACTCTCCCCACTATCCAAAATCATGGAGAAATGCATCCACACTCAGCACCTACATTTTCTAACTGAAAATAAGGTATTATCCCCATCCCAACATGGATTCTGCCCATATCACAGTACCACCACTGCACTCCTATCATTCATGGACACTGTGAGCCAAGCAAGTGACACTGGAAAAATTGTCTCCTCTCTCTTTCTGGGCCTCTCCAAAGCCTTTGACACCATGTCTCACCCCTTCCTCATGGCAAAGCTATCCAATCTGGTAATGTCACCCCCGCCCCCACTCTTAACTGGTTCTCTGATTATCTAACCAACAGACAGCAGGCCACTAAATGGCTCCACTCTTTCTCACCATTCCTCAATATACACACAGGAGTTCCCCAAGGATCCATACTGGGACCTCTCCTTTTTAGCATATTCATTAATGACTTCCACTCCACCCTTCTCTAAATCCTGTAACACAGTACACAGACGACTCAACCATTATCTGCATTGCTGACTCTGCTGACAAACTCCTAGCTAGGACTTAACATGCTTTCTCAATCTCTGAGGAATGGATGAATAACAACCATCTAGCCCTTAACCCCTGCAAAACTAACCTGCTTTTATTCACCCCCAAAAAAATCAACCCCCCCCCGTAAATAGAGCAGATTTTAATATCTAGTCACAAAACAAAACCTGCATTAGAGCAGTATCACAGGTTATACTTCTAGGAGTTATAATAGACAAACACTTAACCTTCGATATACACATCCAAAACTGCATCAAAAAATACATCAGAAACTTGGCACCCCCTAGAAGCATAAATTGTACCACACACCCACCACTAGACAAACCCTTGCATTATCCTATTTGCTTCCTTCATTTTTATACAGTGCCCATTTGTTCACTAACATTCAAATTTCCTTAAAATCCAAGATCGAGTCCTGTTATAACAAGGTTGCCAGGTTCGCTACCAACAAAACGGGTCTATGTTATATATTCAAATTTTCAAAATGTCGAATACCATATGTTCAAGACCATATGGTCGATATTTGAAAGTTTGAATATATAATAAAAAAAAAACATACCTTAACAATGCGAGCAGGCGGGCAAGCCCCCTTCACCCCCCCCCACACCACTACGACTACAGAGCATCTTCCCCACCTGATCTCACTAACTTTTTCTCCCTTCTGCTTAACAGTTATGTGACTATCTCTTGCTGTTTTCACTCTACAGTATCCAAAGCAGATGATATATTGTACTTTGTATATTTTGTATATAATGTATACTGCCTTTGTTATTCTAGCTAGAAATTTATGATAAGATTGTATGTCTGTTTTTCTAAGTTGTTATCACTCTACGTGTGTAGAAAATGTGATTGTATTTAAATTTCTTTTGTATGTGGAGCTTTTCTCCCCAGGCCTCCACTGAAAATGGACACTTTTTTGGCCCAGTGGACCACCCCGGGTAAACAAATGCAAATAAATAAATAAAATAAATAATAACACATTGTTTGTATTTAGAACACAACTATTAACTTTGTGCTCTGCTTGATGAAATTGCCCAAGATGAATTAGAATATGTTTAACACTTAATCTTAGTGATTATAAGTATATTGATCAATAAGTGTATTTACTGTCAATATTTTAATGAGTTGACCAACTGATGTTATTTTTGTTTGGTTTTACCACCAGAATGCACTAGCTGTTTTGTTTCTGTTTGTATTTTGCAATAAAATGTATTTAAATGAAGTGACGGCAGATAGTGTTTATTTTATGGGAGGTCTGCTGTAGCCCCAAGGGAAACTTTGGCCCTATCAACTGCAACTCAGTTATAACCAGCTGTCTTTCTCCTATCATTTATTTAAAAAGGTGCACTTTTAATTCATCACAATACCAACAGTATCACATTCCTAAAGGAATTATCGTCAGTATGTACATACTGAAGACTGAAACGTAAAATGTAAAAGGTTGTGTTTGTCTACTTTTTTTTTTTTTTACTTATGATAGCAAGAAATTGTTTTCCAAACCTACAGTGCATGATCTTTAATGGATCCAGTCCTTTTACTAATTTGTGAAGATTCTGCTAAGGTCTGGGTGACTCCTTCTCTCTCTCTCTCTAGTAACTTGTCACAAGCTACATTCTCAGTACCTTTGTAGAAAGCCATCAGTAAGCTGTCACGCCCTAAGAGTTGTATAATGCCACATTAACATAGTTTCAAAAGGTATGGAAATAAGAGCTGCAAGAAATTCTGCTAGGGTAACTATGGTGATGTCAGTAATGCAGTGCAGTTGTAACTTTTATATAACTAGAGTGTTCAATCACCCCTCCATAATTTGCTAATAGCACTCGATACTGTTAGGTCTATAGTTCATGATCTAATATTGACCTTTTGACCCCTTGTTTTTAAAACTAGGGAGAATAATAGCATCTTTCCACTGAGACGCAACAGTCTTCAGTCAGAGAATGATTATACATGCCTGCTGTTTAAGCAGCTAAGAATCCTGCTAACAACAACGTCCCTCTTGTTTACTCCACGCAGAGCAGTGAGTTATTTTAATGGAATATTATTTGCTTTTCTTTAGTTTCCAACATATTATAAGTGTTTCCCAGTATGGCTGTGATACCGAACTGCATCTACTTGTTGCAGACCTTCTTATTTGAATCACTTTGGATAATCTGTTTATCAAAGAGCTCAGCAATACTGACATTTCCACTTATATCTGACTGCCTGAAAACCTGCAGTAGCTTTGTATTTCCCTTTCTTTTCCTACTGTCCTAAAGTAAAATACATGCATATGCACGCATGCACACAAAATACATATAACATCATATTTATAGATAAAGCATAATTCAGTTTCTGTTATCAACTGCATCTGTCAGTTTGCACACATAGTATCTTTCTCTTCTTTCTCTTTCATTTGATTTTGTTTGATTTTATAAATACATGCTTTAGTAAATTATTATTATTACCCTCATAGGTTCATATGGACTTACTAGGCTTTGATCTATGAAGATCTCTAGAAGCCTAACAGTATATTCTCATGATGTTTTTAGCCTTTCTATTTTAAGCACAAATAACCTAGATATGAGCAGAATGTTTACATGTTGCCCCTATCCATGAGGGTCAAAGGTACTAATCCTGGGATAAATCTGAGGCTACCTATCCATTCATCCAGATAATATTTGAATAGTGTAAGAGAAGTACTTTGCTTTAGGTGGAAAGGAAGACAGTTTTAAAGAAGTGGTATTCTCTGTGATGCATGTCTAGCCCCTGTAACATTTATTTATTTATTATTTATTTATTGATTGATTGATTGACATTTGTTTACTGGGCTAGCCGACTGGGCCAAGAAGAGCCCATTTTCAGCGGAGGCCCGGGGAGAAAAGCTGCACAGAAAACAAATATATTGCAAATAGATAAGTGTTATTACAAGGTTAAACATTCAGAGAAAAACAAAACGATATAATCTATTACAAGAAAAAGTACAGCAGAAAACCTATACATTGCTAAAAAATTAAGCTTTTACAAGGTAGGAATAAGCATGCTGCATAATCACTACAAGGTAAATGTAGCAGAATGGGTTAAATTACATAAAGAACATAGCTAGTATATCATGTTTTACTTATGTTGCAAAAGAGATTTAGGTTTCTTGAGCAGGTGGTCATGCCCCTACTGGACTTGTGAATGTGCAGTACTTCTGACAAATTAAGGTCTGCTAAGGCTCTGCACACAAGTCAGAAATCACTCCTCAGTAAGCCTATATGACACAGAGAAGAGGGGCAAGGCTTTGAAACAGTCCACATAGTTTGTATGACTTAGGACCTTGATTTTCTTATTAAGCAAGCATTATGGGCATTCACATTGTGTCAAATGTTTGGAAGGGTATATAAAAAAGGGGGGGCATTATACTCAATGATCAGCTTAATGAATGTGGGATACAGAGGAATAGTTATATCCTTGGCCCTGGATGAAATACCGTCAGTAATAACCTGTTCAATGAAAAAGCACTTTCTTACAACATTGGATTCATGGTTATCAAAGGACAGTTTATTGCCTACATAGGTTCATGAACAAGTGGATCAATTTTCCAGGAGTATGTTGTCAATATGATAGTTACAAGCAACTATGTTCTTGATGATGGGTATTATTACACATTTCTTGGCATTTAGTTTTATTCCATGGTTTTTACACCAGCTGTTGGTTTGGGAAGGCCCTCTTGGAGGATCTTGGTGTACTC
Source organism: Protopterus annectens (assembly GCF_019279795.1). NCBI lineage: Eukaryota > Metazoa > Chordata > Ceratodontiformes > Protopteridae > Protopterus > Protopterus annectens. Next base: position 1,815,101,626 of record NC_056726.1, on the reverse strand, counting down.
TGGGGAGTTTATGATGACACCGAGTTTACAGTCATCTGCAAACTTGTTCAGCTGCCAACCTTAACATTTGCTTTTACCTTCAACAATTAAATGCCAAAGAAGACTGGCCCAAGGACTGAACTCTGGGGTACACTGCTAATGACGGGTCTTTTGAAGGAGGTAGAGCAACCAACCCTAATTTCCTGGTTTCTATCTGTGAGCCTGTTTGCTATCCAATGAGTTATACAAGGACTAACATTTAACTGGGATAGTTCATCTATGGTACCACTGTGTGGGATGTTATTGAATGCCTTTATGAGGTCTAGATATGCTATCTGTACTGATTTGCCCTCATCCATTGCTTCAGTAACCTTCTTGAAAAGTCAACCCAGGTTAAGTAGGCAGGATCTCCCCTTAACAAATTTGAACTGGCTTGTGTTAATAGATTGTAGGTTACCTATATAATTATTTAATAATTCTTTTTTAATTTCTCCAAGTCTTTTGGGTGTATAATACCTTGACAGGAATGGGCCCCATTCCTAAGTCAAGGTATAATTGAAGTTCATGAAATTAGTATTGTTTCAATCTTTGATGTTAGCCAGAAGTGTTCTTCGCAGCACCTGCAATGTGCCCAGTAATGACTCTTTCTGCAATTTGTACAAAGTTACATGTATTGGTAACATTTCTAAGTACGATTGTAAGTTCTTTTTTGTAAGACCCATTGCTCCTACTGCTACTGGTCTGCCCTTGTTTCTGCCTGCAAATCATGGTACTTTATGACTTTGTGTCTCTCTGTACATAAGACACTGTAGTCACTGGGTGTGACTATTTCAATAATCAATGCTACTTTTGTCTTCTTTTCATGGATTACTATATCTGTTTTACTTGCATCTATTTTTTGAACTGCTGGTAATGGATGATCCCATGTGATATAAACCTTCATAATTTTCTATGATGCTTTGTGACTCATGTTTCCAGTGTTTTTTCAGATAATTCAATCTTATAATGTTTGCGCAATCCCAGTGCAACAGTTTTGCTACACTATTATGCCTTTCAGTATACAGTCCTTCTGCCATTAGTATATCACAACCAGCAACAAGATGTGTGACTGTTTCCAATTCTGTTTTACAAAACCTACATTTGTCTGTTTCTCCCACATGTTCAATGGACATTGTAAAGCAACTTGTACGTAGTCCACTATCTTGAGCCGCCAATATTAACCTTTTGTCTTTTGGTTTAAATACACCTCTCCTTAACCATTATTTATTAATTCCATTATGATCTTTCCCATAGCCTAACAGATGAGACTGGTCAGACTTATGGGTCTATAATATCCCAGGTCTGTTGACACCCCACCTTCATGCAAGGGGATGACAAATGCTGCCATCTATTCATCTAGCACAAAGCCTTTTGGAGGCTAACATTAGGTAGACTTTCCAGGGGATCTGACAGGTCTTGTGTCAGGCTGGCCAGTAAGCAGCCCAGTATGTTATCTGGCCCTATAAACCAGTGTTCTTGGCCTTGGATAGTGCCTTGAGGACTTGTTCATGGGAGATTTGAGGGGGGTGTATTTGCAGGTAAGAGACAATGTAGGAGGGGAGAAGGGGTGAAGTTTGAGCAAAATTTTTCTGCTAATAGGTTGACTATGTTGTCTGGGTTTGAGTATGTTTACTATTAACTCCACACAGTGGTTTCTAACATAGCTTAAGAATGCTTTATAGTTGCCCTTTGACTGGGTGGCAGTTTTTACCTCATATCTGACCTTGGTTGATTTGATCAGGGTCCTTAGTTCTCTACTAGCAAGAACTTTTTTTGCATCTTGAGAATTACCTTTAGTTTTATGTACAGTGTTTTTTGTTTCTTTTATTATAGAGATTGTTTATATATGGATTCTACTATAGGGGTTTATTTTTATATCTGGCATTGTATTTACTTTAGAGGAGGATCGATTCATCTATGCAGTTGTTCACATGTTCATAGAATTTGGCAGTAAAGGATTCCGTATAATCAGTGGGGTCATCATCTTGTAAGTGAATTTTGAATTTGGCCAGGTCATTGCTTAGTAGTAGATTAGCCTTGGCATAATCTCTGAATACTTAAGTATTGGAGGATGGTTCTGGATTCAGACTTAAGGTGAATGTAACTGAATTGTGAGCCAATTTGACAAGGGAGAGAGTTACAATTGGTACAGATCAAAGCTGTCCAGTATTGATGAGGATGAAATCCAGAAATGTATCACTCTTAATTGAAATGCAGACTAACTGGTATAGAGAGTCCGGAAATCTTTGAATATACATGGTACACAATGTATATGGATCCCAGACTTCATCTACTGTAGTGGGCCTGAAACTGTAGTAGACTTTGAAATCCTGCACTGATAGAGTGCCCTCAATGGTCTTGAACCAAGTTTCTATAACGATGTGTAGATCAATATTTTCCAGTGTAAGGAATGCTTGTAGGGAGTGAGTTTTTTCACTAAGGCTCTTAACATTAAACAACAATATCTTTATGTTATCTGGATTCTGTTTTTTATACTGGAAGCTTTTAAGGACTGATGTTGCCTAAAATAGTACTATGGGGTGAACAAAGTTTTAGCCAATATATAAAAGCCTTGATGGGTGCAAGCTATCCCTGGTAAATCAGTTTGAACTCTCTACCATTACATCCCAGGCTCATATATATTTGTCCCCCTTTGAATGACATTAGAAGCCAAGCCAATTGTTGAGGTCAATAACATTTTGTTTGTATTATGGCATCATTTTTGCTGATGGTAAAATGTTGCTCAAGGCTACGTTCCTATGTGCCTCAGACACAAATTCCAAGTGCTCCATCATGTATCTCTTCATATAATCCAGGGAGGAACATCTCAAGTCATTATTATGACTGTGTCACATGTGTGCTTGTGGTGCAAGGACTTGAATGCCTGTGTGATGTGATGAATCCTGACATTTGATAGGCAACTGACCATGAACCTTTCCTTGCACAGCCTTGTGAGAGGTGCACTGGTGTGTCTCACAATAGTATCAGCTATGTCTAGGATATTGGATCGTTTGAATGTTTGCCTTATGGGCTTTTGAAATGACACACTATGACTCTTTGATGTATGTTTCATGATGGGTGCTTCCTGTGTTTTGTGTTTGTGAGGTGGCGGTGGTACGTGTTTCTTAGGTTACATTTGGGAGGCCTTTGCAGTGTGGGGATGTTACGTTTAAGAACCTCAGCATATGTAGGTTGATGTGTTTAGTTTGATCTGTGCGTATGATAGCTTTAGTGTGGTGCTGTGTACAAAGGATAACCTGCTATTGATGTATTTTAGTTTTTATTAGGTTTTGCTTTTATTGATTTGTTTTCCTTTATTTATAGCCAAGATCAAATGGCAGCTATTGAAAAGAGTAGGAGAAGTTCTCTGGTGCCTTGATTGGTGCAGGACATCCCTGAAAAAGCATTTAGGGCTGTCTGCTATCTCTTCCCAGGCTCATATTTATTGGACTTGCTTTGAATGACACCAGTAGCTAAGCCAATTATGGAAGTCAATAATGTTTTGTTTGCATTGTGGCATAATTTTTAAAGATGGTAAAATGCTGCTCAAGGCTAGTTTCATGCCTTCTTCAGACAGATATTCTGAGATCTCCATTATGTCTCCCTCCATGAAGTCCAGGGAGGCAAGTCTCAAGTAATTAACACCAAAGCGTACTATGACTGTGTCATATGTGTACTTGTGATGCAAAAACTTGAGTGCCTGAATGATGAAACTGACCATGACTTTCTCCTTGTATACCCTAGTGAGTGATGCATATTGGTTTGTCTCACAATGGAGACATCTATGATCAGCATGTTGGATAGTGAGGAGGATTACATTATAGGCTTTTATAATGAGACACTATAACTTTTTGATGTATGTTTCAAGGTGGGTGCTGCCAGTGTTTTGTGTTTGCATTTGTGAGGTTGCTGAGGTACTTGTTTGTTAGATTACATTTAGGAGGCCTTTGCTGTCTAGGCTGGTTACTTTTAAAAGCCACAGCAGATGTAGGGCCATGTGCATGGTTTGATCTTTGTGTGATAGGTTTAGTATGGTATTCTGTGGTACTGACAACCTACTATTGGTCTATTTTAAGCTTTATTATGTTTTGCTTTTACTAATTTGCATTCCCTACATTTCTAAACAACTAGACTGGAATGTTTAAAGCTGTTATACACTTAGTAGTCAGTGTCTACCTGAATTGATAGTGGCTCAAATGGAAGTAAAAGATCCCATGGCACTTACTGAAAAGAGTAGGGGTGCTTTATTATATAAGGATGTATATAAAGAGATTATACTATTAAATACATTTGAAACAATTATTTACTCTCTCACTTTTTCACATTCATACTTAAAATTACTTGCAAGTTATCAGCACAGAAGAACTTAACAACTCTGTTTCTTTCATTCTATTTTATATTTACACTCTACACTATCCTTTCTTCCATGACCATTTATTATTTCAGATAATACACAACCCTTCTTTTTCTTATTATATACAAATTCTCACATCTTTTTCCACATCACCCATAATACTTTATCCTATTTATCAAGGTCACATTCTTTACTGTTTCATACTTCCCATATGAGATCATATTCATATTTATACATTTAAATCATTCCCATCTGCATTCATTTTAAACTTTTCCCAAAATTATTTATTCTTTTTTTTAAATCTGAGAAACAATATTTTGTTGTTTTTTCTTCACTATAGTCAACACATTTTCTTTCCTCCACCACCTTATAATTCCCTTTCACCAGCCACTTTAATAAAATTCTCCACAAAAAAAAAAAATCTGATTCATTAACATTTTCAAACTTTTTTTTCTTCTGCCTTTTATTGTCATTTTCATCTTCTTTTAATTCCTTCCATGGATGCACCCCTCAAAATATTCTAAAATCCTATTATACCATTCTTTCCTGTTAAGAGCAGTTACTTTTTACTTCCATAATTTAAAGTTTTTCTCATTTTTTTCTTCCATCCTGTCCTTTTTCTTCCCATACATTTTTATATTTTTCAAATAATATCTTAACTACCATTTTATTTTGTCTTGTTTCACCTTTCCTCATTACTCAAAGTAAATGCATAGATGCTAAATGCACCACAGTTCTTTTTTTTTTTAACCCACACCACCTTTTTCTTTTATTTTAAATTATCCCTCTTTTCATCAGGTTCAATGTTGAGACCCAAATAAAGCTAAACAAACTTTAATAAGTCTTCTTTTTTTCATTTGAAATGGAAGTATATATATTTCTTCTAAATATACTATTTTTCCTGATAAATAAGTATTCAACATATATCCTGCAATTCATTAACAATCAAAGTAATATCCTGCAATTCATTAACTATCAAAGTAACTGTGTTAGCATAATGAGCATGCTGCTCGTAACACCTACATGGATGCAAATACTTTCCATGGCCAGCAATAGTGTAAATAGTGTAAACAAAACAGATCACATATAGGCAGTGCTCACACATGTTAAGAGCAATTGCAGGGACACAATAAATATGATATAATAAGTAGCAATGTTGTAGAGGGGAAGTGTTTAAAGTGTACTCATATCTTGCAGGCAAATGTGATGAAAGTGTATAAGAAGCATTTTCAACATAACACCTGCAAGACTGATGTAATGATATTTATTGTGAATGTCAATCCCACAGGTACACACAGAAATAATAACAGACTTGTTAATAAAGGATGAGGATAGGGACATAAAGCTGCACAATAACCAAGGGGAATGTAGCTGTGATATACCTTAATTAAATGATTGACATCATATAACAGTTCTCAAGGACAGAAGATACATTATGGAGTGAATGCATAGAATTCATTCATAGCATATAAGGACATATATATATATATATATATATATAGCGAATTGAGGTGTGAAAGATAAGATCATCAACGGAGAACAAAAGGATATTATAGCTGTAATGTCAGTTAACTCAGAAATAAACATGTCTATGCAAACAAATGACTGTGGCACCAATAGGAAAGGGATTCATCACCTACGAACATGTAGTAGATAGGCAAGTGTTGTATGTTTATATGAATGATACTTATATAAATGATACATAGCAATCTAATAACAAACAACATACATAAGCGACCAATGTCAAGACTGAGCGGATGACATGTCAGGAGTCCAGTGTTGCCATGCTGACTTGTAAACATGTCTAACATGCTAATAATGGGCATGCTCACATACTATAAAAGGAAACAGTAATAGAAGACCAATCCAACATTGGCAGTACAATAGAAAGTGTTGTAACAGAGGACCAATCACATCTCCTGATGGTCAGCCTGCATTCCATAGAGATAGGCATGTTTATGGAATCACACACCTGCCTTTAAGCTGTATATTGCAGTGGAAGCAATGACAGTATTAAAAACATGTCTGGAGGATGATATGCAATACAGGATATAATTATCTTGTAAACAAGTAATGCTTATGAGCAAGGAATAACTAAGAAACATTTCCATCATGTCCTACTAGAATACATTTCTGAACAGATATGAGAAAAATGCATAATAATTGTATGTGCCACAGACATGCGCATATCAGTCATATAAGGAAGAACTACGCTGAAGGTTTGACAGTACTATTGTACCATATAAGGTGCTCTGATAACCTATGTCATATGACAATGTATGAAATAGCTGTCCCATGTTTCATTTATTTCCTTAGGTAGTGCACCAGGTTTGTGCAATGACAAGTGGAGAGAAAATATACCTTAAAAAGAAGTTAACTAAAAAAAGTCATATTGTTATAAATTGCAATGTGATCTCTACACAGGATTCAAACAATGCTTCATGTGCCTTATTCCTCACAATTCACTTCAGCTACACTTTGTACCACAGAATTTGACATCTGTTAGGTGGATTTACTGAGGTAAATACTATCCCTGTTGTGGGGGGCTGCTCAACGATGCCAGGCATGTTTGAGCTACCTAAGGAAACCGAAACTAAATGTTTCACTTTTTTCTTTAGGCAGTAAACTGTGTTTGCATGATGACAAGCAGACAGCAAATAGAACAGACATTGCAGGGTAATATATGTTATGGAAATTACAGATAGTGAATGAAATGCAATGCATTGGTGTATGTAACAGTGACTGGAATAAGAAGTGCATTCAAGAGAACAATTCTTGCTTCTCACATCTTCTTGCAACATCAGACACATATTTTGTGGAACACATTATCAGACCTAAATTTAGTGACATATTATGTTACAGTGAAAAGAACAATAATCACATGTTGTTAACAATAGTGACAACAGTCGATTTTTAATCAAAAACACTATGGTATTACAAAATTTGTGATTGAAAATATAGTCTGTCAACCACGTGCAAAGGTTTCATGTCAATGGGTCTGAACCTTGCACCAGATATACTTCCACCAGTGTGCCTACCGGGAGTGAGCACATTTTTATCCTGGGTCTTGTGTATCCCGCTATATTTTTTTAATTTTTAACCTACTTCTGTCCACGATATATGCTATATAAATACAGTCTATATATCAGTGTCGTGCTGGTGTGATTTTGTGAAAAACAGGGTCTACCTTGTGAAGGTACTCACTAAGACTTGAGGATGAATTCAATTTCACCACTATTACTCTCCCTTGCTTGCTGTTGAGCTTATATATATATATATATATATATATATATATATATATATATATATATCAGTCAATGTACTTGCAGACTGTGTTTGTAAGTCTGTTGTCCCTGACACAACCTGACTAGGTGTATATCAGTGAGGGTAGATTGTGAAAGCTGACTGTTCAAGCTGTTAGGGTAATCAGAGACCCCTAAAAGTCATTAACATATAACACTTTGCAGTGCTTGTCCTTGCATTGCTGAGGGAGTGTGCATGTAATTGTGTAGGTCACTGCACAATGTTTACATTCCCTACTATAGTGTGCAGATTTTGATATTCAGGAATGCTAATGATTTCACACCTAATTTACATACTCACAGTGCTCACAGGGAAGCCTCTGCACTATGTGAAGGTAATGGTGTAGGCATTGCCCTTGTATCATACTAGGGAGACTGTTTGAAACAAAGATTGACTGTGTGGCTTGTCCTGGATTGGGAGTTTGTGTAATGTTTAATGTTTACCTCACAAACAAGAGGTACAGGGCTTGATTCTTACTAACAGAAACTGGCTAAGCTTGAAATGGTCCACAAGGGCAGCTAGCCAAGTACTAGTACTTACCTATTGCCCTAAATACTGGTAGAATAGTAGGACTTTGTGCAATGCTGTTAGTGTCAACAGTGTTGCATTGTCATGGTATGTAGCTATTTCTTAAATAATACTTTCATTTTGACAGTACAAGGGTGAAATGCAGTGGTTGATGAAGAGTATTTGTATGATTTTTAGGCATTTAGATTTATCCTTTACTTTTAGCATTGCTATTTCTGTTTTTCTACAATTATGCTACTGAATGCTATATATGAAAAATTATTTAATTTGCATGTCATGCTTGCACACTTTTTGCAGATAATGGTACTGTAAATATGTAGGGAAGTCTGGTGTTATCTGTGTTGGCAGGAAAAAAAAAGTGTTTTGTTTGTGTATTTCTACCAGACTGGACTTCACAACACTGGATAAGGATGTTATAACAGTTTGGTATTGCTTATGTCATACTGCACTGATAATTGCTAAATTGTTAATGCAGAAATGTATTGCAAAGTTTAAACCTGTGTTATCTCCAGTATAGAAAGGTTAACAATCTGTGCTGATTACTGAGTTCAGAATATATTTTTGTGTTCTGTTGGGGGATAGTATGGGAGGGAAGGGTGGTTTGATGCAGGGGTTGGTGTGGGGGAGGTGGGTTGAATTGGGGGGGTTTGGTGTGGATGCATGTGGTTGGATTGGGGGTTGGTGTTGAGGACAGACTGGGAGGTTAACGTGTGTACTCACAGGGCATATACATTTATTGATATGAGAGCAGACTGGGAGGTTAACGTGTGTACTCACAGGGCATATACATTTATTGATATGAGAGCAATCAGTGCTATAACATTTTTATTTTATTTACATTTTCCACACTTCATTATCATTAGCACAGGTACATATTGTGTCCTTGGGGGATGTCCCTGTATTATATTATCAGAACACAGCCATTACATGATTAAATAAAGGTTTTGGAGTCTGACAAACATAATGTTTCATATTTGTATGCACACGGGATCTTAGATTTTGACCTAGGTAATGATTGTGTGGGCTATCTTTTGCCTCTTAGCCAGGACATATTATACACACCTCTGTCTGCCAGTACCATCTACAGTTGGTGGTTCTCCTTCAGGCTCTGCATCTGTATCTGCTGCTGCTGGCCTGTCTATGGTCCTTGAAGCTGTGGTCCAACCTCTTGCTGTCCTTGATGGAGCTGTCTTCTAAGAATTATATTGTGTAACATGGCACAGACTGTAAGAATTTCAGCACAGGTGCACCTCCTGATGTGTTTGGACCTGGAACCTTGATTTAATCAAACCAAACATGTGTTCTATGATTTTCCTTGTTTGAGAGTAGACCTCATTGTATCCTTGTTCGGTGAAGTTGTGTGCACTTCTCACGGGTGTCAAGAGCCAGGGCTCCAGTGCATAACTTGCATCTCCTGCTAGATGACCTCAAGGGATGTCACTGTTAGCAAACCTGATGTACAGCTCACAAGCATGCCATATGTGTGAGTCATGAAAGCTGTCTGGGTTACTTCTGCACAAACACTGCACATGATCCCTTAGGTATTATAGGCAGTCTGACAGTTTATGGAGTAGAAACCTTTTCTGTTGATGTTCCTCATCCCCTGTTCTCCTGTTGGGACTTTTGTTTCTATATATATTGCAATCTATGGCCCCAACACTTTAGGTAAATGTGCTATTACATAGAATTCCTGCATAGTTCTTGTGCTCTCCTGTGGTGTTCATGGGAAAGAGATATGCTCCCTTGCATGTAGTAGCATTGCATTTAAAAACTGATGTAATGTTCTAGAGGCAGAGTCCTGAGACACCACTAATATATTCAATGTGAGTCTCTAAAAAGTACCACTAGCTAGTATATGTAATGCTAAACATACTATTTTTACGCTGGGATGGGTTCTCCATGATTTCCCTGGGTCTTGAGGTTGGGGCTACCAAGATTGCATATTTCTTTTAGTGTTTCGCTGTCACCCAGTATCTGTAAAAAATTTCTAACCCATGCAGTCCATGATATGTCAAATGAGGTCTAAACACCCTTCTGGCAGCAGAACCCTGATTTAAAGCCTGTTACACATACAGCATAATAATAGCAGTAGCAGCCCCTAACATGTTTTTTTTTCTTAAGTGTAATCATGGCTGTGTTCCAAAAGGTTCTGGTTTACATGGCGAAAACCTCACCAAGTATGCATGACTGTTTTGCAGTTTCCTGAGTAGCTCCACCCTATTAGATCAGCTCCTTATGATTTAATTAGCATATTGTGCCATTTCCCATTTCTGCATGGCTGTACACTTCATCTAGAGCTGCTTAATGAATACAGAATCATGTGCTATGATTTTAGTGGAGCTGTGCAACACCAACACCATCACTACACTTTATCCCATGGCTTCTTCTGAAATGATAAATAAAAACTTTTCCACCAAGCAGAAATTTTTTATTTGTTTCTTATAGGTTCATAGGTGTGTACTAGGCTAATGGCCCGGGGCCTTTACAAGCCTAGCCCTTAGGATTACCCTGAAATCATGCCACCTGACCTCAGTTCCCAGTGCCTCTGTCGAGTAAAGCCACTGAAGTGATCCCTGGGGTGAATTTTCTATTTCCCATCCACTCATCAAGATTTATCTTGAAGAGGGCCAGTGAGGTGCTCTGCTTGACATGTATGGGAAGTTTATTCCATAGCATGGGCAGTCTCTGAGTTATGAACCTGTCTCTCCAGCATGTTTTGTTGATTGTGGTAATGAGGTTGAGGTCTCTGCAGCATGTGGTGGGGAGGGATTGGGATTTCTTTAGCTGTAGCATTTCTAACAGAGCTGGGTCAGACATGGCTTTGTAAGTCATGCAGAGATTGCTTCTAAGTAGGCAATACGGGACAAAGAATAGTTGGAGTTTTTTTAGTCTGTCCATATAGGACAAATGTTTAAGGCCTAGGATCCTCTTTTTGAGGTACTTTTGCAGGCTCTCCAGTTGTTGCAGGTGTTTAGTGAGGTACATGCCAAATGGGGCATTGTACTTAATGATTGGCTTAATGAGGGAAGAGTAGAGGGAGACAATGACCTCTTTCTTCCTGGATGCAAAACCCTTAGTAATGAGATGTGCCATATAGAAGGACTTTCTGACAACAGCGGCAATGTGGTGGTCAAAAAAGAAGTTGCTGTCTACCTGTGTTCCCAGATCTCTTATAATGCCTTCTCTGTTCAGTGGACTACCATCGATGTAGTAATTCATGGGAACCGGGATTTTCCCAAAGGAGATGATGACACATTTTTTGGCACTGAGCTTTTAATTTTTTACATAGATACACCAAAAATTTTTCTAAAAATTTTTAAAACCTTTATTTTCTCATCATTCTCACTTCATTTTAATTTTGATAATTTTATGTTACGGTCATATTCTTTTTCTTCCACCCTGTTCCTCTTTTTTACCCTATTTTTATTTCCCATACATTTTTATATTTTTATATAGCACCTTACATATCATTTCTTTTTGTCTTTAATTTACCTTTTGTTATTATCCAAAATAAATGCATAGATGGTAAATACACCACTGATTTTTTTTTTTAATTCAAGCCACCTTCTTCTTTTTTATTATAATTTATCCCTCTTCTCACCTGGTTCAACTCTGAGTCCCAAATGAAGCTAAAATAATCTCATAACTCTTTTAGCATTTGAGTGGAAAACAAATATATTTCTTCTAAATATGCTACTTTTCCTAATACATAAATATTTATCTGAAATTATAAATAAAAATGTTTCCATGAAGCTAACATTTTTATTTGTTTCGGTATCTCTCTTTCTATTACAGTAAAGTATCATGTTTTCATGCTCACCAGATGTCACTCCCAAAAATCTTTATTTCCTTTCTTGTGAAATATATTTATTTTTATATCACCAAATCCCTTTTACTTTATTTTGTTTAATTGCAAAGCAAATTTTAATTGCTTTTTCAGTCCTTATTACAACCTCATTTATCCATCCTTTGTTTTTATTAGAACTAAAATCATCCTTGTGTTACATATGTATTGTCAATATAACATTTCTTTCCATCTCACATCTTGCCTTCCTCATTTCATACAGACATGTCTGTACTACTGCATTTGTTACTAATACAAGTAAGCACATACTCATTGGGCATCCCTGTTTTACTCTGCTCTTAATAGTTATTCTTCCCTTCCATTTAGTTGTTATAACTTGTACCCATGAATTTTAATTACATTTCTTTATTACATTATTTTTCTCCTATGTCATATGCCTCTAAAATCTATAACATTGCTTTACGGCTTGTTTTAGAAAAGGTTCTATCTACATCACATGATCTCAGCCTTACTTCTTTATTTCCTTTCAGTATCATCTCCACTACTTATTTGACTATAATTATCATTTCTTTCACCTTTCTTTCTTTTATAACATAGATGGTTTTCCTACTACCTCATCCAATAATTTCTCCTTTCTTTTTTGTATTATTTTCATGAACATTTTATAGTCAGTATTCCCTAGTGCTAAAGGCCTCCATTTTTAAAATATTTTCTTTTGTCCTTTTCCAGATAAATTTTATCACTCCACCACATATTTCTTCTACCATATCTCTTCTTCCATTATGCCTTCCTTAATCCATTCATGTAATATATTTTTTAATTCTCTATTGTCTTTATTCATTTCCTTATAATACTCATAACTTATATTATCTAATCTTAGCACTGATCCATTCTTACCTTCTTTTATCTCTTTTCCCATTTTTTCTGTTATTATATCATCTTCTAAAATATTCCTTACTTTTTCAGATTTTTTATATCCCATTCTTCTTGCCCATCCATTCCATTCTTTTTATACATTTTCTGTACCAAATTTTCAACCACCTCCATAATATCCTCTTATTGTATGTAATATCTCCTTTGCCATCGGAACTAGCATCCACCCTTCCTTTCTAATTTTTACTTCTTTTCCCAAATAAGGGGAACTTCCTCTTTCTTTCTTTCTTTCTTTCTTTCTTTCCATTCAGAAAAAAATTTCCTATGTAACATTATTTTTATTTTTTTCTCTTCTCATGTCATAGATATGTTGTTTCTATTTCCATTATTTTGTAATTTCTTTGTTCTATCTCATTCTCATAACTCCATAAGATGTCTTTACATTTCATCTTATTTCTTTTTTATTCTTTTTTTTCACTTCTAAAAAAATCTTTAAATTTCTGATTATACACTACCCACCACTGTGTCCACATTTTATAAAATGGTCATTGTCATATGATCTTTCCATAATATTTCTTTCTCTTTTATCTTTTCATCCTTCATTTTAAACTCTGCAGTTATTCTCTTTATCCCTTCCCCTCCTCTATCCTGTTACTGTCTTCCCCATTCTAGTCCATACTGATCTATGATCTGAAAACTCTGCCATATGTACACCTCCTGTTATTTCTTTCATGTCTTTAGAATAAACTATATGATCAATTTCCATGTTCAAAATTCCTCCTTTATATATTCATTCTCTATTCTTTCCTACTCTTAAATTTCACATTTTATTAATTTCATTAATATCCTGTGTTCTTTTTCCCTTTCATTTCTTCAGGTAACATTAAAAATTTCCTACCATCACTATTGACATATTTGGTAACTTATTTTTTTTTATTTCTTCAAACAGCTGTTTTCTCTGTGTCATGTTAATATGTACATACATCACTATTAATCTTATGCATTTTTGTCTCATTCTCATAATACATATCACTACCCTTCCAGGAATTAGTATTATTACATCCAAAATTATTGTTTTCACTTTTTATAAAATTCTCATTCCAAAACATATCTAATTTCATACTGACTAAACAATCCTCCCCTATACTGCCTATATTCTTTTCCTTTTTTTTTTCTTTCTTGTTAGAGCTGGCACCTAGAAAGAAAGAAACATAATTTTTTTCCTTTTTTACACCATTTTACCACCACTAAACCTAGCATATTATTTTTAATGCTTTTCACATTTAATGCTAAAATTCCTTGTCATCCTTTTTCTTTTCTGTATTTTACTTCCAGATCTTATTTTGTTTTCCCTCTCCTAATTCTCCAACCGACCAAGTTTGGGCTATTTTGTTTTTCCCCATCTCCATTTCTCCCTCTTCTTAGTCTTTCCTTTCTAAAACTGCAAATTAGTTCTCTTCCTTTGAACTTATTTCTTTTCTAACTGCTGGCCACACCTTCATTTGTTACAGTCTTCTACTAAATGATTTTCATCCACATAGAAATAACATGCTTTGGTTGGCCCCAGTACCTAAAAAATCCTCTTACCATTTGCAATTATTATTTTTGAAATATATTGAATTTTCCGATCCTTAACATCCATTGTTACCCCCACTTCCCAACCCTCAGTCCACAGATTTCTTTAATCACAAATTTTTTAATGTGATATACTTTAATACATAGTGACAGAAATAAACGGTTTTAACTCATACTCTTCCATTTCTGAAATCCTAAACTGCACACTTATTTTCTTTTTTAGTTGTAGGCCCAATCTCTGAAATACACAGTCTTTCCTTGATGCTACAGTACTTCTTATTTTAGTCTCTATCATATCTTTTTAGCAAGTCAAGCTTTCGAATGTCACTTCACAAAAATGTCCAGCTCCCAAATGAATTAATGCTCTTATGTCTTTAATGTTAAACTATTACTGGCAAAATAATAATAACCATAATGTCAAGCCTGTTCACACTGCCATCACTTTTACTTTTTGTATATAGCACTGGTCATCTTCTCTGTGATTGTTGATAAAATTCAAATGTTTGTTCCCTCTCAGTTCCTTTTTCCCTTCTTCCATGCCTTGCTGCATTTGTATAACTTCTTCGTTCATGTAAGAAAAAAGCATGTTGTTGAGGTAAATCCTGAAAACTGTCTTGTTCACAAGCCAAGAATACCTCCATTGTTTCCCTTTACCAGCTGTTGCTTGTGTTTCCAAGTTCTCAGTTTCTTCCACCTGTAATACTCTCCACCATGTCACCCCATTGCACTTAGTCTCCTTCTGTTGGCTCTGCCTGGATCAGCAAACATACCAGCACTTGTGTCTCCAGTCATTCATTTTCCAACTTTAACATTTCCTTCTCCTTCCTGCAGTAAGTTTTCTCCTACTCCTCTTTCTAGCTCTACTGCACTCCCCTCCATCTTGGAATTCCAAGAACTGTAGTAGTAACTCACCTATGCTCCTAGCAGCTTCAAAGACTGTTTCACTTCCTCTTGTTTAAAGAGTAGGAAAAGTTTCCTGACGCCTTGGCCAAGCAGTATGAACACTGTTTTGGATCTCCACTGAAAAGAGGTTGTTGGCCTATTGGGACTAACACTATCAACATAGTGTACATAAAATAAATAAATAAATACTAATGAGCAATATGTAACATTTCTTGTGACATATTCTGTTTGTCAGAAATGTTTTTATCTATAAATTCTTATCTTCTTGTCATTGGGATTTAACACTATTTTCATTTTGCTATAGTTCCCTTGGTTACAACAGTAACCCCACTTATTATATTTGAATTCTGTTTATTTTAATTGCTCTAAACAGAAGACAATGATATTTGCACATTATTATAGCTAGATAGATTATTGATAAGCTCACCAGCCTGGGCATAAACCCTTACTTCACAAGATGGATCGCAAACTGGCTCTCAGACAGATCCCATAAAGTAAGAGTAGCGGGATCTATGTCCGAATCCAGACCAGTAACGAGTGGTGTGCCTCAGGGCTCTGTCCTGGGGCCCCTCCTGTTTGGCATATACTTATCAGAAGTACAGGCAAGCACGGAAGGGCTGTGGTTGACTAAGTTTGCAAACGACTGCAAACTGGGTGCTATAATAGAGACTCCGGCCGACATGGAGATCCTCCAGAAGGGCCTAAATGAGACTGATGCATGGTGTCAAAGCCATGGTCTCAAGCTAAATGTAAAAAAATGCATAGTAATCCCCTTTGGAAAAAACAGAGTACCCGCAAACTACAACATAGGAGGTAATCCCCTGAAATCTGAAGATGAAATAAGGGATCTAGGGACCCAAGTAGATAGCCAGCTTTCCTTTGATAACCATGTTGCCAAAGTGGTTAGAAAATCCTTCTATGTGACCCACCTGATCATGAAAGGGTTCACATCAAGATCTAAGGATGTAATGGTGCCCCTCTACTCTTCCCTCATCAGACCCATTATTGAGTACAATGCACCAATTGGAATGTACCTGGCTAGACATCTCCAGCAGCTGGAGAGACCACAGAGGTACCTAACCAAGAGAATTACTGGCCTCAAACAGTTGCCCTATGCAGCACGATTGAAAAAGCTAAGACTGTTCTCTGTTGCATACTGCTTTCTCAGAGGTGATCTCTGTCTAACGTACAGAGCCATGTCCAACCCAGAATTGTTGAACATGCTCCATCTTAGCAAAACCAAATCTACTAGAGCTACATGCTCTAGGGATATAAACCTCAACACAACAATGAATAGAACATGCTGAAAGGTTAGATTCCCTTCGCAGAGACTTCCCTTACTATGGAACATGGTCCCGATCTACATAAGACAGAGCCCCTCACTATCACTCTTCAAGAGGAACCTTGATGAGTGGATGGGTAACAGAAAGTTCACACCGGGGATCACACCAACAGCACTACTAGATAGAGGCCAAGGGTACTAGCTGCTAGTACAAGGGTCTAGGGAACTACTAAAGGGGTGATGAATACCGCACAACGTGGCTGGGCTAATATATGCCTTCGAGCAGATAGCTCAGTATCAACCTATGAACCTATGAACCTATTAAAGGAGGTTCCATACTGTTCTCTGCATTTCTATTTAACACTGGTGGTCCATCTGATCGAAGCCCATTTCCAGTGGCACTTTGAGGAGAAAAGCTTTAACTGCAAGTGTGCAATCTGATTAAAGTAAAGAAATAAGAATACTGCATACAATCAGTAATTATAAAACACATGAAATATTAAAATAGGTAATGCATATATTAGTCTTATATGTGTACATGCTGCACAAAAAATTAAAACAAGCATAGATAGATAAGTAGATAGATAGACAGATAGGTAGATAGGTAGACAGATATTCAAATGTGCTTACTGCGGTAGAACATCAATGCAACAATGACCAATTACAAGCTGTGCCAGGGTTGCATCATAATGTAAAAAAACAATGTGCAGCATACACATATTGATTTGCATTGACAAGTAAGCATATAAAATTTAACAAACAATATATGCATTGAAGATCAACAAACAAATCATGCACAGTTACATAAATGGAATAGAAAAAGGAGGATAGAGTTAAAGTACAAGGAGTACAAGAGGTGGAGATATGGACATCTGTAGTTAGGTTAGGAAAGCTAATAGAGACCAGTTAGTTGAAAGAGAGAACTAGATTATGCATAGTGGGCTTAGAACAGTAATGGTGTAATAAACTGAATCACAGGTTTAGAATGAGAGAGTTAATAAGGTGGATCAGGGATGTGGGAGATAAAGGCGTTATATAGTTAGAGATATTGGTTTATGTGGCATGTCCCTTAGATGGACATTTGTATTCAAATTCTTTTATGAAGTATTGTTTAAATTGTGGCCTGGGCAGGGAATCATTTGTGTGATTACTTAAATCAGAAGGAAGTTACTGCCATAATTTTGGGGCCAGGAATGAGAAACAATGGGTGGTAGACAACAATTTGAGAGAAGGGGTTTGGAGGGAAGGATTGGCACTAGCTTGGGTTCTTAGATCATAAGATTCAGTAGCAGTAAAAAGTATGGAAAAGAGGGGGGAGAAGATATATGTAGTTTGAGTATTTTGAAGAATAAGGAAACTAGAAGAAGAAGATCTTACCCATCCTTTTCTGGAAGCCTCTTAGCCATTTAAAGAGTAAGGCTGTGATGTTAATTCCACGGTGAGTTAGATATGAATTGACATATTTTATTGGACAGTGTCTGAAGGGTGGTAGCGTTTTTGACAGACAGATGCAAACAAGGAGAGACTGTATTCAGATGAGCAAGAATGCCTTTTCCTATAGGAGCCCTTGCTGAGTGTTAGAGGAGCTGAGATATTTTGTTGGCCCAGGAATAGACTGTTGACATTGGCCCTTAACTTTCCTATGTGCTAATAGAAGTTTAGTGATAGGTCTAGCCAGATCCCTAAATGTCTAAAAGAGGTACTGGTTTCAACAGGATTATTATCACAGCCAAAGTAATGATTGGAGGTGGGGTTGTATAATTTTTCATGGGTGCAGAATGACATGAACTGTTTGTTTTCTTTTTTTTTTTTTTTTGGCAATGAGCAGTAGTTTCTTGGAGATTAACCAGCAGTATAGCTGAAGAAGGTCCTTTGAAAGTTGGTTTTCAATTATATGATGTGAAGAATCACACCTATAGATGGCCATATCATCTGCATAAAGAAGTAGTAAGAAGTGATAAATGGGGTAGGTCAAGTAGAAGTTTATTGATGAAGACTGAGAACAGAAGAGGTACTAGAATGGGACCCTGTGGTACTCTGGGGTGAATGAAAGATGTGTTGGAAAGACTAGGTCTTATCATTACGTGGAATGAATTGTTGAACAGAAAGTCCATGAACCATGCAGTGGCATCAGGGCTGATCCCAATGTATTAAGATGGAGATGGAGAATTCAGTGGTTGACCATGTAGAAGGCCCAGGTTAAGTTAATGAACAATGCTCCATTAAGATTTCCTTTATCCATATTAGATGAGATGTTATCAGTCAGGGTCTATGGACTGATAATTGTGCCCTACCAGCCCAGAATCCATGCTTGATGGACAGCATGTAGTATTTTGTAGGTAAATATTAGCTGGTTACATATGATTTTTTCAAGAATTTTACCAAGGGTGGTTAGGAAGGAAATGGGCCACAAGTGACTGCAAGAAGAAAGCTTGGTTTCTTTTGGTATTGGTCTGACAAAAGAGGATTTTCAATTATTTATCATAGTATTATTGGTGAGGCAAAGATTGTAAATGTGCTTAAGAAGAACAATAATGACATTTCTGCTATGGTACAAGAACCAAGGGCAGATATTTTTAGGTCCAAGTGGTGAATCCATTGGCTCTATTCAAGTAGGGGTAACATTTGCTTACAGGTGATTTTTGAGAAGTAACAACCTGGAATGAAACTGGGAAATTAGGCTGTCTTTGCTGTGTGGCTACATTCTTGCTAGATGAGGATATGGGAAGGCTTGAGAAATCTCTAAGGAAGTCAGAAGTTGAAAGACTACCAGATGGGCAGGGTATGTATCCTAGAGTGCATAATTCATTTATAGAAGATTTTCACATTAATTTGTTGACTTCCTACCAGAAATGTTTTGGGGAGTGAAGAAGGGATGTGGTTTAAGTTTTAGTTGTTTGGTTTTGAGTCTATGGGTTGCGTGTTTTGTAATGGTCAAGGATGTTAGGAATGGGGATTTGTTTCCACATTTCCAAGGCTTCATCATGTAGTCTCATCAGGGATTTAAGCTCTTTGGTGAGGCATTCAGGTTTGGGTCTTTCAGTAGACTTGAGATCACCGTGAAGTGGGTGTCCTGAAGTGGGAGTAGTAAGTCGATAAGTTGAGGTGTAGCAATGTTAGCATCAGAAAAGGAGAGCACTGGAGACCAATCAATAGTCACAAGCTGTGAGTGTAAGCTTAGTTCTGAAAGATGTTAACATGGGGTATTTGATTTGTAGATTTTGTCTGGAGAATGTGATGGGGTAAAGTTGGTGGGTGAATGATGCTAGAGGAGATATTGATGGGATGGGTTGCAATAATGAGGTGAAGAAGTGAAGTGTGATTACGTCTTTGTTTGGGTCTAGTAGGAATGTCTACTAGTTGGACTATGCTGAGATCTGCTAGAAATTTAATTATCATATTTAATCTGGCCCCGAAAGTTTAGGTTACAATCACCCGTGATGATGCTGATTCATCTATATATATATCCGTATATAATATATACATATATATATATATATATATATATATATATATATATATATATATATATATATATATACACATATATATATATAATATATATATATAAATATATCTATATGCACACACACACACACACACACACACACACACACACACACACACACATATTATATATATATATATATATATATATATATATATATATATATATATATATGTACACACACACACACACACACACACACACACACACACACACACACACATATATATATATATATATATATATATATATATATATATATATATATGGATCTACTTCATTTGATTGAACTTTTAAATGTTCGAAGCACATATGGCCGAGACCATAACATCGAGCATTTAAAAGTTTGAACACTGCAAAAAAAAAAAAAAAAAAAAAAACATTTGTAGCATGAGGACAAGCCCCCCTGCACCCCCCACTACTTAAATATACCAACTCCGAGCTGGCATTACATTGCAGAAAAGGGAAATCTTCCTGTTCCACACTGTACGGGATCTCCATTCAGACCATTCGAACTTTTAAAAGTTCGATCATATGGTCTCGGCCATATGCGCTTAGAACGTTTTAAAATTCGATCAACTGAAGGGGACCCATTACGTATGAGATTTGGTGATTAAGGGGTTAGGGAATGGGTAAGTTACTTGGGAACTTGGGTAATACTTGCAAAGCAACTGTATTCATAGTTTAAGTTAAGGTAGTCTCGCAGTGTTTTTATGAAGGAATTTCCAATAAATAGATGCCTCATGGGGATTAGAAGATTTTACTAAAGTTTATATGCTGTTCCTGAGAATGTGGATTCACAATTTCTTGTCACTGATGATTGTGACATGCATACAGGCATTTGTTGACTAGAATGCTTAGGATTCTTTACACCATGTTTGACATTCTTGTGAGGAGAAATCACTTTTCATTTCAATGCAATATGATATTAGCAGTTTTCTGAAAGACATCACTCAAATGATTGTTGAAGTCGAGACACAGACTGCTCTTGACTGAGATGTAATAATGGGTTCATGTACAGTACAAGTACTTTTGTATGCTTGCTCTAATTTAGTCGAATGGCAAGACTGAAGGTGAGTAAGGACATTCAAAGCATGCAAAAGAGTTATGTATTTGTAATAAAAGCACTTTCATTTCAGCATACACAACATTCTTTCTTATTCTTGCATATTATATTAGGTTAAAGTTCCTTTTTATGCATCGTTTGGTGTTGTTCTTTCATCTCTAGCACAAATCATCTGGGACAAATTCAGATCATCCAATCATATTTTCACACTCTATGACACAGCCACATTCTTCAAGGAACATATTAATATGCACTTACAGCAGATGATGGGATCCTCTGACAGCTATTAAATGGTGCCGGACATGAGACAGCAGATAATACACCTGTCTGACATGGCTATAAACACCGATGTTCACCTCACTGATTAGCTATGAAAGGTTCACTTATATTTTATTTTTATTTATTTTGACATTAGTTAACTGGGTCAGTCAAATTGAGCTAACACCCTTTTTCAGGGGAGGCCCGGGATGAAAAGCTTCAGACATTGACATTAAAAGTGGTACATAAAGCATACAGAATTATATCACTTAGTAGTATAGATACAAAATAAAGGCTCAGAATAGCTTAACAGTTGTAGAACAGTACATAAACTTGAAAATAATTTGGGAAAAACAATTTGGAAATTGAGCTAATGTCAAAGAGAGAGGTGAGGTGAGGAAGAAAGCTGTGAGCAGGAGGATCGACAGTAAGGATGAGAGTAGGAAGAGAGAGAGTCTGAAGTGCTCTGAGGTAAAGTACAGAATGAAGGGAGATGGAAGGCAGTGGTATAGAGGTAAGGGGAAGTAAGGGCTAAGGAGATATCTGGGAAAAGGGTAGCTAATAGTAAGGCAGGGGAGGAGATTATGTTGGGTTGTGGCAGGAGCAGGACCAAGTGTTTTGTAGGGTGTCTTTTAAAGCTTTCTGAAACTGTGTTAGTAATGGTTCTGATGTTCAAAGGAAGTGTGTTGCAGACAAGAGCAACTGAGTGGCTGTATAGAAGTTTGCCAATATTTTTTGGGGGTTTTTTAATTTCCAAGAGGGTTGGTTGGAGCTAAGGAGGGTGCATTTGGGAGTGTAGTAAGAGATGAGAGTTGAGAGATCTAGGCAGGAAGTAGGTTTGCTGAAGACTGAGTTAGTCATGTGCAGTTGACGGAGAAATAGTTGGTGGAATTCTAACCACTGTAGGTTATTTAGTAAAAGGCAGTGGTGAGAGGTGTAGGGTTGGTTTGCAGCAAACCTAGCAATTTTGTTATACAGTAGAGAGTTGATTATCCTAGCTAATTGGGACCTAGGGTAGTTTGGATAATCAAACTGTTTGGATAATCAAACATATAATTGAACCGGATAAAAAACTTCTAAAAATTTTTTTGATGAACATTAAACAAGAAAAATAAAACAAATTTACTGTAAGTACAAAACAGTACAGGATATTATTGTAGTACAAACTCAAAAAACATGCACAAGCTAATAAGTATAACGTTTGCATATTCAGACTTTATGATTTTTCCTACTCTAACACTTTGGAAGGCTGTGTTCGGATAATTGACATTTCAGATAATCGATGTTCAGATAATCAACTCTGTACTGTATGTTAGTTCAAGTTTAGACATAATAGTTGACTGTAGGTTAGTTAGGATTGGGGAAGCATACAGTAGGCTGTACAGTAGGTAGGCTTGTGCTAGGGTGAGTTTGGACTCATTTGTGAGGAATTTTTATTCCTATAAAACAAACTCAGTTTTTGGTGTTTTTTTTTTTTGATGCAGTACTGGAAGTGGAGGCCAAATTTTAGTTGATCATCAATGATGGCGCTTAGTAGTTTAGTATGCGATTCAACCTTGATGGTTGTGTTGTTGAGGGATGTGATGGTAAAAGTAGATCTGTGTTGTGAGAGAGATTTTGGGAGAAATAGGAGAAGTTTTGTTTTCTTGCTTGGGGTTGAATATCAGTTGAGTATTAGTTAGCCATGTTTCGTCAGAGTGGAAGGAGTTTTGGGTTAGGGTGAGGAGTTGGGGGAGAGTGTCTGTGAGTGAAATTGTTGTAGAGATGTCTGCATATTGTTTTAGAGAGGAGTGAGATCAAGATGTGTAGAGGTTGTTAGTGAAAATGTTGAATAGAAGTGGCCCAAGGATGGACCCTTGGGAGACATTGGTTTAGACTAGGAGGAAAGGGGAGAAAGCTGTGGTCCACTTGACTGACTGAAGCTGGTTGGTGAGGTAGCTAGAGGACCAGGTTAGAGCAGAGCTGGAGAGCTTAAGTTCAGATAGTTTGTTCAGAAGTTTATTATGGGAGATGGTGTCAAAGGCTTTGGATGGGTCTAGGAATAAACAGGAGAATAGTCTGTTGTTGTATCTAGCTTTGGAGATAGTTTGAATGAAAGCTATTAGTGCTGTAGCTGTGCTATGGTTGGGGTAAAAGCCATGGTGAGTAGAAGTGAGAAGCTTTTCTAGGAGAAGATAGTCTAGGAGCTGCTTGTGTATGCACTTTTCAAGAATTTTAGAGACCGGGGACAGGATGGCTATAGGCTTGAAGTTAGTAGGGTTGGTGGAGTGCCCTCCTTTGTGTATGGGAATAGTATAGAATTTCTATGATGTATACATAGGATTCTGCAACTCCCAATACAGTGATGGACTACTTTGAGTAAAATTTTACAGTCTTTATGAAGTTATGTAACTTTGGAGTAGGTTGTATTTAGATAGAGGGTGCAGGAAGTAAAGGCACTTGCAAGAGTGATGTGGGAGACCCCCCCCCCCATCAACTGGGGCTTTAAATGTTAATTGTTTTTTTAACTTCAGCTGACGTCACAGTACTGGCACTTGCCAAACTGTGGCAACTCCATATTGTTATAACAGTTTTAATTAATTAAAAATAATTTTTTTTTTTGCAAAAACTATGAAAGCTGTTAATGCCAAGGTTTATCTTTAATGACTGCAGTTAGGATTTAGTAGTGACCCCCATGTCCACCCCTTAATAGTCTACTCACTTTGAAAATTAACTGATTTTATTTCTAATGCTTTTTTTTTGTGGTTGTATCAGGCCTGGCTAAAATATTAATGCAAATCAAAAAGAAAATTTAAATTCTTTGCTCTGCATATGTTCAGTCTACCTTATATGTAGATATAAAGTTTACTTTTCCATTGTTGTCAGTTAACAATAATTTTAGTTTGTTTTCTTAATGTCTTTGTGAACTTATAGAGCCTGCCATTTTACTTGCTATAATATTTATAGTTTGCTCTGACAGAAAACAAAAAATATCAGATGAAGGAGATGGTTCTTTTTTATACCTATGTGTTGTCTTATATTATTTTTGAACTCCTAGTACAAGTAATCTGGTACGTCCTTTTTATGCTGGTTTTCTGGTTGCATCTCATCCATTATTGATTATTTCCACTTGACTGAATACTCTGACATCCCTTTCTGTAGGTGCTGAACCTTTGATCTAGAGTGACGTTACTGTTCTCTTTCTTTATTGTGAACCAATGAATCAAGCTTCTTAACCTGCATCTTGTTTCCAGTGGATGTCTTGGCCTATTTCAGGTATGAAACTAAGGACATAAAAATCACAAAATGGCAGTTCTTAATTTTGTTTCCTGTTGCCACAGTGACTATTTCTTAAATAACTTGTGTACTTTTTTGAAAAACTGTAAACTGTTTATCCCATTCAAAAGGCAGATTATATATAAAATAAACAACATCACTTTTCAGTGTTTAACAGTTTTGTTTGTTTTTAAATATTAAAGTTTGCATTAAGTCACTTTACATACCTAGAATACATCCAAGAACTCCACACATACTATGTGGTCGCACCACAATGAAAGCTGGGTTCAGGAAATTTCTTAATATTTGGTATATAATTCTCTTAGTAAACCTCTGCATACAGTAAGTCACATATTAGTAGTACTTAATAAGGCAGTCAGATAAGTAACAAGCATGGTATTATTTTTCTGTGCTTAGCAGCAAGGACTTGTTCCTGATATTAAAACTCTCTGTCATACCTTTACTATTGCACTGAATCACTTTGCTGAAGTAACGTAAGGGAAAGATGCTGCCAAGGCTAAGGGAAGAGTCACTTTGATGCCAAGCTATCCAGAAAGGGATGCCACACATAGCAGTCTTTAAAAAACATGTTTTGTATATTTCTGCACGTGATCTTCTCACAAGGGAGACATGAATCTGGGAAATGGAGCAGCTAAGCATGCAATGGGATATATTCAAGTACTGTTTGACTCAACAGAGAGCTACTCACAAAATAATGGGGAAACGAGACAATTTCTAAGCATGTAAGTGTAAGGGCAATGTCATCAAGAGAAGAAACGCTGTAGTTAAAACAAGGAAATATAAAATGTGCTAAGGCTGACAAATCGGTTTCCTGAACAAATATTTTAAATAAGATTCACATCAGAAAGAAAAAGGTCCAAATAAACAAAATATATGCCTTCTAAATGAGAAGATACCTGTTTGGAGACTAAAATATTGAAAACTGAGACACTGATGATAGATATAGAGTGGTCTATGAATAAAATGGGGTGCCTTGTAATACTGAGGTAACATACTAAACACACACAAGTTTCCAAATTGTGTATACATTTTACTAATGATTTTGAGTTGTAACCACATCTTATGTAGAAAGTTCATGTCAGTATTTTCACTTTCAACAAGCAATGGGAAAAGATATGATGTATCCTTATGTACCGAGGGTATTTTGGGGTGTGACGACCCACCACTGGACCAATAATCAAGGAGCCTCAATCCTCACCACTGGCCACAGTAGGGGACATACACTGGGAGGATAACAGGTACACACACACTATTTCCAGATGCAGCTCTCTGCATCAAGTGCAATTTCCCTTAAGAGCACACAGAGGCCACAGTCAGTCTGGGGCTGGTTTCTCCCTCATTCTCCAGGTCCCCAGACAGACACCCCACTGGCACAGGTATAGAGTTGAGATCTCAGCTGAGTGGCCAAGCCAAGACCTCCAACACCCTCGCTGTCCAATAAGTGCTTCATGTCCCTGCCCAAGTAGTTGACACACACACTCTTTGAGGTTTGATTTACACACACACACACACACACACACACACACACACACACACACACACACACACACACAGACACACACACGCGTGCACACAGACACACATGCCACACGCACAGACACACACACACACAGACACACAAATGCAAACACACACACACACACACACACACACACACACACACACACACACACACACACACACCTGGGAAAGGTTGGCACAGGTTTAGTAGCTATGCCCCCTTTTGCCCAGACTATAAGGTGGCTATCACTGCCACCAGCCAACTCCTTATGAGCTAATTTAAGGCCCTTAACAAAGGGTGTCCGATCTTACTGTGTAATATTAATATTAATACAAATGGTAGTTTGACCAAGAGCAAGGCTATTAGGAGTTGCCCAAACAGTGTCAAGAAATAAATATGTAAGTACTCTCAAAACTTAAATCTCTGTAGACAGATCAGCCACAATGAAAGGTTTAAATATATTTAATAATAAATAATAAAAGAACAAGAAAATACTTAGTATATATTCACAGTGACATCAGAGATAAAAACCACAGGAAATATTTAAAACAACATTGCAGGACAGTGTCAAATAAATAAAGAAAAATATCTAAACTAAGCTTTACTATATTCCTGACTATATCTAAGTGAGAGTGTTACTATACCCTAGAAACGTACTTACAGAGCAAGGCAGATGTGTTGTGACTGGATCTTGTCAGGTCCAAGACAGACTAGAGAATACCCTGTTTCTTTAAGAGACTTCTCAAATTAATATCTAAAATATTACTTCAGGGATAGCTTGCTGAATAACATCATTTCTTGTCTTCTGACTCTATCCCAGGTGAAACCCCCATTGCTGGAACCTGGCAGTATTTAGCATCTACCTGTGAAAATACATAGATTTCAGATCTTTGGAAGATGCTGGAAGTCATAAAACAATTTCATTCCTTCATGCTTTCAGAGGAAGTAATTAGTTCACTCCGAAGACAATACAGAAAGCTTCTCAGCAGAGACTCTGTGTCTCTAGATTAGTACTAGGCTAACTGCTTTTTTGGGCCATTTGAAGTCTAACCAGTTACCCCATGTGAGAATCAAACCATGCACCTTGTGTCTTTAAGGTAAGCACCTTAACCATTATGTCATCCTCCCACCCTCTAGCTCATTGAAAACTGAAAGATACAATATTTTATTGTGTAGCCATAAAGTAATTTAATTTCGGCTATTTTCTGAAGTTAATTTCCTGTATTCCAGTTTCCACTGTTAAAATATATACATTTATTATATACACATACATATATACAATAGTGCATGTACATTTCTGTTCCATTCCAGTAGGGCACACTGTGGTTACATTTCAAATAGCACTTTGCAAAAACCTTTTCATCACAGACTTCTGTACCAGCAGTTTGATATACACATGACATACAGTTCTAATACATTTATAACACGAGTATCTTATATAAATCATGTTGATATTCACAAATGACATATAATTATTTATAAAATTCCGGATAGCTATCCTGGCAGTATCCCTTTTTGTGACATGGGGCTAATGGTTATATTTCTGATTATCACATTTAGCTTCTCAAGGTAGAAAATGCAACACCAGAAATGCTAAGAAATGAAGATATAGTCGCATTTATAGAAATGTTTTAGAGAGAGAGAGAGAGTTAAAGAGAGACAGAGAGAGAGAGAGAGAGAGTAAGAGAGAGAGAGATGAGAAAAATGAGGACACTGGTAGTAAAATAAACTTACTAGTTTTGGTGGTGAACAAAAGCTCTGCATACCATTTTGAAACCAGTAAGTTAAATATTCAGACTGGAATCACTTCAGTGGAGGTAGTCACAGCAAATTAATAGAACACAAAAATGTAAAGTCAATATTAACGCCACTGAGCAAAGCAATGGAGGAGATTATTTTCAAATTAATAGAACAGATGTATCTAAAATGCTAACAAAAATAACTACACTAGAATGGACTGTGCACTTTGATCTGGATGGTAGATATATAAGTTAGCCAAGTCTCATACAGCACATATGTTTGAATCGGTGTCTTGGATTCAGTCCATATTAGAGCCTTCTGTGGTATTACACTGGATGTCAAAATTCTGAATTAGCTGCTGTCCACTGCTACGACATGGCTGTCTAGCACTATAGCATAGAGTTATGGCTTTGAGCTATGAATGTGCTTTGTAAGTTCAGGATTTGATTCTGTATGACTTCATTTGTATATTTGTGTGAGTCTGATCAAGTACTTAAAAAGACAGTATTCTTTCTTTATTATTTATTCACAGTTTATTATTTGGGTAAGGTGAACTGCTCTAAAGTCACTTTATAGCCATAGCCCAAGTGAAAATCTGACATTATTATTGTAAAAGCAATATCAGTCAAGCAACTAATTATAATAAGAAGAATCAACCAATAGCACTGCAAACAAATTAGTTACACAGTTTGAGAATTAGTACATACCTACATCTTTAAACCTCTACAAATATTTCAGATACTGTTGTTTATGTTTCATAGATTAGACAATAATCTGTATATTTGCATTTATTAAAGAAATTGTGGATATTTTAAATGATTGTGGTATAGCTCTTATGAGAGCTATGGTTAACAACAACAATAATACTTTAATAGATGAGTTAAAGGAAAATATTAATAGAATTAACAAAGAAATTTGTGAAGATTTATTGTTTAATGTGCAAGAGTATAAACAGGATTATTTTAGAGTTTTAAATGATGTTGATTACAATATGGCCAAAAATTAGAAGAGAAAACTGGGAAAGTTAGATAGAGATGACTGGGCCCACAAAAAGCAACAGGCATACACTGTAGGTCGTAAAAACATTATTCTAACAACTATTTCAACATGAGATAGTTTAAACAGGTAGGTTATTCTAGTTCTAATTCAAATGTAAGACGCTATCATTGGGAACAAGCAGGAAATGAAACACAAATGGAAAATGGGAATGTTCATCGGTTTGAACATACCTATAATGAGGGGAATAGTGAGTATGAAGTCCCTTTAGAACAGGAGGGGCTCAGGAGATCCGAAAGGATCCAGAATTTGCCAGCACACCCAACATATGCACAAGTTATGGGGAAACACCCTCAGAGGCATCAGGAGACCAGACATTATTGAGTAGTAATGACACAACATCAATTAGTTTTATCAGCAATGAGAATTAGGAGGTTACAAACAATAATATGGATATGGAATAGTATGGGGCACTTCATTGTGATATTAATACAGATCATTGTGCTTCAAACAAAGTGAACAGTAGCAATTTTTCTATTTACAATTACACTGACATTAGCATAGATGACAGACATTTGTCATTATTTAAAAAAGGTTTCACCTTTGTTCCTGCTAAACACGTTGATTTATCTGAATTTATTCTTGATATAAAACTATTCACCAGGAAATTAAATTTGGAGGTTCTAGCTTCCAATAGTGACTCACATGATTGCTGGTCTATCAGACCAAGTGATGACTTAGTGAGGAGAAGTACATATAACCCCCCCCTACACAATGACATTAGTAATTTTGAAAAGGTGTTAATAAAAAAAATAAAATCTAGTTATAACAAAAACAAAAATAGATACCCTTACACTAATTTGAATTTAGAAGAAAGGGTGACTTTGAACGAAATTACACAGTATTACCCTAAAATTAGGATTATGAAGCCCGACAAAGGTGGTGGGGTTGTTTTAATGGAAAATTGGTCATACATTTCTAAAATGATGGAGATTTTGGACACAGAGGGACATTACACTATTATATCTAGAAATTAGCTTAATATAGCATACAAAAAGATAGACCTTATTATTGAGGGCAATTTGATTCATGGGTTAATTGATGACAAACTGTATAGATTTTTTAAGGTTGAAAAAACAGTTCTCTCTACTATATTTGAGATCCCCAAGGTGCATAAAGACAACCAAAACCCACCATTAAGACCCATTGGTTCCAAAACCCAACCATTAGCTGCCTATGTAGATACAAAATTGAAACCTTTTTACAAACTATACCCACATATTTTAATTGATTCCTGGGACCTTTTTAAGAAAATAAATCAATTAGAATTTGAACCTCAGTACTCATTTCTCACTATTGATGTTAAGGACCTATTTTCTGTTATACCACACAACACAGGTTAGGAGTGGTTTGAATATATGTTAACGGATTTTAAGTTTCTTAACAAACATGAATTCAGGTTGGTGTTGAAAAATATGGAGCTAGTCCTTAAAAACAATTACATTTATTTTCAGGGAGATATCTTTCACCAGCTTGTGCCCCCATTTATGCTAACATAGTCATGCTACACTGAGAATTACATTATGTATTTAACTCCCCATTTATGGTTAATATTGTGAAATATTTTCATTTCTTGGACGATATTTTTATAGTTTGGAAGGGTACAGAGGTTGATATACCCAATGTTATGGAGGTTTTTAATAAATCTACTGAATTCCTTAGGTTCACTTATGAATTTAACACAGATGAGACACACTATCTTGATGTATGTATAGTGAAGGACATTTTGAATAAAAAATATATATCAAGAATTTTTAGGAAGGCTTGTTTTTACAACTCATGTTTACATTATAGTAGCAATCACCCACTCCTACAGAGAAAGAATATTATTAAAGGACAAATGGTCAGGGTAGCAAGGATGACTTCAGACTATGTTGATTTTAGATATGAATTGGAATATGTACATCAACCATTTTTGGAGAGAGGCTAACCTGATACACTAATAAGTTCCATTAAGGAAGAGGTGATAAAGGGATGGGGTACAAGATTTATACCCTTATTAAATACAGAATATAATAATGTGAACCAAGGTTTAATATTAGATGATACTGAGACAAACAATGGGACCCATCAAATAGAAAAAACTACGCCTTTTTGGTTATGACATACAACATAGGTACCAATACAATGAAAAAGGCTATTGACAAAACATGGGATATGTTCAGGAGTATGCCCAGTAGATTAGACATATTTGATAAATGTTTGATGTATAGTTTTAATTTTTGAGAAGTCTGGAAATGAGAATGGGCATCAGATGAAAAGGGAACCTTTTGTTGTGGGAGATGCTCACAATGTACATTTGTAGCCAATAAGGGGGACCTATTTTTACCAACTATCCCACTTAAGCTAAAAGGAAAGGGACATTATACTTGTTATACTAAGGGAATAGTTTATTTAGCATACTGTACATCATGTTGGGCATATGTGGGAAAAACGGAAAGACATCTTCGTCAGAGAATATATGAACATATGTATGATGTTAATAGAAGAAAGGAAACTAATGCAATTTACAGACACACCATAGTTTGTAAAAATGCTAATTTAATAAGTTATGTTTCACGGAATTAATTTGGCAGTTGCGGGTGGACACCACTAATCCACCTGGGATGAATGACCATATCTCCCTGCTACCTATCAGTGCAAACAAAATAAAATAAAATAAAACAAAATAAAATACAAATAGAAACATAATGCACAAAGTATACATATACACTTATTATTACTTTTACATAATATTATATATTTATATGCCATAGTTTTTAAAAAAAAAACAAATACATTTAATTATATTTAATTATATTTATTAAATATTATATATGAATTTATTTATTACAACAGTCATAAATTAGATACTTGTATTGTATTATATTTATTCAGACCATATTGTCTTATGTACTGTTTTAAGTATGTTTATGTTTACATCTAGTATGCATAGGATGAATTATATGGAAGTTTTTGAGGAAATTTAGCTGTGCTTTGCCAATATTAACCTGCACTTGCACTATGACTTTAACTTGTATTTCAATTAGAGCAATCAACTTATGGATGAACCAATCGTATTTTATACTGATTTTTAAATTGACTATAAATTAGAAAGTTGTATGTAATTTTATTGTTCTGAAGAAGTTTCCGGTCAGGAAATGACAGCGCTAAACCTTTTGTAACTTTGTTTATTGTGTGGATTAAATTTGATTCATCTACGAACTACAAGTGAGTCTGCCTTTATTTGGATCCTGTGCTCGGAGAATGTTATATTTAATATTCTGTATATACCAAGCTAGTCTTGAATCCCTTACTACCATGTGCTAAACTGCCCCCAACCCCAATCCTACATCTTATCTAAGAAAAACATTTCCATAACACTACCAGTATGCAAGACATTCAGCAGTGCACTGCATGCAGCAGCACACATGCACTCATGCATGTAAGCACAACACTAAATCTATGCCCTAAGTAGCCTTTTCTCAATCCCTAACCTTCAAACAGTCACACACACACACACACACACACACACACACACACACACACACACACACACACACACACACACACACACACACACACACACACACACTCACACACATACTCCCACCTCAAATGGCAAAACTTTTGGTATATCCAAAATTTGTATCCTTTAAAAACTCAAGTAAAATGGCATAAGATACCCTGAAAGTATGTATTTACAAATGAGATGAATGAAACAGGAAATGCTGATGATACAAAAGTATAGAAACTGCATTGTCATCAGCTGAGAGACTGTGCCGTCTTCATTTGGTAGCAGTAATAAGATTATATATCACTTCTTAATGGAAAAAAAATCTAATATCCACAAACTATAATATACCTTCATTTTGATTTAGCATGTTGTAGTTAGATTAGTTGGAAAAGGCGTGCAAGTGTTTGCATGTTAGGATTAGAGTAAGAGTTAATGAAATGGATAGATTTAGGGGTGCGAATGTGTGATAGTGTTGTATGTGGTGTGTATCTAACCCACACATACTCGATCTTTCTTCTTTTGACATCTACAACAGTTGACAATCAGAACACACGACCATTAACAGAGTGACTGACATCTAGATGTATATATATATATATATATATATATATATATATATATATATATATATATATATTTATATAAATCAATGTCAATTGATCGAGTTTTCAGAAACTCGAAATTCATATCAGCGTGGCGATATGATCTAATTTCTGTAAACTCGAACATTAAAAAAATAAATCTTTTTTATGGTTTTTAGTGGTAGGCAAGCTCTCCCGCTAATTATATACCAACTCTGAGATTGCACTAAATTGAGGAAAATGGTAAATTTCCTGATCCTCACTGTGCCGCAATCTCCGTTCAAAAGCTTCGGATTTTCAGAAATTCGATTATATATATATATATATATATATATATATATATATATATATATATATATATATATATATCCCCTACACTACACTGACACACCACAAACCCGACAGTCAAAACGCTGACACCAAAACACCAAAACCACACAACACCGACAGTCCACATTACTGAACACCATAACACCGACTCACAAAATGCAAACAGAAACATCAACGTAAACCATACCAAGCATTCTTACACACTACTACACAAAATTACACACATAAACTAAAATATTACAACTAAAACATAAACAAGAACGTACCAGCAAATCACTCACATCCCATTACCCCGCAACATCCCATAATGCCATTACCCACGTAACTCACACATCCCATTAACCTACCCAATACCTACATAAAAAACACACACACACAACACAAGCACATCAAAAACCTTACAAACCTACACTAAACCTTACATACACAACTATCTATGCACTAACCTTAACCCAAATCCTAACCCTAACCCTAAAGTCCGTCACTATCGCACACTTACATTACCCGCACCCTAACCCTAAAGTCTGTCACTAACACACATTTACCTTACCCGCACCCTAACCCTAAAGTCCATCACTATTGCATACTTACACAGTCGCACTTGTTTCGCATGTCGGTGTTTTCAGCGTTGGGATTTCGAACTGTCGATTATTTCCGTTGTCAGTCTTCCGGTGTCGGTGTTCTCGTTGTCAGCGTTTACAGGCTTTGTTGTTCTCAGGTAGACCCATATATATATATATATATATATATATATATATATATATATATATATATATATATATATATATATATGTGTGTGTGTGTGTGTGTGTAGATATATATATATATATATATATATATATATATATATATATATATATATATATATATATATATATATATATATTACATAATTCAGTAATTTTTCCACTCCCGTATCATAGCCTGAAAGCCCAAATACATTTAGGTTTACTGCTCCACTGGAAGACAAGGACCTGCTGCTGTTCTCTGAGTGCATCCCACCTGAAAGGCAAGGACTGTTAATAACATCTGTGTGTCTCTGTTTTTACCCACATTATAAAAAAGATATTTTTTTCTGTGTGAGTCACCTGTGATATTTTGACAACAGTGGAGAAGGTCATAAAGACTGGTGCAAACAGACACATATTTGTGTCATCTGGCATTTTTTTAAATTGTCAGAAACCAGCTGATCCACTTTTTTGGTATTGATTTTCTCTGCTTATTGACTGTGCCCCTAACTGCCTTGGCATTTCCAGAAACTCATAAGGTTTCAGTATGTTTAGTTTTAACACTTGAGTGCAACAATTCATGTGCTCCTGCCTATCAGAGTGAGGCCGGGCAAAGCATTCTCATTCCACTACAACACAAATCTGCTTGTAACTAGTCCTCATTGGTCAGTATGACTGTCTTTTATGAACCCATGCTGCTGTATCTCAGCAGACCCTCTCATTTTTCAGTGCAGGTAATTCACAACCAATTTTACCAGGTTTGTATGGAATTATTTATTGTGTTATACAGCAGTGATCTGCCTTTTACTGAAAGAGGGTTTCACTTTTTAGACATGGCACTTTACATAACTTTAGTTTCACAAATTCCCATCAGAGGTTTGGTAAATTAATATTATTTATGACACACACTTATTTGTCGTGAGCCATAACACCATCAAAGAATTGTGTTGTCCAAACAAGCATTTAACCACTAATTTCACTACCATGAAGATTCACTTCTATTGTATCTGTATACAAAACAACCCTCCCAACTATTGCATGGGCAATCCCAAAGCAGTGCCTAGCAAAGGAAAATCCACACCGTGAACAAAAAACAGCACCAAAAACTGCAGACAACAATGGCAAGAATAGTCAAGAGTAGATATTTTCAGGAATCAAAATGCATTGATTGTATCATTGAAGAGCATGATTTCACTGAAGCTTTTTCCAATGTGGAAATCTGTAGTAACACAGTACTTCCTGTTTTTAAAAAAGCTGTACTTCAAATGATCAACAACATGGCACATATAAGTGGCACACTGCAATCATTTTTGAAAATGAAATAAAACTACTCTATAAGAAAATGATCAAAGCATATATTAAAGAGATGTAGATTAATTAACGATAAAACATTTTAGCATATAGGATAGACAACCAAATGCTATGAAGGGTCATCGTTCTTATAGTACATCTTCCAGATGTTCATTGCAATAAAAAATGCATTCAAGACATTTCCAACAAAAATCTTAAGCAAATCCTAATTGATTTGTAGAAGTACAATGGTAAATGCAAAACATATCTTACAGACAAAACTTGACACCTAGTGGAGAAAAAAGGAATGTCAATTCATTCAGGTCAGTTTATATATTTTTTTAACTAAATAGACCCTTGAAAAAGTAAATTATCTACATACAAATTATTGCAACCCCAGAGATTTATGGAAATTACTCAAACATGCATGGAATCACATTCCTATAGATGCATCAAAAATTAAAAAAATAATTTCATTCCCATTTATTCAATCAACTGCATGCATCTTAGGATGCTTATTTTATACATAAACAAATATGTGTTTGCATCTGTATAACTGCATTGTAAATATTTTAGTAATAGTCACATAATATTAAAGTAGTTATGAACAAAAAGTTGAAAGAGTGTGAGTGAAGCAAGTGGGTAACAATCCAGAATTAGCAGGAACCTATGATTGTGGAAACTGCAACGTTTAACAGTAAATTAGGAATTCAGGCATGTCTGCTCCAAGATATTTGGGAGATTTATGACACATCTCCTTAGTTTGTACAATTACACAGGTATTTCTTATGTGGCCTTGCATGTCATGTGAGGCCTTTTATCCCTGGAAGATTATAAAAAATGGTTATTTATTCATTTATTTTACATTTGTTAACCAAGTAGTCATATTGGTTATTAGATCTTTCTCAGGCATGACCAACACCATACTGCAAAAGAAAACAAAATTTCACAATAATGTAGAATGCAAAGAGTATTAACAGTACAAGCACAAAATTATAATAATAACATTCATAGCACAACAACATTATATACATAATGATTTTGCCCAACATTAGCAACAGCAAGCAGATGCTGAAAGTTTTGGATAATGTAAAGAAATATGGATAAATAATGCCTTGATGAGAGGTATTTAGCACTTTAGAATATAGAAAAATAACGAACAAAGCAGAAGTAAAGAAGAAGATACCTAGCAGAAGGAAGGTAGCTACTTAGGTGAATTTACAACCACGGTTAAGCATATTCCTCAATATATTCACTTGAACTCTCCTTGCGTTAGTTATTCCTCGGGCTAACTATTCTTTTCAAACCTAGCTTAACTGCTCTACCCCTTACCCAATCTAACTTTTTTCTATCTTTTGCCATATTCTAGCTTAACGTTGCCTTTCTTTCTGTGGCAAGTGGTCTTCTGAGCCATTATCAGTCTTATTGCTATTATTATTATGTTAATATAACCTGCCTAAAGTAACCAGGTATCATTGCTTGGTATGTTTCAAGCTGTACATACTTTGTATGGCCAATGATCATTTTTATGCACTTACTTTATTATTTGGTTTTAAATCTCAGCTACTCTTTTATGCTTATTGTCTGTGTACAACATATTACCATTTGTGTTAACATGTTGTAACTTATTGTTTTACATTTCCTTCTTGGCCCAAGTCATGCTTAAAGAAGGTCTTCAGACCAGTGTACCTACCTGGATAATGTTTGTATGCATGTATATAAATAAATAGTTTATGGAAGGAAGACGTAAGAAGATGGACTGTAACAGGAAAGATTATTTTACTAAGATAAAAATGGGAAAGAGCTTAGTAGTGATTTGAAAGTTAGTACTTTAATATGAGAAGAAATAAGTAAGCTGTTGTAGGAGAGACCCCTACAAATAAAGGAAATATGTTAGTATTATAGTGGTCTGTTCATGGAAGGAGGTATACGTGTTACTAAGATGGTGTAGGTTTTGAAATGGAAGATTATCCATGACATTGACTGAATTCCTTAATATGATTTTTCAGTGATTTTCAAAAGTCCTTCAGGGAGGTGTTTGAACTGATGTTTTCAGGGATTTTTTTCACTATTATGGAGCTGTTTTACAAAATGTTAGCATAAATATGGAAATCCAACTGTGCTCTAAATATCCAAATTAAAAATAATGGATAGGCTCCAACTTGTTGTTAAAGTATTAAACCATTTTTATAAGCAATGCAAAAAACCAATGTTAGCGCTTTCGTTTTAAACACTGTTAAACTTCATCAGACATAAAATAAAACCGATCTGTCTCACATTTAAATACCAACAGCTTCATTTTGATTGGACTAAAAAAACACCCATTTAAAAGCACACTTACAAAAATAAAAGTAAAAAATAAAAATGAAACTTACTCTACTTATATTGTGCTCGCATTCAAAGAGTGAGTATACACATATTCATGTTATTATTATTATTATTAATAAACACAAATTTCTATCCTGGTTCCATAACTATCGCCATAACAGAAAACAATCTGTTAGATGGCAAAGTAAGCAATTCGATTACCTACTCAACAACACAGGTTTTCCCCAAGGGTCTGTTCTTGGGCCCTTGCTTTTTAACATATTTATTAATAATCTCCATAAAGCATCCCTGCAAAGTACACTTATTCAATACGCAGACAATTCAACAATAATTACATCCTCTAACAACATCTCAGAGCTCCTAAAGTTAACACAAAATGCATTTACTTCCATCAAATCTTGGCTTAACGAAGCTCAACTGCTACTTAATCCCAAAAAATCAAAACTTTTACTCTTCACAACCAAACCTCTAACTCTAGACTTTAAAATATTCTCTCAAAACAATATAGACATTTAAATTGTAAAAACAGCCAAACTACTTGGCATCATAATTGATGACAAACAATCCTTTGAGAATCATATACTCGACTCAATCAAAGAGACCCATTTTAAGCTTGGCAAACTCTATAGGCATGAACTCTATTTGGACAAGTCTGCCAAGTTGAAACTAGCTAATAGTCTACTTCTACCCTCCTTCCTCTATGGCTGCCCCATTTTCACTAACTTACACACATCTCTCCTGAACAAACTGCAGTTGTGCTACTATAAAATAGCCAAGTTTGTCTCCAACATGCCAACTCACACACATCATTGCCTGGCCATTAAATCTATTAACTGGTTTGAGTTCCCTCATTACCTGCCTTACTCCCAATTTACTCTCACCCACAAACTACTAAATAATCCAAACTACTGCCCATCACTTCAAACTATAATACAAACACACACCCCTACTCTGCACCTTAGGTCCTCTAACAAACAACTCTTAACCATAACTAAACCCAACAAAAGAGCTGGACAGTGTCTCTATTCCCATGCCAATGACAAACTTTGGAATGTGCTCCCTCTCTCTCTTACTCAACTAGACTCTTTAAAAACATTTAAATTTGCACTAAAAGAACACTATTTCAATAACCTTGTCTGTTCTTGTAGTCATATAATTAAACCACCTTAAATGTTTTGAACACTATACACTATAAATACTTTTACTAACTTAATATAGTTGCAATTTACACTGTCTTCATATCCAATCTCTCTTGCTTTCTTTATTTCTGTGGCTGAATAAATAGAATTGATTAAACAGTATTCTTACTTATGAGAATATATTAACAGAATTACTAAAAATCTAACACACTGGGTTTATTTTCTTGTATTGTATACATTTTTAAGCTTGTTTCCTGCCTTTCCTGTAAGTGGTCTAGACTGTTTGTAGGCTTCTGAGCCTCCAAGCCTTTCTGTGTTGGAGGGAAGCCTTCTAGCTTAATTTTGTTTCTTAGAACTAGCCAGTTTTTTAGTTTCAGTACTCAAATCAGTTTCTTTGAGTTCAGAACTCGTAAGCACTAAATAAGCTACACATTACTACAGCACTCAACTTTCCTCACTTGTCTAGAGGAAAGCAGTTTTTAGTACTTAATAAATAAGCACCTATCCAGGTATGTTCAAGGGTCAGCTCCCAGTGTTTTCTCCTGTCTACCTGATGAATCTGGGCATCTTGGGGCAATGCAGCAATTGCCTCATGTACACAGACAACTCTCTCCTCCTACCACCCAACACTACAACCTGTGAGAGATGCACTTATTTAGCCAAACTGGAAGCAAAGCTCCCTTCACCCAAGACTGGACTAGACAGTCAAGAGGAGAAGGTAAACACTTGCATCACACCACACTCATCACATAGTCCCTCAAAACATACAGCACCAAAACACACACATAGAAACGCAAAACACACACCTACATTCGCGGAGGCTCTCAATAAAAACCAGCCCAAGAATCAGGGACCTCCAAAGCAGAAACACAAGCAAACCCCACCCCCCAACACAACTCAAATGACACATAGCCCACAAACTCAGTGTGCCACTCAACCACAGCCCATAAGGTATAACAACGTACCCAACACTCTAGTCATAGGTGACTATAGTCAGGTACACTGATGTTCCACTCACCAGGCTAAACAAGGAGAAAGTTACTGTCAGCTGCCTGTCAGGTGCCAGGATCTGCCACATAACGCACACACTCAGGTCACTCCACAACAAGTACAAATATGACACTGTCATTATCTATGTTAGTGTGAATGACCTGAGACGTACCTCCCTGGACTACATGAAAAGAGACATGGAGGAGCTCTCCGATCTTGTAGCCCAGGCAGGTATGATCCTAGCCCTGAGTAGCATTCTGCCATCACCCAGAATTATACCACAGTGCAAGGACAAAATGATTGACTTCAACAATTGGCTAAGCTTCTGGTGTCATTCTAAGGGGAAACAGTATTTGTCTGCCTGGGACGACATGATCGACAGACCACGATGCTTTGCCAGAGATGGCCTGCACCTGTCACCCTTGGGATTCCGTATACTGGCTAAGGCTCTTGCCACCCCTATAGTGCCTTTTTTAGGCAAGGTTCAAATGACAAATTCACCACCATAACAGGTACAAGCAAACAAAATCTGAGGGTAATGCTACTCAATGCTAGAAGTCTAAACTTCAAAATGCACTCACTCGAGGCACTCCTTAAAATGGAGAACATCGACATCTGTGCAGTGACAAAGACCTGGTTCAAAGCTCCAGAGAGCACCCCTGCATTACCAGGCTATAATTCATACCACACCTTTCGGCAACCTAACCCGGACTGAAGCACTAAAGGTGGAGGCGTGTCCATATTCATTAAGGATATCCACACCTTCAGGCTAGTTGCACAGCATAATGCATCAGAGATTATCCAAGTGCAACTAACGCTGGGCAAGACCACAATCCAAATTGTAGCTTGCTACAGACCCCCCACCATACCCCAGGATTCCCACTCCTCATTTCTTGATACACTGGAAAGTATTAGGGTACAACCCAACACCCTAATAATGGGTGATTTCAACTACCCCACCATTAACTGGGAATACTACTCACATATCAACTCTTTTGCTCAACGTTTTCTGGAATTCATAAATTCCAACACCTTGGATAGACTTATTCACACCCCCACCAGGGGCAGCAATATCCTAGACCTGGTCATTACCAACATAGGCAACCGGTGTTCCACACCAGAGGTCACTTCCTCATTGGTCAGATCTGACCACAAGCTAATCACCCTAGACATCCACATCCCGCCCCCACCCCCAGTTAGGGAAACCACCGTAAAAAACTTCTCCCAAGCCAACTTCACACTTCTTAAGACAGAAGTAGCAAACATCATGACACCCATGCAGATGGACAATAGAGGTATGACTGCTGAATCCTACACAAATGCACTTTATAAGCACTTACACGAGTGCATGGATCATGCTATCCCTAATAGAACCAAGATGCTATTCTCCAAAAAAGGAAACCAATCTGGTGGTCCTCTGCCATAAACAAACTCTACAACAGAAAAAAGAAACTGTTGCAAAAAAGAGTAAAATCCCATGACTGGAGGAACTCCCTGGTCAACCTCAGTAAGAAGCTGAGATCCCTCATAAAATCCTCCAAAGCTAGTTACGAAAACAAAATTGCCACTGACTCTAAAGACAACCACAAAGCATTCTATAGCTATGTCAAGAATCTCAATGGCAACACTCAGATCTGCTCTGAGTTACAGCACAATGGCACTAAATATACAGAACCAACTGATATTGACAACATCCTGGCAGATAGGTTCAGTGCTAACTTTACTCCCCTCTCACCCCCTAGAGGGCCCATCTCTATACTGGAAGAATGCAAAATTCCTGTAATCACAGCTGCACAGGTAAAAAACACACTCTCCAAAGCCAAGAACACAGCATCCATGGGACCTGACAATAACCCAGGCTGCATTCTACATGAACTACAGTATGAACTGGCACCCTACCTAAGTACCATGTTCAATCATAGCCTCACCTCAGGCTTTGTGCCCACTGAATGGCACACCGCGACGGTTATCCCACTCCACAAAGGGAGAGCCACGACGGACCCCAGGAACTACCGCCCCATTAGCCTGACGAGCCTGGTCTGCAAGGCCATGGAATGTATCATTATGGAACTCATAAACAAAGACATTGGTAATCTCCAAACTCTGGACCCTACCCAGTTCAGATTTGTAAAAGGCAGATCATGTCTCCTAAACCTGATTGAGTTCTTTGAAGCAGTCACCAAAGCCATAGATGAGGGTAAGGTGATTCACACAGCTTATCTAGATCTCGCCAAGGCTTTCGACACCATCCCCCACTCTGGAATTATAGATAAGCTCACTAAACTAGGTATTTATCCCTATGTCACAAGATGGGTTGCCAACTGGCTCATGGACAGAACCCACACTGTGAAAGTAGCAGACTCCAAATCCGACTTCAGACCACTGACAAGTGGAGTACCACAGGGTTCAGTCCTGGTTCCTCTCCTGTTTGGTATCTACTTCTCTGAAGTACAGGCTAACACAGAAGGTCTTTGGCTAACAAAGTTTGCAGATGACTGCAAACTAGGAGCCATAATCAAAACTCCTAACGATGTCAACATACTACGAAAGGGCCTCACTGAGACAGATGCCTGGTGTCAAAGCCATGGCCTGAAGCTCAATGCCAAAAAGTGTATTGTCATCCCCTCTCATTTCTGCTTGCAGATCCTGGTATTTTATGACTTTGTGTCTCTTTGTACGCAAGACACTGTAGTCACTGGGTGTGGTGATTTCAATGATTAATGCTACTTTTGTCTTCTTTTCTTGGACCACTATATCCGGTTTTCTAGTCTCAATCTTTTGAATTGCTGGTAATGGGTGATCCCATGTGATACAAGTTCATCATTTTTTATGATGCTCTGTGGCTCATATTTCCAGTGTTTTTCAGCCACTTCGCTACCATAGTGTTTGCACAATCCCCAGTGTAACAGTCTCACTACATTATTATGCCTTTCAGTATATAGTCCTTCTGCCATTAGTGTGTCGCAACCAGCAACAAGGTATGTGACTGTTTCCAATTCCGTTTCACAAAACCTACATTTGTCTGTTTCTCTCACATGTTCAATGGACTTTGTAAATCACTGTGTACGTAGCCCACTGTCTTGGGCTGCCAATATTAATCTTTCCTTTCTTGGTTTGAATTTGCCTCTCCTTAACCATTCCTGTGTTCATTCTTGATCAACATGAGGCTCTTCCAGAAGTTTTCTATACTTGCAACTATATTTATGTTTTTTCCATGTCTTGCTTTCTCAACTGGTCCTTCACCTTATATTCTTTCTTTTGTTTTTTGGCATATTCAGTTGCTGCCTGGTTTTTATCCACTTCTGGTTTGATTTCCATTCCTTTTTGACATTGATATGCTTCTGCTAAGTTAAGGAGAGACGTCATCTTAGATTTATTCTCCTCATGTTTCAAAACTTTCACTACATTTGGGTCTTGTGAGGTCAGCAGATATGTGTGGAGTCCCACAATTGCAGATCTATACATGTAATCAATTTCAAGGAGGCCCATCCCTCCTTCAGAAATGGGGAATATATAATCTTGGTATACAGTGATTTTTATAAATCATTTGGTGAGCATAAAGTATCCTTCTTGTTTTAATATCCAATCTATCCAACACATTTTGGGGCCAGTCAGTCACTCCAAAACTGTAAGTTAGGACAGGGAGAGCAAATTGATTTATAGCTTGGACCTTGTTCCTAGATGTCAGTGCTGTTCTCAGAATTAATTTAAGTCTTCTAGAGTATTTCTTACTGAGTTTTATTCACATTTGTTTGTGTTTTATTGCTGATCCTTCAGCAATTCTAAAGTATTTATACACTCCCTCTTGCTCAAGTTCTTTTATATCACATTCTTGTCCCAAACTGATGTTTTCCTGGTGCTGCAGTTTTCCTTTTTTAAAGGTTGCTTTCGCACATTTATTAAGACCAAATAACATTCCTATATCATCTGAAAAAGTTTTGACAACCTGCAGCTGAGCTTTCAGTTCCTCATCTGATGAGCTATACAGTTTTAAATCGACAAAGAGAAGATGAGAAATCATTAAATTTTGCTGTTTTCTAGAAGCCAAATTGTAGGCATAGTCTAAGCTGTTAAGTAAACAGCTTAATGGATTAATGGCAAGGCAGAATAGCAATGGTGACAGAGAGTCACCCTGGAATATCACCCTTTGAATTTTTATCCCTGGGATAATAATCTGTCCTTTATCATGGCTTAATTGCAAAGTTGTCTGCCATTGTTTCATGGTAACTGTAATGTAATCAATCAGTGGAGGGTGCATCTTATACATTTTTAAGCACTCTTTTATCCATGAATGTGGGATATTATCAAATGCTTTTTGTAATCAATCCATGCCATACTTAGTCTTCCCCTTTTTACAG
The DNA here is from genome assembly GCF_019279795.1 of Protopterus annectens. Classification (NCBI taxonomy): domain Eukaryota; kingdom Metazoa; phylum Chordata; order Ceratodontiformes; family Protopteridae; genus Protopterus; species Protopterus annectens. Next base: position 1,815,057,340 of record NC_056726.1, on the reverse strand, counting down.
TTCTCCACTATAACTTTATTTAACAACAAATGATCCTTTGTTCCATATGACTTTCTTTTATTGCCCTTTTGTTCTACTGCCATAACTGAGTTTTCTTCTAAATGACTATAAACTCTCAAAGCAAACCACAGGTCAGAAACACGAAGTTCAAAAATTTCTGCTTTTAATCCACAGACTTAAAATACTGTAAAACGTTGCTTTTATCCACAGACCCAAAAATCGGTAAGCGCTTTCATCCAACTCGGACTTCCTCAGACTAAATAATATAGTAAAATACTACTAACTTAAAATACTACTAAAACAAATACATGACCATTTATTTATGATGTAACTTCCTCTTTTTTAAATATGCAACAAAATCAGACCTATCATTCATTCCAGGTGGATAGCATGCATTCAGTTTAATTTGCCAAACATATTCCTTCCAACCGAGCTCATCTTCAGCATCAAATCTATTGTGCACATTTATCACTTCGTCTAACACAATAAACATGAAATTCACTTGACAACTTGCATTATTTTTATAATGTTTCCCTAAAGCATTTTTTTTCATCTTTCACAGATACTGCATATTTATGCTCATAAATGCATCTATTTAATTCTCTAGTTGTCTGACCCACATAAAATTAATTGCAGGACATACATATGCCTAAATAAACAATAAATCTTGATTTGCAGCTATATTTTCCTTGTATTGTTATCACATTCCCTCCCACTGTTAGTTGTTTAACATCTGTCATCAAGAAGTTGCACACATTACAATTTAAACACTTATACATTCCTGTATTAATAACCCTATTCTGTGTGGGTAGAGAAATGGGGGTGGTTTAATCTAGCTTGAAATACATTTTTAAAACTTTGTCCCTTTTTCTGTACAAATAATGGTCTATCTCCCACAACTTTCATCATCTCTGCATCTGAATTAAATAATTTCCAGTTATTAATAACAATATTTTTAATGGAAAAAAAGGGTGGAACTTTGTACCTGCTAAAAGAGCTGATAAGTGCAATACCATTAATGCACTCAGGGACTATGTGAGGAAATTAAACTTTAAATATTTATTTCCTAACAAGGTTTAGGAACCTTTATGTTTTGTTAAGCCTAGTACATATAACCCGCCTTTGAAAAAAGAACTTGAATTGTTCCAAATGTTATGTGAGCAGCAAATTATAGAAATGTTTAATAGTAAACCTGCTTATAAATATTTCAATATGAATCCTGTACAAAAAGAAATGTTTGATGATTTGTTGAACAGTGAAACTATTTTAGTAACGAAAGCTGATAAGGGTAATGCTTTAGTAGTTTTATACAGGAATGTATATGTGCAAACTATGAATGAAATGTTGTCAGACCAAGTGTTTTATAGTAAGGTGTTGTTCAAAGAAATTAAAAAACAGTATTTGTTCATAGATGGCCAAATTAAAGAATGTTTTTTGACAGGGCGAATTACGAAGCAAATTAGGGATTTTTTGGTGGTTCCATCTCCAAAAATTAGTCGTATATTTGGGCAGCCAAAAATCCACAAAAATTTTACGTTGTTCTAGAGAAGTGTGTTTTTGGTGACTATAAACTCTGTCACCGTCACTTCCCGTGTATAGTTTATACTTCATTGGAAGACAAGTTATTGGTCTATAATTTTTAGGGTAGCTTTCAGGTTTTTAAGTAAGAGCATTGTTTTTCCTGTTGTTAACCAGTGCGGTGTTTGTTCAGGGTGCGCATATAAATAGTTCTTACTCATGGCTAAATCCTCATGCAAAGATGTTAATACTTTCAGCCAAAAGTTAGGTACTGCATCTGGGCCTGGGGTTTTCCAATTAGAGGTTCTCTTAACTCTGTTTCAGTCCCGCTGGCTGTTACTTCATCCCATTTCGTATCCTTTACCTTTAACACTCTTATTCTTTCTTTTACTTCTTCTATCCATTTAGCATCTTTGTTATGTTCCACAGGATGTTCATAAATACTTCTCCAAACTGTATCTATTTCTTCTTTTTTTCGCAGTCTTTCAATTCCTTTTACCTTATTTCCCAATTCTCTGTAAAATTTTTTGGATCATCAATAAATTGATTATTTTGCACTTTCCCTTTATATTTATCTTCATATCTTCTAAGTCTTTCTGCCTGTGCTGAAATTTTTAGTTTATTTGCAATAGTACAATGATAGATTCTGGTCTGTTCTAATACTGAGCATTGCTTTTATCCCATCTATCTTTCTTAGTATTTTTGTTGATCTGTTCCCTCTTCTATAATCTTCTAACAGTGACACTTCTTGTCTTAGCTGCTTTATAGTTTTTTCTGTTTGATATTTCCATGATGGTATTCACTTTTACTCCCTCTTTTCCCTCGCTACGCTGTGTTCCTGTGGTAGATCTTTATCAGTTATTAATTTAGCAGCACAGTAATATATTCTGTTTGCTTCTGTTATATCGCATAGATCTCTATGGACAGTCCTAATGATTGTGTTCATTTGTTTTATCAAACATCTGACTTTTGGGGTTTTATTAACCTTCTACAGTCTATTTCTTTCATTGATCTTGATATATCTGTCTATGTCTATTAAATCAAGAAACTCTTCTCTTAACTTATTTTTTTTCCAAACTGAGGGCACATCCTTTATTTTCTGCTTCCTGCGGGCATTCTATAGAGGATTTTATAGCATCTTCCTGTGGAACATTCTCTTCAACTTTATCCTGTGTCATCCATTGCTCTACCATATGGGAACCCACTGGCCTATCACTCCTCAACATTGACTGTATCAGAGTTTCCACAGTTTCCTGTTCCTTCCTTTGCTGTCTAGCTTCAAGTGAACGTTTATACTGGCTTCCTGTGGAAGGCTCCAAAATATCTTGATATGGCACCTGACCAATTGCTTCCTGTGATATGGCACTTGACCAATTGCTTCCTGTTCCAGTGGTTTCCCTTTAATTTGGATATCCATTGCTCTATCCTGTTGTGGTGCTTTCTGCATTTGATTGTCTACACTGAATCCTTCTCTTTGCAGCTGCTCCATTACCTCAATTTCTGTTTCTTTGACTTCTCCATTACTAATTTCGTTTTCTACTTTTCCTGTTAGTCTTCTTATTTTTTGTATTGTAAAGTTTTCCATATCTGGATTCCTTTCCCCATATTTTTCTTCAAATATCTTTGGTGCTGCTCTTTTTGTATTGGTTAGTTTTGCTTTCTCCTTTGCATAAATATTACATCATATTAAATCTATTTTCCTTTCCCCTGTCCATATTTCTTCTTCACATGTCTCCTGATCTTCTTGCTTTTCCTTATTCTGGGGACTCACTCCATCATGCTGTGATGTATTCTGTTTTAGACCTTCTGCATTAAATCCTTCACTTTGCAGACACTCCATAACTTCAACTTATATGTCTTTAACTTCTGCTTTACTAATCTTCTTTCTCTCATTACATCTTTGTGCTATTAATTTTTTATTGTGAAATTTTCCATATCTGGATGCTTTTGCCTGTATTTCTCTTTGAATATCTTTGAGACTGCCTTCTCTATATTAGTTAACTTGGCTTTCTCCTTTGCATAAATATTGCACCATATCAAATCTCTCTTTCTTTACCATGTCCATATTTCTTTTTTATATTTTTTCAAATATCCCTAGGTTTTGTTGTTTATATTTTCACACTTCCACAGAAGCTTCTTTTTCCAAACAAATCAAAGTTTCTAGATCTATATAACGTTTTTCAAAAATCTGTTGTATTAACGAATGCAAATTTTTATTTGAAGCTTCTGACAGTTTTTCTTGTGGAAGTATTTTTATTTCCTCTAATTTCTGTCTTAATCGTCTTGTATATCTTGTGTCTAGAAATGTTGGGCTTTTTACATAATAGTAACAATACATATTTTCTTTCTTATCCTTAATAGTCCATCCTATCGTCTTTATGGCTCTTCTTTGGCCAATCATTTTTTGTGATTTTTGTGGACTGCTACTTCCTTCTACAACAGCGAGGCCATCTTCCCCCTGGATCTGGGCTGGCCCCATTGTAGGAATGTTTCTGTGATTTGAGGATTCTACACTGCCATTTTTTCCAGTCTTGGCACCAGTGTGCCTACCAGGATTGGGTACATTTTTATCCTGGCTCATGGGCACCCAGCTATCTTTTTTTGTTTTTGACTTACTTCTGTCCATGATATGTGCTATATAAATACAGTCTATATATCAGTGTCTCCTCGGTGAGATTTTGTGAAAAAACAGGGTCCACCTCATGAAGGTACTCACCAAGACTTGATGATGAATTCAATTTCAGCAGTACTACTCTCCTTTGCTTGTTGACTTTTCATCTCTCCATTAGGGCCCTTGCCATTGCCTTGCTATGTAGGTCAACAGGTGATTTATTAATACTTTCAGGGAGGCATCATGTTAATTTTATACTTGTGGTCTTATTTTTTTAAATACAATTAAGGATCAATTGTCTGTTTGTTTTCTTGTTGAATCTAGAAGTGCTTTTTATTAGTTGTGAGAAGCTGTATAAATGTATAGGGTTGATGGAGGTTTCTGAGTTACAGGTGTACCAATCAATATTAAGGTTGCCCAATATGATGGTATTCTGGTTTATATTATGGGATATCCGATGTAGAATTTTGTCTGTTGTTTTTATGTTATTGCTAGGGGGGGATATAAATTCCCCCCATAGTTATGTTTTTTTTATATTTACTTTAAGATGAGTTAAAATGAGCCCCGTATTATTAAAATGAGGGGTTTGTTGAGGCTGGGAATTTAACTCATGGTTGTTTTTTATATATGATAGCTATGCTTCCTCCACATTTGTATTTTCTAACCATCCTGTAAATATTATAATCAGGGGGTAGTATTTCATTGTCCTTTGTTTCAGGTTTTAACCACATTTCACTTAATATGGTTACATCTAGGGATTAATGTGCTAGGCAGGCATAAAAATCTTGTACTTTATTAGATATGCTTCTTAGGTTCATGTATTAGAAGGAATAGGTTTGATTTTCTAGTAGTAGAGTATAGAGGGTTGGGGTAGTAAGGTGTTGCGTGGTTGGGCATGTGTTGCTGGTTTATGGCAGGCCTAGATTAGGGTGTGTATCTTCACTAAGTTGGAGCTTGAGTAAAACGTTTTGCAGGAAACAGAGCCACTTTGTGGACTGTTTAGTTATTAAAATGAATTTGATCTTGTCAGTTTGTATTTTTTAGCTTGAAAGAGAACTGGTCTGTAAGAGTAGCTGGAAAAGTTTCAGGAGATATAGATAGGGATGTAGTGATGGGCATGGGTGTGAGTAGAAAAAGAAAGAGGTAGGTGAGGTAATGTTTTTGAGCAGGTATGTGTGGTGGGTTGTCAGTAGTGCAGATACACAGATGAATAAGAATAGGGCTAGGTGGATACTAGACATGATGGTTACATTGGTTGGAAATTTCATAGGTAGTGGTAATATAATGTATGGTAGTGAAATAGTAGATATATGGTGGTGTACAGAGTGGATAAAAAGGAACAAGAATAATGAAGGGGTGCAAACTAAGACATGTATAGAAAAGTTATGTGAGAAGCAGAAAAAAAGTGAGGGGCAGTATAAGTGGTAAGTGAGGAAAGTAAGAGAGATTGTGTTATTGAGAGTGGATAATGTAGTTCAGTTAGGAGATGATTGAGGTTAGGCTGGAAATGTGTGAGATGAATAGTGTAATTCATGTATAAAGAAGATAATAGCTAGGCACTCGTGTAGGTGTGATGAATTAGTACTTAATGTTGAATGGTTGTTTGGATATGGTGAGAGTGGCCATAGAATATAAGTTTAGATATAGTGGGGGTGGATGAGAATTGGGGGTAGGGTGGGTTAGAGGAGTAAGCCTGAATGGAGCAAGGATGATGGAGTGTGTTGTTTATCAACAGAAGATTGTTCATTAAAAAACTATCTGTGGACTATGTTCCAAGCAGGTCAGTACGGAAGATTGCAGCTAAGCATGTGCTGGACCTGAACTAGTGCTGTTGGAGTTGCTTTCTCTAATTAGAAGATAGCTTTGGGAAAATCTATAATTTCAGGTAACAAGGTTTTACTGCTAAATGTTGCCAACAATATACTCTATTTTAGGAATATCATAGGATAAATGGGTCATTGTGATTGACCATGTTCAATTTCAATGTGCAAATCTCCATAACACAGTATTAGAGCAGGACATATCAATTTCTTTGTTATACTGACAGGTATATTACATTCACTATTAGGTAATTAGAGACTGACATACACAGCTATTGGTATGGTGTCTTTGCTTCAAGCAATGAATTCCTTGTATTGCAGTTGTTTGTTTGTTATCTTGTTGCTTCACTGGTGGTACAGCAAATATGTTTGGCTGAAGAGTGAGGAATGCTGGAAGACCTATATAATGTAGTGGCCTGTGTTGCTAATTTCCTACAGCTACCTACTGCAAACATATTCTGAGGATGAAGTCTCCTGGCAGCCATATTTTTTGAAAATCTAAAGTCTTTCCAAAATTACCTTCTCAATTCCCCCTTTTGGGTATAGTTGGCAATCTTATGGAACTGGACATAAACCACTACATAACGTGTTGGATTGCCAGCTGGCTTACAGACAGGAAGCCAGGATTGGTGATTCCATGTCCACCAAAAGACCGATCATCAGCAGGGTACCTTAGGACTCCATGCTGGGACCACTCCTATTTGGCATTTACTTCTTGAAGGTAAAGGCTAATATCAAAGGCCTTTGGATGACCAAGTTCACAGATGACTGCAAATTGGGAGCTATCATATATTCTCCCCATGGCACAAACATCTTATAAGATGGACTAACACAGACAAATGAGTGATGCCAAAGTCATGGACTAAAACTTAATGCCAAGAAATGTGCTATAGTGACTTTCAGGAAAACTGACACCCAGACTAATTACTCTATCGATAAGACACTCCTAAGAGTTGACCAAGTAGTCAGAGTCTGGGAACATATGTAGATAGCAATCTAGCCTTTACCCAACATGCGGCCAAGGTAGTAGAAAATCATTCTATGTCACCTAACTTATAAGTAAGGGTATAGCATCCAGGTCCAAGAAAGCCATCACTAGTCACAAAAATATGGAAACATAAATAGGTTTATTGGTTCCTAGGTGAATACCTATGACCAAATGACACATAGCCCACAAACTCGGTGTGTCAAATGCAACTGAAACTCGAACCAAGAAAACAAAAATAATAGCGGAAAGGTAAAATCACGCAAACCGTTTATTGTTAGCGCTTTCGTACAGATATTCTCATGTACTTCTTCAGACAATATTACCCAGCTAAACATGGTTTAAAAAGGGTCAGTAATTAAACCAATTAAACAAATCAATTACTCATTAACAGAATCAATCATGAATCCAACCCTATTAAAGGAATATTCCCTAATTACTAAACAATACATCAACACATAAATTAATATAAAAACATTCTATCCTATTAATTCACTCCATACTGTTCATAAAAAAATATTATTATAGTGCTTTACAATAATTATTGAATTTCTACCATCAACCAAAGCCATACTTATTTAAAAGTATTATTTTTACAAAACTTATATACATATATAACCACCTAAACATCAGTGCATACATTGTTATTTTACCTGTCTAATGCTTTCAATTTTAACAGGCACTTAACAGAACATGCTTCATTCCGTCCAGGATAAATATGTGCATTTGTCTGCAATTGCCACATTAATTCATGTTCTTCAAGCTTAAGTTGCCAAGGATCACCTTGAAGGTTTTTACAAACACAGTCAACTATAGTAAATTGAAAACTGTGTGTTTTAAACTCCATTATGTGTCTAGCTAGGACATTTGTACTAATATTCCTAGCAATACTACAAAGATGTTCATATATTCGTTGTTTAAATGGACGCTCAGTTTTACCTAAATAAAAAGCTGAGCAGTGTCTGCAAGAAGCCAAATAAACTATTCCTTGGCTGTCACAAGTGAATCAACCCTTAATGGAATATTTGGTCCCTCTAATACATACAGATGACCCTGTCTGGACATACTTGCAGCAATTTCAGCGTCCGCATTTGAACATCCCCTGAGCATGTCTATACTTAGTACTAGGGGCTTCAAACAGCATTTTCAAATTTGGGCCCCATTTAAAAGTTACCAAAGGTCTCGTGCCCACCAAATTCATAATTGTATGGTCCTCTAAAATGAGATCCCAATTATTAGCCAAGATGTTCCTAAATTCAAATGCCTTAGCTGTATATTGGGTCAAGAAGCTAGTAATATAGCTATGGCCATCTTTCTCCTGTATATTTTGGTCATTTGATGATACCCCTAATGATCTAGAAATTTCACTGTCAGAAATATAACCTCTTAACAAATTGGGTTTAAAGTGCCCTACTTTCCTCTTTAATTGAACCTCATCAATAAGGTGATCAATAAGAGATACTGGATAACCACGGTTGGTAAACATTGTTTTCAAATTTAGACATTCCCACAAAAAGTCATCATCACAAGAGGTCATTCTAGAAGCTCTAACTAACTGACCTTTAACCACCGCTCTCTTTTGGTGGTATGGATGATTACTTTGAAAATGCAGAAAGGAATTGCTATATGTGGGTTTCCTATAGATCTGTGTTACAAACCTATTAGATGTTACATCCTTACTAAGGTTAATATCTAAACATGTAATGTTCAAACAATTAAACTGAAAAGTAAATTCCAAAAAATTCGTAAAAGATGTCATGATCTGAACTAAATGGTCTGCATCACTTGCATCCCCCTTCAAGATGAAAAACATATTGTCCTGGTATCTAGTGTACCATGCAACATTTTCTTTAAAGATGGGATTATGAAATAGAAATGTTTTCTCCCAGAAAGCCATGATGGCGTTGGCAAAACTGCTGCCACACGGGGAACTCATGACTACCCCTGATTTTTGGAGAAAATATTCTCCTTTAAACATAAAGAAATTGTTACTTAGGACAATTTCTAGTAATGCAATGATGAGATCTATTTCATCACCTCCTACTTGTTTAAGTAGAAGGAATTCTTTCACCCACTCCACACCAATATCTTGAGGAATGACAGTATATAGATCTTTAATATCTACAGTTAAGAAACTGTAAGATGAATCAAATGCCAATTTATTCAAGTTTTCCAAGAAATGCCAAGAATCGTGACAAATTTGTGATTCTGTCTGCAAAGGCAACTTCAGCTTAGAATCCACCCACTTAGCACAAGCATAAGTGATGGACTTACGTCCATCAATGATGGGCCTAAGGGGTGGATCACTTAGGTTTTTGTGCAATTTAGGTGTACCAAACATAACCGGTATTAAAGGTGCTGGCATACTTAGATACTGATAAGTATCTATGGAAATAGAGGCTTCTATGAACAAATCACTTAAGTATGTTCTAATGCGTTGGTATGCTTGATTCAGTTCATTCAAAGAAACTTTTTCATAGTTAACACTAACCAACAAATTATGTATTCTTCTACTATATTCTGCCATGTCCATAAAAAATTATGCCCCCACTTTTATCGGGCTGTATTACTCGAACATTATGCGCTTTTACATAAGCAATGAATTCCCTTTCTGCCTTTGAAATATTACAATTTTGACTTAAACAATTGTTATTGTTAAAAGGAGCTCTAAAATGCATTTCAGTCATTTTTTTCAAACAGGGCTAAAGTCCCCTGTAATGGGGGATTAAATACACTAGATACTCGCTCATTTGTTGTTATAAAGTAGAAAGATAATGTCTCCGCTCTCCAAAGTGTCCTCTGGCAACGTATGAGGCCAAGAAACTCAAGCTGATTAAATGTTTTAGAGTCCAAACTAAGAAAGGTTTTTAACTTATAGCATCAGCGTGCACCCAAGTAGATGAAATTTTATTATGAATAAGATTGCTTTACAGGTTTGGAAAGACCAACTTGTTTTCAATAAATATTTTTAAGTTTCAGTATGTTTTAATGAATAGAACTTAGGTTCATACTTAAATTTGTTTTAGCAGGAAGCGCAGTATCATTATTGAAGAACAGCCTTCAGCCTAAGTGTTTAAATATTTTCTTATTGAAGAAGAAACTGTTATTGTTTGTTATTAATTAAAAAAGCAAAAGTTTCGTGGCAAATGATGAGAGAAGAAGAGAAGAGCATTCAAGCAGCATAAAAGCTATATATTTTTTATTATTTTTATTTCAATTGAATTAAGTTGATTTGAACTTGGTGTGGTGTGTCCTGAGGTTTTTACTTTGAGTCATTTGTTGTTATGTTAGTGTTGTTACCAAACATGACATTTAAATTCATTTTGCGTATGAACACCTTTAAGTCACAAATAGTTTTAGCTAAATTGGGTTTAAAGCTCGGCACAAAATTAAAACCCCTGGCCAGCTCCTACTTTCCTATACTACAGCAAAAAAATGGAACTCACTCTTTCTTCCTAAGAGCCACTACAAGCTATGAACACTAAATCTCTTTCTCTTCTTTCTCACTTCTTCCATTGGAAATGTAATTGTATACTTAACTTCCTACCCTAGATCTCAATTATCTAAAACCTTTTCCTAAAAATTCAGCCATACATTGTGGAATACTGATTGAACTAAAATTGTAGATGTTAAAGTCACCTTGAATACTTTTATGAATAGTTAAATGATCTGGCTGATCTCCATGCACTACTTCCTTTGTCGATTGTTTCTCCTCTGTTGTTTGGGGTTGTGGTTGATATATCCCGCCCTGTTGGTAGTTCTGTTGCCGTCTTGGGGAAAATCCTGTCCATCAGCGTTGTGAGAGTTAGATCCATTAGACTGTCCGCCATACTGGCGTTGTTTGTTAATTTTGATTCTCTCACTACACCGAACTGGTGAATTACCCTGACTATTGACGTAACTGGTGTTAATGCTATCATCAAAATGCGCCGATGTCTGGTTGTCAGTTTCCAAGGTAACCATGTAATTGTGTAGACCTTTATTAGAATTAGAAGGGGGCTCAGAATAAGCAATATTCTGATCATACTCAGCCCTGTCCCTGTTTAATTTGTGAGTTTTTGTATCCATGTACTTAGTGTACCACTCAACCACAGCTCATAAGGCATAACAACGTACCCAACACTCTAGTCATAGGTGACTCTATAGTCAGGCACACTGGATGTTCCACTCACCAGGCTGAACAAGGAGAAAGTTACTGTCAGCTGCCTGTCAGATGCAAGGATCCACCACATAATGCATGCACTCAGGTCACTCCACAACAAGCACGAATATGACTCTGTCGTTGTCCATGTTGGTGTGAATGACCTGAGATGTACCTCCCTGGACTACATGAAAAGAGACATGAAGGAGCTCTCCGATCTTGTAGCCTAGGCAGGCATGACCCTAGTCCTGAGTAACATCCTGCCATCACCCAGAATGATACCACAGTACAAGGACAAAATGATTGACTTCAAGAATTGGCTAAGCTTCTGGTGTCATTCTAAGGGGATCCAGTATCTGTCTGCCTGGGATGACATGGTCAACAGATCACGATGCTTTGCCAGCGATGGCCTGCACCTGTCACCCTTGGGATTCCAGATACTGGCTAAGGCTCTTGCCACCCCTATAGTGCCCTTTTTAGGCAAGGTCAAATGACAAATTTACCACAGTAACAGGTACAAGCAAGCAAAATCTGAGGGTAATGCTAGAAGTCTTAACCTCAAAATGAATTCACTCAAGGCACTCCTTAAAATGGAGAACATCTATATCTGTGCAGTGACAGAGACCTGGTTCAAGGCGTCAGAGAGCACCCCTGCATTGCCAGGCTATAATTCATACCACACCTTTCGGCCACCTAGCCTGGACTGAAACACTAAAGGCGGAGGCGTGTCCATATTCATTAAGGATATCCACACCTCCAGGCTAGTTGCTCAGCATAATGTATCCAAGATTATCCAAGTGCAACTAACTCTGGGGAAGACAGCAATCCAAATTGTAACTTGCTACAGATCTCCCACCATGCCCCAGGATTCCCACTCCTCATTTCTTGATACACTGGAAAATATTAGAGTGCAACCCAACACCCTAATAACAGGCGATTTCAATGACCCCCACCATTAACTGGGAAAACTACTCAAATACCAACTCTTTTGCTCAATGTTTTCTGGAATTCATTAAATTCCAATGCCTTGGATCAACTTATCCACACCCCCACCAGGGGCATCAATATCCTAAACCTGGTCATTACCAACATGGGCGACCAGTGCTTCACACCAGAGGTCACTTCCTCATTGGTCAGATCCGACAACAAACTAATCACCCTAGACATCCACATCCCGCCCCCAACCGCCATTAGGGAAACCACTGTAAAAAGTTTCTCCAAAGCCAACTTCAGACGGACAATAGAGGTATGACTGCTGAGCCTACACAAATGCACTTTATAAGTACTTACACGAGTGCATGGTTCGTGCTATCCCTAATAGAACCAAGATGCTATCCTCCAAAAAAAGGAAGCCAATTGGGTGGTCCCCTGCCATAAACAAACTCTATCACATAAGAAAGAAACTGTTGCAAAAAAAAAGTAAAATCCCATGATTGGAGGAACTCCCTGGTCAGCCTCAGTAAGAAGATGAGATCCCTCATAAAATCCTCCAAAGCTAGTTACAAAAACAAAATTGCCACTGATTCTAAAGACAACCACAAAGCATTCTATAGCTATGTCAAGAATCTCAATGGCAACACTCAGATTTGCTCTGAGTTACAGCACAATGACTTTAAATGTACAGAACCAACTGATATTGCCAACATCTTGGCAGACAGGTTCAGTGCTAACTTTACCCCCCTCTCACCCCCTAAAGGGCCCATCTCTATACCAGAAGAATGCAAAGTTCTTGTAATTACGGCTGCATGGGTAAACGCCACACTTTCCAAAGCCAAGAACACAGCATCCATGGGACCTGACAACATCCCAGGCTGCGTTCTACATGAACTACATAATGAACTAGCACCCCACCTAAGCACCATGTTCAATCATAGCCTCACCTCTGGCTTTGTACCCACTGAATGGTGCACAGCAATGGTTATCCCACTCCGCAAAGGGGGAGCCACTACGGACCCCAGGAACTGCCACCCCATTAACCTAATGAGTCTGGTCTGCAAGGCCATGGAACGTATCATCATGGAACTTATAAACAAAGACATTGGTAATCTCCAATCACTGGACCCCATCCAGTTCGGGTTTGTAAAAGGCAGATCATGTCTCCTAAACCTGATAGACTTCTTTGAAGCAGTCATCAAAGCCGTAGATGAGGGTAAGGTGGTTCGCACAGCCTATCTAGATCTTGCCAAGGCTTTTAACACCACCCCCCACTCTGGAATTATATACTCACTAAACTAGGTATGAATCCCTATGTCACAAGATGGGTTGCCAACTGGCTCACTGACGGAACCCACACTGTGAAAGTAGCAGACTCCAAATCTGACTTCAGACCAGTGACAAGTGGAGTACCACAGGGTTCAGTCCTAGGTCCTCTCCTGTTTAGTATCTACTTTTCTGAAGTACAGGCTAACACAGAAGGTCTTTGGCTAATGAAGTTCGCAGATAACTGCAAACTAGGAGCTATAATCGAAACTCCTAATGATGTGGACATCCTACAAAAGGACCTCACTGAGACAGATGCCTGGTGTCAAAGCCATGGCCTCATGCTCAATGCCAAAAAGTGCATTGTCATCCCTTTTGGTAAAAACTCTGTAGCCATGAACTTCCACACCGAAGGTGTGATAAGAAACCTTGGGACACAGCTGGACAGTAGTCTCTCCTTTGATAATCACATCACCACAGTAATCAGGAAATCCTTCTATGTCACACCTCATCACAAAAGGTTTCTCATCCAGGAAAAAAGAGGTAATTGTTCCCCTCTACTCATCACTCATTAGACCCATTATAGAGTACAACACCCCTTTTGGTATGTACCTCACAAGACATCTACAACAACTGGAAAGGCCGCAGAAATACCTCACAAAGAGGATTACTGACCTCAAACAGATGCCCTACGCAGACCGTCTCAAAAAACTCCAGCTTTACTCCGTCGCAAAATTGCCTACTCAGAGGTGATCTCTGGCTAACATACAAAGCTATGTCAAACCTAGAGCTGTTGGACATGCTCCACTTAAAGAAATCACAATCCCTCTGAGCTACATTCTCTAGGGACTTAAACCTTGTCACCACAATAAACAGAACATGCTGGAGGGATAGATTCCTGTCCCAGAGATGTCCCATACTCTGGAACAAACTACCTATCTATATCAAACAAAGCTGCTCATTAGCACTCTTCAAGAAAAATCTTGATGATTGGATGGGAAATAGGAAATTCACCCCGTGGATCACCTCTGTGGCTCTGCTCGACAGGGGCACAGGAAAATAATTTTCTTGGGTGGCGAAAGCCAGCGTACCTTTTTGGCTAGGCTTATATATGCCCTAAGGTCACTAGCTTAGTACCAACCTATGAACCTATGAATACTAACCTAAGTGCCCTGAAGGGCCATTTTAAGCCTAGCCAGTAACACAAGGTCATAATTAAAACCTGCACCTTGTACTTATGAAGTGGAGAATTTAACCACTATGCCAAGTTATTTTTAAAACTCCCAATTAATATAAAAAGATTGCACTAAACTCTCCCCCAACATTCTGTACGTAGACATGAGTTCAGTAAAATGGGAACTCCATCCATCAGTGATACAGGAAACAAACATGGAGACAGTTCCAAAAGTTTCCTGTTTCTGTTTATTCTTTAGACCATGTTTTCTTGGATTAGGAATTAGGAATACTAAGTAGAATTGAGAGTGACTAATTGTGGTGCTTTGGTTCATAGGTAGTTACTAGGCTTGAGCTCTAGGTTACTATTGAGAAGTTTTGCAAAATGACATAATAATATTATGATATATTAGCCACCCTGAGTGAGGAGAGCTATACTTCGTACCCCATGAGTGAGTTTGTAATTTCTCATCCACTTGTCTAGTATAAATGTAAACATAGCTAGTGTGTTGTTTTGCTTAATGGCCAGAGGAAGACTATGACAAAAATGGGGATGTGTGGCTTTATATAGTTATCATGTCAGCAAGACCTGTTTATGCTCACCTCAGGCCCAAATCAATACCATAACTTTCACACTTATGTTTATTCCTACCTCTACTATCCAAAAATTCCTAGCCAGACTCAAACCAACCACCCTTGCAGCCAATAACCTTCCTGCTGAATACCTCCAAATTGCATCCACAGCTATAGCCTATCCCATTTCACTTGTAATAAATAGATCCATCACCGAACACACCGTTCCACTTCTGTGGAAAATGTTATATATCATACCACTCCACAAAGGTCCCCTCCCTAGACCTTTCCAACTATCAACCAATTGCAATTCTCTCAACCCTCTCTAAGATCCTAGAAAGATGCATTCATCACCAGTTCCTTTCCTATCTCTTCACCAACAACCTTCTCTCCTCAACCCAACATGGATTTCGCTCATCTCACAGCACCACCACTACCCTACTCAAATTCACCAGTACTATAAGCTCCCATGGGAATCTAGGTAAATTTGTCTCAGCTACCTTCCTAAATTTATCCAAGGCATTTGACACAGTCTCACTTAATAAACTACTGACTTGTCTCTCTGACCTCAACCTTAACAACCCCACCCTCCAGTGGTTTAAAAGCTATTTAGATAACCGCCAACAATCCGTCAAATGGCATAACTCTCTATCCCCCCACTCCCAACCTCCTTAGGCATGCTGCAAGGATCAATCCTAAGACCCCTTCTTTTAATATCTTCACAAACCAACTCCACTCAGCTACCTCTAAAGCCAACATAGTCCAATATGCTGACGACACAACTCTCATATGCTCTGCACCCAACATCCAACTTCTCCAACAAAAAGTGCAAGAAGCCTTCTCTGAAATAGAGAACTGGCTTAACAACTCACAACTCATATTAAATCCCAAGAAAACACAACTAATGCTATTCCACTCTACTAAAACAAGCAACCTTACCTTCTCTATACTCTCCACCAGCAAAACCCAAACCACTCCTGTCACTGAGGCTAAACTCCTAGGAGTTACCACTGACCAGCAACTCAAATTCACAAAGCACTTATCAACAACCATCACTAAAGTCCACAAAAAGCTAGGTTCCCTCTATCGCTGTAAAAGTTATCTAACCACTGAATCTCGAATTGCAATAGCCAGGATCTACTCTACTTTATGCATCCCCAATTCTAACTAATCTTTACAAAACTGACCTTAATAAACTTTCTATCAGTTACATCAAAATTGCTAGATTTGCTACCAATGCCAAATCACAATCCCACCACTGCCTTTCCCTACAAGCTTTGCACTGGCTTGAATTTCCGAACCTATTAAGGTACTATCAACTCATCCTAGCTCATCTAATTCTTTACTATCCTGAGAAAACCCCCAACCTGACTGACATGCTGAATTTCTACAATTCAAATTGACAACTTCAGCCCTCCAACAAAGCTTTAATCGAAACCATCACATGCAATAACAACTCTGGAGAATCACTATTTGCCCATGAAATAGAAAAAATATGGAACAACCTTCCCCCGACCTCAGGCTACAAAACTCCACACCTTCCTTCAAAAGCCTACTTAAAACATACCTCTTCACCAGCCATCTATGCAATTGACCCCTGAAGCTCCGTCCACTTATTATTTCTACACCCCATCTGTCTTGGACAACACAAACAACACCATCTAACTATACCTATCCATATGTGAGCAATAACCTATATATGAGTGTATGTACATGTGTGTGTGCGTGTGTGTGTGTGTATTTGTGAATATGTAAGCTAAAATACACATTGAGAAATCCAGTAACTCCAATACATACAAAAAACACTAAACAGATCTGTAAGTTTATTAACCTAGCTGACAACCAATCATAGCACTGTAATCACCTAAATTGGAAACCTACACTTTCTCATGTCTTGGTTTGTTAACTATTGAAACATTAAAACAGAATTGAAGCAGGAAGATCAGGTTTCCAATTTCAGTGTTTTAATATGCTAACATTAGCTCTATTACAGACTTCTGACATTCTTGTTTTTGTTTTGCTGAACGCAGAAAAGAGGATGAAGGTAAATTTTATATTTTTTTCTTTCTCCGTTGTTTTAATTTGTATATATAAAGGTTCTTTTTGGGTGGGGGTTATTTGAACCTTGGCAGTGTTATTGAGCTTGGGACTCCTTAAGGTTTTAAACCTGTCAGTTAATGGGCACATGATTAATCATAGTTGATCCCTCCTAAAGTCTTACAACACCTTTCTCATCAACCTCTGAACAACCCTTCTCTTCTCCATTGTTCTATATAAACATATTTCCTTTATTTCTTCTCCCTGTTATCCAGCTACTAAAAATTGTTAACTACTTTTACTTTCTCTGCAGTGCTAATTCTTCCTTTACCACACTGCTGTGACCTTATTTTAGTTATATCAGCCAACACAGCATAAGTTGCTCCCACCATTTGGAACTCCCTAGCTAGTAAACTCAAAAACAGTCCTAACTGTGCTACCTTCCAATCCTCGCAGAAAATTATACCTATGCAACTCTTTGCATTGTAAGTATTTTAGTCCTGCTTAACAACACCAGTCCTCCTTAATGCTCCATTTTCAATCAAATATATATATTGGGTTTGCTAACACATTTAGCGAATGAACACTTCCTGTAGTAACACATCACAACCAGTGGTTTTAATAAATTCTGAAATATATTAAACCTGTAATTTCTGTGTTACATGCTACTTGTCTTAGTCATGGTTCTAAATGGGTCATCTGACTACCCATAGCTGGTAAATGTTTAAAATAGATATATTAAAATTTCCACTACTTGAGCTGATAACAATGGAAAAAAAATGTCCTCATTCTAACTTTAAATAAATTATCTAAAAAGAAGTACAATGACTATTAAGTTCTGCATTCTATAAATATAATCTATAGTTTCACTATTGTCCCTTATAATTCTTAATTCTGGTGCTACACTTCTTTTTTAAACTCTTAACCTCTAGACAATTTAACACTGTCTTCTAAGATTATCTCACCTAATTTCTAACATGTCTCAGTTATTCCATTACCTACAATTGCACCATCATCCAATGCATCTTATCGCAGACCACTGGTTAATCTTTGTCCTTATCTAAAATTCTTGAAACTTTGATTTAAAATCAAAATCTAATATATATACTGAAATATTACTACTATGAATAGCAAGAGTTTAGGCCCAAGTAGACAGCTATTTTCGCATTCAGTGTTCAGATATATGAGAATGTGGAAAATGTTTTGGTTACTAGCACAATTTTCTTAAATCTATAAAAGCTTTTAAATCTGTTGACCATGATTCTTAGTACTACTTAAATGGTAGATTTAGGATTTTCAAATGTGTTTATGCCTTGGTTTAAGTGTTATCTTTCCAGTTTGAAGATTCATCATATTAGGGCGAGCTACATATTCAAAAACTGACTATTTCACCAGAAGTGCACTACTCTTTTCTGTATTTGTTAACAACCTACCACTGGATTTACCCAAACCAAACATTACAATGTATGTTGATGACAATGTCATAACTAAAGAGCTAAACCCTTCATAGATATCTGCCATCACTCTACATGAGGACTTCATGTTAATATGGAATTGATGTCTATAAAGCACACTTATTGTAAATACCCCCCAATAAGTAAGATTTTTGAGGGTATTATAAATATTCCCAGAATCTCACTTATGGTATTCGGCATGGCTAAAATGTTATGTAACATTCAAGACATTCACGCATTTGACCCCACCTGAAAGAACAATGATACCCTGGTGCACAACTACAATGAAACTCTCCTTATAATCCCATACTGATCACATAATCTCCAAAGTCTTATTCTAACTAAAACAGCATACATCATTTCTCACTGGTTCACTTGTAAAGCCCATCATGTAATTGTAAATAATTTTTGATTCTCTAGGCTTGAATAGGCCTTACTAGTCAGTGCTACAATTTCAGCACAGAACACATAATTGCTACACACTCTTTTACATAAAAGAAGATTGTGAGTTTTGCCTTTTTTTCTTCTAGCAACGAATGTCATTGTCACAAAATACAGAAACCTAAATGGCTATCCATTGTTGCTAGAATCAACTAATTACTAAACTTACTAAGTTTCAACTATTGAAAGAAACATACTATTTACCACCGGGTAACAATCTTGTACCATACGAAACCCCAAATTTCTTAAGAAACTCTCACCCCTTCATTCAAGCTAATAAGACCACAGTTCTCCTTAGGAATCTGAGAAAATAAAAAAAGATGGCATTGGAAGTCTGTTCTCTCTACAGCGCTTGCAGCCTTACAAATGTGCCACACATAAAAAAAAGGAAAGCAATATAAAGCAATATCTGTAAGTGGGGTATAAATGTTCCAGCTTAGACATATTTCTCAATTATTCATCCAAGATTATTTGTATGATGGTATGATGATTATTGCCCTGTAATGAAAAGTGTAGAAATCAAGCTTTACTTGCTTTTCTATTTGTAAATCCTCCTATGTAACCTACAGGTAGCCTATTACATTTTGGTATGTATTATGAATATTGTATGTATGCTTTGTATATAATTTGCTTTTATGCTTTGTTCATGTCCATCAGTGCAATCTCTCTATGTTATTATCACTGTTAAATGGCTCAGGCTAAAAAGGGCCTTGTGTCAGCCCCCCCCCCCCCCTTGTTAACAAACAAACAAAATAAATAAGCATATTTCTCTTTGGAAAAAAGTTTTTGTAGATTTATGTTGGACCAAAATGCATTATTATTTATTTGTTGCAGCATCTATGCAGAATTCACACTGGCACTATTCTGGTGTATAGCTAGGAATTTGAAAGTTGTAGTCATTGTATACATTTCTCCCAAAGTACAGTAAAAAGGCCAAATAAGCAGACTTGTTTCAGTGTTTTTTCACCCAAAGAATTATATGAAGTTGAATATATACTGCAAATAATTTTAATATATTGGTCAGGTTATCCTTGCTACACATCTGATAACACTGACATGTCCCCCTATCTAATCATCATTGACTGCAATAAATCTGCACAGGCTTTGCTATGTTTTTTTCCTCAATCTGTGGACCTTTCATTATGTAAACTTTATTTACATGCTCACCACTGACTTTTTCTCTCAACAAATCTACACAAGTTCTTAAGCAGCTTGCCTCAGCCTTCTGAAGCTTTACATTTCATGTTTAACATTCCATCTATTTTTTGTATTCTTGCAGATCTTCTGTCAACTTCATAATGAAACTTGGGACATCCAGTGTGCATATCTGGTTGGTTGTGTTATATCTAGAATGTGCTGTGTAATTTTACTAGCCACCTGCAGTGTGATTCAGTATAGTCACAGACAGCAAGTAAAATCACAAGCAATGAAAATAAGTGAATTCTATGACCAGCATTTTCATATAGCACATGCTGCAATGTATTATTCAACAGACAGGCATAATTAGTACCATATAGGAGGATCACATGATATTGATAAGGTGCTTCTGAAGGCAAACTACACTGGAATCACACACATTCTTGGCATTTTAATTCTTAGTGGCTACAGAAATGAATAGTATTTACTCTTCATCTCACTGTAGATCTCAGCCTATTACTTTCGGAATCATAGGATCATAGGAGGTTACTAGACTAATGGCCTAAGGGCTCTTATAAGCCTAACCAAGTTAATCCCATGTTCCCAATGGTGTCTGGTTCAAGTAGACACTAAAATTAGCACCTATTGCCCCTGTCCAAGAGGGACACAGGTGGAAACCCCAGGGTGAATTTCTGGTTACCCATCCAATCGTCCTGTGTTTAAATAGGGCCAATGAGGGGCTTTGTTTAACATGAATAGGAAGCTTGTTCCAAAGATGTGGCAACCTCTGTGAGACAAGTCTGTCTCTCCAGCAAGTTCTGTTGATGTCACATTTGAACAAGTGACCTGTGTGATGACCCTCCATCTCTGGGCCAGTAATCAAGGAGCCCCAATTCTCACCACTGGCTCCTGTGGGGAACATTCACTGGGAGGTTAACAGATACACACCCAGTATTTCCAGATGCATCTCTCTGCATCAAGTACAATCAAGCACAATTTCTTTTAAGAGCACACCGGGACAACAGTCAGTCTGGGGCTGGCTCCTCTCTTTTTCCTCCAGATCCCCAATAAGACTTCCCACTGGCACAGCTATAGAGTTGAGTCTTTAGCCAGGGTCCCAAGCCAGATCCTCCAACACTCTCTCTGTCCAACCAGTGCTTTGTCTCCCTGTCCAAGTAGCTGACACACACACTCTTTGAGATTTGATTTGAACACACACACACCCACAAACACCCCTGAGAAAGGCTGGCATAGGTTTACTAGCTATGCAACCTCTTGCCCAGACTATAAGGCAGTTATCACTGCCACCAGAACCACTCATCAGCTACTTTAAGGCTCTTAACAAAGGGTGTCCAATTTTACTGAGTGAAATTAATATTAATACAAGTGGAACCATTTGTATTAATAGTCAAAGTACCATTTGAGACTTCTCAAAAATATCTAAAACATTACATCTGGGATAGCTTGCAGAATGACATCACTTCTGGTCACCTGACTTCTAGTTCCAATGCAAAACCTCAATTGTTAAAAGCTGGCAGGATTTAGCACCTACCTGTAAAAATACACACACAAGGGCTTTTGTTCAGATCTGTGGCAGGTGCTGGAAGTCATAAAACAATTGCATACCTCCACATTTCCAGAATAGTAATTAGTTTACCCCAAAGACAATGCAGAAAGCTTCCTAGTACATATTTTGTGTCTCTGGCTGCATTGAAACATGTGAGATAGCATCTTCATGTCCTGGCCCAAAAGTAATTTAATTTCAGATATATTTTAAAGTTTGCTGGACTGAGGTTAGCTTCCTGTTTGCAGATTCCTCTCTTAAAACATATACATTTAAACAGTTACAATAGTGCATGTACATTTCTGTTCTCTTCAGTAGGGCACACTGTGGATACATTTCAAACACAAGGACTTTACAAATACCTTTTCAACACAAATGTCTGTACAAATCAGTTTGATATACACATGGCATACAGTTCTAATACATTTGTAACACAAGCATCTTGTATAGATTAGTTTGATATTCAAAAATGACATAAAAGTATTTACAAAATTCCAGCTAGCTGTGCTGGCAGTACCTCCTATTTTCACACCTCTCCCCCCTTCGAAGACTCAAGCTAGTTTTTCAAATGCCCCTTGAGAAACATTGCTTGAGAGGAATGATCCTATCTGGGAATAAGTTACCACATACCCAGTTTTGAGAACTCATCTGCATTGGCATTGCTAACCCCAGTGTGGTGCTGCACTGTCATATCATATGCCTGCAATCCTAGGTTCCATGTTAGTAACTTGGCATTTTGCTGGCTGGCTTGATGTAGTCATGTTAATGGATAGTGCTCTGTAACTACAACAAATTTCCTTACATACAGATAAGGCTGATGTTTCTGCAGTGCCTGTACTATGGCTAGACATTCCTTTTTTACAGCTGCACAGGATTCCTTCCTGGGTTGGAGCCTACAGCTGAGATATACCACTGGGTGCTCATCTTCCTCTGAGGAAACCTGGCTGAGTACAGCCCCCTACCCATGGTTTGAAGCATCAATCTGTACAACAAATTATTTGCTGTAATCTGGACTGGCTAACACAAGGGGTTCTCCTTTAAGCTTCTGGAATACATGCTCACATGCTGGGGCCCACACTACCTTATCTGGCCTGTTTTCCTTGTCAGGTCTGTAAGGGGAACAGCTATTGTATTATAATTGAGGATAAACTTTCTATAGTACTCTGCTGTCCCTAAGAATGCCCTGACCTACTTTTTGGTAACAGGGTCTGGCCATACCTGAATGGCATCCATTTTGGTGGGTTCTGGCCTGATCTTACCACTCCCCACTCTATGTCCCAGGTAGAACACCTCTGACATACCCATCTGACACTTACTGGATCCTGCTCCTACTAGGATAAGATCTACCAACCTCTAGAAAGTCTCTGGGGCATCTTTCATCCCAAAGTGCATCTTCATGAAGTCACACAAGTCGAAAGGAGTCACAAAAGCTGACCTCTCTCTAGCATTAGGAGTCAAGGGCACCTGTCAGTAGCCCTTGGTAAGATCAATAGTGATCAGATACTTAGTCCCACTCAGCTGCTCTGGGGCTTCATCTGTCCTAAGCATGGGGTAAGCATCTGATTATTTAGTATCTGTGACTATTTTGTTTCCTGTAGTCCGCACAGAACCTGGTGATGATATCCGCCTTTGGTAACATCATCACTGGGGTGGCCGAGGGACTGCTGAACTCCTGGATTACTCTTAGTGCCAGCATCTCTTGTATCTCCTCCCTCAGAGTCTGTCTGACTTGCTCAGGTGCCATGTAAGGGGCTTGCTTTATAGTTCTTTGGGGCCCTGTATCCAAATAGTGCTGCACCAGGTGGATGCACCCTGGTTTCCAAGGAGACATCTCCCCAAACTCTTGTAACACTGCTCGGATTTTTCAAACCTGGGCAGGAGATAGCTATTGGGACATTGCTACCTCTTCCACTGAGGTGTCAATCTGAGCCTTACTGAGGAGATCAGTCACCAGAGCCCTCTCAGCCTCCTCCTGCCATCCACTGCAAATACTCAGCACAAGGGACGGGCTATCATGATAAGGCCTCATCATGTTAACATGGTACAGTTTGTGTCCCTGCCTCCTGCCTAGCAGTTTGACCATGTAGTTAACATCACTGACCTTCCTAACCACCTTGAAGGGCCCCTCTCAAGCTGCCTGCAGCTTATTGTGTCTGACATTAATGAGAGACATCACCTGCAGTCCCACAGCATACTCCCTGGCTCAAACATTCCTGTCATACCAGATCTTTTTCTGTTGTTGGGCTCCTGCCAGGTTCTCATGCAGCAAGCCCATGAGCTCCCTAAGCCTTGCCCTGAGGTTTAGAACATATGCCACAACAGACTCCTTGCAGGATTCACACTCCCCCTCCTACTCATCATGAAACAAATCTAAAGGCCCTCTCACCATATGCCCATACAGTAACTTAAAAGGTGAAAAACCTACGGATTCCTGGGACACCTCCCTGTATGCAAACAACAGATGGGGCAAATATTTATTCCCACTATCTCTTAAACTGGTCTGCAAATGCCGGTAGCATGGTCTCTAGGGTAGAGTTTGATCTTTCCATGAGACCATTAGTCCGAGGGTGGTAGGAGGTTGCCTTTAGGTGCTTTACCCCACAGCACTATCACAGACAGGCCAGCAGGTCTGACATAAAACTGGTAACTCTGTCAGTCAGTATTTCTCTTGGTGAAACCTACTCTGCTGAAAATCTTTAGCAAAGCATTTGACACCTTCTCTGCCTCGATAGAGGATAGAGCCACCGCCTCAGGATATCTAGTAGCATAATCTACTACCACTGGGATATACATCTTCCCTGTGGAACTTGGGGTACTCAGAGGCCCCACAAAATTCATAGCTACCCTATGAAATGGCTCCTCAGTTACAGGCAAAGGCATCAAAGGAACTTTGACCTTGTCTTTTGCCTTGCCTACTTTTTGGCACTGCTCACAGGTCCTGCAGTACTCTGTTACATTCCTGGCAATCTCAGGCCAATAAACATTCTGCATAATATGGCTCTTGGTATGCTTTAAGCCCATATGACCTGCAAAGGGAATGTCATGGGCTATGGCTAGAAGTGCCAGACGGTAGGCACTGGGCACTACCAACTGCTGTATTACCTGTATTACCTCACCATCAAGCCCTCTCTTAGGGATCCATTGTCTGTATACAGTAACCCTTTGTTCCAGTATACAGAATACCCTTTTCCTTGAGAACCAGGTGCCTCCCTTGCTACCTCCCTCAAGTCTTGTAATGTAAGGTCTGAGAGCTGAGCCTGTCTCAGCTCTCTCTTTGTAACTCTTCCCAGCTCCCCTTCCACAGGAAGTGTGGTATCCTCTGACAGTGGTGCCTCACTGTCAGCCTGGGTACTACTACTCACCTCTGTCCTTGCAGTCACTCTGTCCAAGGGAGCATCGGTACCCACTAGCAGCTGTGGCTCACCTACAATCTGACTGCTACAGGGTAGCTCCCTCACTGAAGTAGCCACATCACCAGTCCTGGCTTCAGGTATGTGGTCTGTCTGGGCCTCCCCAGACTACCAAACTCACATGCCTGCCCCCAGGCCTGACTGTGTGTCACTCCATGCACACAAAGTACTGCATTAGCAAAATCATTCCCTATCAAAACATCTGCAGGGATATCCTCAAACACACCTATTTGCTTGCTTCCTTTTCCACCCTCCCAGTCAAGGTGAACCCTGGCTAAAGGCGTTTGGCATGGAATCCTTCCTCAACCTCTGACTGGAGTGGACTGCCCAAGCAAGTACTGCTCCTCTTTAACTGCTGCAGGCTTAACAATGGTTATATCAGAGGGTGTGTCTGTCTTGGCAATGGTCTGTTTTCCATCCTCCAAGATCGGATATAAACTCTGCTGGTAGTTTGATACCCCTGTTTTCTCCAGATAGCTTACTAATGGCATTCTTATTCCCACTTGCTGGCTCCCCCATCTTTTCTTCCCCACCTTGCCTCAGTGGACATCTATATGTTGCATGCCCCACTGGTTACATTTAAAACAATTAACCCTTGATCCTGGCTGTGTACCTGAAGTAGTGATTTCCTCTGTTACTGGTAGACTCTGTTGTAGTGGTTTAGCTTGCCCACCATGGGTTCCCTTATATCCATGAGCAGCACTAGGTATCCGTTTCCTGTGCAGTGATGCACTGCTTGCTGTCTTCTTTTTTCCACCACTCATCTGTAGAGTTGCATTCCCTGTCTGCCAACCAGATTCTCATGTCCTCGGGCAAAGTACTAAGAGATTGTTCTCTCACCAAAAGGTCTGCCAGCCCTTGAAAAGTGATGACCTGACTCCCACTCACCCAACTATGAAAATAAGTGCTTAGTTCAGCAATATAATCACGTACACTTTCATCTGCCTTGCATCTATGCTCACAAAACTTTTTTCTATAAGCTTCAGGTGTTAACTTAAAACATTGTAATAAACAGTGCTTAACTTGGTGATAATCAAAACAATCAATATCAGACAAATTAGAAACAACAGTTACAGCTTTACCATGGAGAAAGGGGTGAGGACCTGTACCCAGAGCTATCAGTCAACATTACATTGTTTGTATACTCTTTTCAATATATGAATAAAACTATCAAAATTATCACCTTCTTGGTACGGAAGATGTTTACTGACCTTTATTGCTTCTGGGGTATGGTTACTCCCTTCCTCATTATCTCCATGACCCTGGTGAAGAGTCAGCATTTCCTATTCATGTTGTCTCTGTCTCTCATTTTCTTCAGCTTCCAAATACTGCAGTCTCCCTGCTGATTTTACTACAACCTCCAAAAACCACAATCTCTCTGCCAATTCTAAATCCAAACATTTGGACTCCAGTTCAAGTCTCTTTAACTCCAGAGGGCTTTATAAGTCTTCTGAGGAAAACTTGAACTTTCCTGTTTCTGAGGGCTGTCCATCCCCATTGCCAGTCTGGTTGTCTTCTTGGTTGCTGGTCTGTGAAGCTGTGATTAAGGCTACAATCATTTCCCCTTTAGTCAGGTTGCATGCACCAGTCCTTTGGCTTGACACATCTCAGCCAATTGGCTCATTTTCAGCTTGCCATAATCCTCTGCTGACATCCTTGCCTGCTTTCCCTGACTACGCTAAACTAACAAAAAGTAAATAAATAAAACTATTGTGATATGAAACTCTGAATGTCTACCATGTGGCTGCTGAGAGCAAAAACACCTTCTTTAGTGACCACTGCTTACAGACTGCAGGAGTTCAATATCCACACCAGTGTTCATCAATGTGTGAGCATGTGATGGTTCCACCACTGCCAACCAATATGTGATGGCCACCACTGCTACCAATATGTGATGGCCACCGATATGTGTCATCCCCACACTGGGCCAGAAATCAAGGAGCCTGAATCCTCACCATTGACACTTGAGAGGGATGTGCACTAGGAGTACAAATATATACACTCAGTATTTCCAGACACAGACCTCTGCAGCAAGTACAATTTCCCTTAAAAGCACACAGGGAAAACACTCAGCCTAGAGTCTGGATGTCTCTATATCTGTCTCCCTCCTGGGCCACAATAAGACTCTCCACTTGTAGAGCTGTAGGGTTAGGTCCTCAGCCATGTGTCCAAGTCAAGTCCTCCAGCCCCCACTCTGTAAACCCAGTGCTTCATGTCCCTGCCCCAAGTAGCTGATACACACACACACACACACACACACACACACACACACACACACACACACACACACACACACACACACACACACACACACACACACACACACACACACACACACACACACACACACACACACACCTGGCACAGGTTTACTAGCTATGCCTCCTACTGCTCAGACTACAAAGTAGTTATCACTGCCACTAGACACTACCCAATCAGCTACTATAATGCCCTTTACAAAGGGTGTTCAATTATACTGTGTAATATTAATACTAATACAAATGATAGTAGTTCACCAAGATGGCTAGGCCTTCTGGAGTGACCCACACAGTGTCACCAAATAAATATAAGTACTCTCCAATGTTAGATACTTTCTACAAGGCAAAGCCACAACAAAAGTTTTAAATATATTTATTAATAAATAATAAAATAACAAGAAAATAGTGAATATATATTTACAGTAAACCACAGAGTTCAAATCACAGAAAATATTGAAGTGAATATTGATGGACAGACTCAGACAAATAAAGAAAACAATATCTAAACTAAGCTTCACTATATTCCTAACTGAATCTAAAAAAAAAAAATACTGTTCCCTTGTTAAGTTACTTACTACCACAAGGAAAGGTGCTGTGGGTGAGGGTCTTTCTAGTCAGGCTTCCCAAATGGAATACTCCATACTTTGAGATTTATCTTTTTAATATCTAAAATATAATTTCCAAGAGGGCTGGCAGAATTACCTCATCTGGTCACCTGACTCTAGGTTCTCACAGTATTCCCATTTGAAGCTGAGACAAGAATTAAGCACAGTTTATGGCAGTACCTGGAGCCTCCCTTCTTTTCACTGAGCTAATGGACAAAGGCTTTTTCCCAGACCCAGTGTCTCTGGTCCTGTTCAGCACTATGGGGTGGCTTTTAATGGTTTAACAGCTCATTTATGTTTCCCTTATTTTTCTTAAAGGAAGTTAGCTGCTTATCCTCTGAGGTGCCAGTATTTTCTATTAAAACATATACATTTAATTTAGTTGGAATAATACATATGCATTTCTTTTCATTTCAGCAAGGTGCACTGTTGATACATTTTAACACAAGCAAACCTTGCAAATACATTTTCAGCACAAGCATCTGTACAAATCAGTTTGATATACAAATGACATACAGTTATAATACATTTGTAATACAAGTATCTTGTATAAATCAGCTTGATATTCAAAGGACATATAATTCTTTACAAAACTCCAGCTGGCTATGGTGGCACTTGCTCATATAATCACAGTCACCACCCTAGCTTGATTCATTTGTAAAATTGTTTTCAAGTTAAAACTATTTTTATATACAAACCTAGGACTCAAATCCAGTTTTCCTGTTAAGTCAAATGCACCAAAGATGGTAGTCCAGTGAGAGCTAATAACTTTCATCATTGGTGCATTTGACAGGAAAAACAATACTCCTTCTTAAGAGTGAGCCTGCAAGCTATCCTAAAAACTATAAAACAATAACTTGCCTTCTGATGCCACCTAAATAATACACCGGAATTGGTGCTGACAAAGTTTATAGTCATTTAGAAGAAAACTCAATCATGGCAATAGAACAAAAGAGTAACAAAATATAGTCATATAGAACAAATGATCATTTGTTGTTAAATAAAGTCATAATGGGGAACTTTAAAAAGGGGAAGAATCTAAGTATGGCATGGATAGACTACAAAAACACATTTGACAGTATTCCACATTCATGGAAAAAATAGTGCTTAAAATGTATAAGATAGACCCTGTGATGCTGTCATACAGTGCCAACTGTGCAATAGAGAGTAGGGCAGTACATGTGTAACATATGCCAGCATAGCTAGGTGAGGTTTTGTAAAGAATTATATGTCATTTGATCATAAAACTGATTTATACAGATGCTTGTATTAAAAATGTATTTGTAAAGCTGCTTCTGTTAAAAATGTATCAACAGTGTGTTCTGCTGGACAGAAAATAAATATACATGTATGTTAGGCTGGATCGTTGTAACTGCTGAAATATATATACTTTAATAGAGGATACTGGAAGGGAAGGGGTTAAGCTCAGACCAGCTAACCTTAAGAAAAATAGCCTGAAATTAAATGACTTAATGTAGGCCAACAAGATTCTATCTCACAGGTCTGAATGCAGCCAGAGACACAATGTCTATGAAAAGCCTTTCTGCAGAAAGGGTGAAAGTGTTAAAATTGTTTTATATGTTCCAGATGCTGTATTAAGCCTTAACAAAGTTATATGTTTGTATTGTGACACATCTGTACCAAATACCAGCTCAGTTGTTAGTAAGGGAGTAGTGTGGGAACCAGAGAGTTAGGTGACCAGATGTGATGTCATTCTGTAGCCAGCACTGCAGTTGTATTTATATACTAGTGAGAGATGTGTCAGTAACACTCAGCTTTGTGATGGATCTATATTAGATGAACAAAAGTTCATCTTAGTGAACACTCACATGAGCGAATATCCAGGTACTCGAAACTGTAATTGTAGGGGGCTGTGCCCCCACCCCCTGCTAAATATATATTTCAACTATGAGATCGCACTACAGTGAGGAAAGGGCAAATATGTCATTTTGAGTTCCACAATATTTGCTCATGTGAGTGTTCACTAAGATGAACTTTCATTCATCTAATATAGACCCTTTGTTATTATACCTGACAAGAGGTGCTCATCTGCCTTCATCTTGCCTTGCTTTAGTAAGTAACTAGGGAACAGTAATTCTTCAGTCAGTTAGAAAATATAGTGAGATTACTTAAATATTGTTTTGCTGTGTCTGTCTGAGTCTTTCCATCTGTGTTGTTTTTAATATTTCCAGTGAATTGAAACTCTGGTGTTTATTATAAATAGATATTCAGTATTTTCATGTTTTCTATTTTAATAGTTATTAAATATATTTATACCTTTCGTTGTAACTGGTCTTTTAGAAAATATTTAACCTTTGACAGTAATTGCATTTATTTACTGGCACTGTGGCTCTACATTCCTGAAATTCTTGCTGCTTGGTCAAACATTAACATTTATATAAGTATTAATTTTACTGAGAGTAATTGGGTGCCCTGGTAAGAGCCTTAGAGTAGCTGGTTTTAGGTGTTCTGGTGGCAGTGAATCTGTGGGTAGAGGCGGCAAAGTGGGTAAGCTGCACCAGCCTTTCCCAAGTGTGTGTGTGTGTGTGTGTGTGTGTGTGTGTGTGTGTGTGTGTGTGTGTGTGTGTGTCTGAAAATCAAATCTCAAAGAGTGTGTGTGTGTGTGTGTGTGTGTGTGTGTGTGTGTGTGTGTGTGTGTGTGTGTGTGTGTGTGTGTGTGTATGTGTGTGTGTGTGTGTGTGTGTGTGTGTGTGTGTGTGTGTGTGTGTGTGTGTCTGCTCCTTTGAACATGGACATTGAGAGCACCGATTTCACAGAGAGTGTGGTGGATGACATGACTTGGAACACCGGTATAAGGACTTAACTCTATAGCTGTGTCAGTGGGGAATGTTATTTGAGGCCTGAAGAGAAAGCCCAGCCCCAGGACTGAAGTGTGCATTCCCTGTGTGCTCTTAAGGGAAATTGTACTTGGTGCAGACAGCTGCATCTGAAAATACTGTGTGTGTCTATTTTTTTCTCAGTGAATGTTCCCCACCAGTGTCAGTGGTGAGGGTTGAGGCTTCTTGATCACTGGCCCAGAAGAAGGACATCACACACCCTACACTTATCAATTACATTACAGTGACTATGAAACAGTGGCAAACCGCTTTGCAGTTAAGCCACAATAAAGGACAAATTATTATTCCAGGGATAAAAATTCAAAGGAGGATATTTCGGGTGACTCTTTGTCATTGCTGCTCTTTTGTCTTGTCCTTAACCCATTAACCTGTCTACTTAGTGGATTATGTCACTACTACAAATTGGCTCCCAGAAAACAACAAAATGCAAAGACTTATCATCTTCTTTTTGTGGATGTTTTAAAACTGTATAGTTCATTAGATGAGGAACTGAGAGCACATCTCTAAGTTGCCAAAACATTTTCAGATGATACGAGAATGTCATTTGATCTTGATAAATGTGCAAAAGCAACCATTAAAGCAGAAAAGCTGCAGCACCAAGAAAACATCAGCCTGGGACAAGAATGTGAAATAAAAGAACTTGAAGCAAGAGGGAGTGTATATATATTTGGGAATAGATGAAGGATCAACAATAAAACATGAACAAATGCAAATAAAACTCAGTAAGGAATATTTTAGAAGACTAAAATTAATACTGAAAACAGAGTTGACATCTAGAAACGAAGTCCAAGCTATAAACCTATTTGCTCTTCCTGCCCTAACTTACAGATTTGCAGTGACTGAATAGCCCCAAAATGTGTTGGATTGGTTGGACAAGAAAACAAGAAGGATGCTTCATGCTTACCAAATGATTTATAAAAATCAGTGTATACCAAGGCATGGGCCTCCTCGAAATTGATTACATGTATCAATCAGCAATTGTAGGAATGCATACATATCTGCTGACTTCACAAGACCCAAATGTAGTGAACATTTTAAAACATTAGTAGAATAATTCTAA
Source organism: Protopterus annectens (assembly GCF_019279795.1). Classification (NCBI taxonomy): domain Eukaryota; kingdom Metazoa; phylum Chordata; order Ceratodontiformes; family Protopteridae; genus Protopterus; species Protopterus annectens. Next base: position 1,815,025,496 of record NC_056726.1, on the reverse strand, counting down.
GATGACTTCCCTGTTTAATTTAGCAGAAGCGTATCAGTGTCAAACAAGAATGGAACTCAAACCAGAAGTAGATAAAAATCAGGCAGCAATTTTATGTGCCAAAAAAACAAAAGAAACAATATAAGGTGAAGGATCAGATGAGAAGGCAAATAATGTAAAAAATGCATAAATATAGTTACAAGTATAGAAAACTCTTGGAACAACCTTATGTTAATCAGGATTGAATGCAGGAATGGTTAAGTAGAGGTGAATTTCAACTAAAAGACGAAAGGTTAATATTGGCGGCCCAAGATAGTGGAGCAAGTACATGTTTGTTTACAAAGTCCATTGAACATGTAGGAGAAAAAGACCAGTTTTGTAACACAGAATTGGAAACAGTCGCACATCTTGTTGCTGGTTGTGATATACTAATGGCAGAAGGACTGTATACTGAAAGGCATAATAATGGAGCAAGAATGTTGCTTTGGAGATTGTGCAAACATTATAATACTGAATAGCTAAAAAACACTGGAAACATAAGTTATAAAGGATTAGAGAAAATTGTGAAGTTTATATCACATGGGATCACCCGTTACCAACAGTTCAAAAATACATGTCAGAAAACCAGGTATAGTAGTCCATGAAAAGAATACAAAAGTAGCATTGATCATTGAAATTGCTACACCCAGTGACTAGAGTTTCTTGTGTACAAAGAGACACAAAATCCTAAAATACCAGGTTTTGCAGGAAGAAACATGAGTTGTGTGGAATAAGGATACCCAGATGGTTCCAATAGTAGTAGGAGCAAGGGGTCTTATAAAAAAGAATTTGCAATTGTACTTAGATATGTTACTGATACATGTAACTCAGTATGACTGGCAGAAGGAGTCAATACTGGATACATTGCTGGTGCTGCAAAGAGCACTTTTGGCTAACATCAAAAATTGAAACAATTCTAATTTCATGAACTTTAATCATACTTTGACTTAGTAATGGGGTCCATTCCCATCAGGGTATTAGAAACAGAAAAGACTTGTAGAAATTAAAAAAAAGAAAAAGATTCTGTAAAAATGTTAAGTCTATTAAATGGTTCTAAGAGAGAGCAGCTGATGCATGGGATAAACTACCAAATTACATTAAAGCAAGTGCTAATTTAAATATTTGCTAACTCCTCTGAGTGCCACTGTCTTAGAGATACTAACTAAGCCCAAGATGGTATGGATAATCAGGTTTCTTTAGTACTTCTCTCAACTTGTTGCATTTAGTCTGATTTGAACTTCAGTATAAAGTAATTTTTGAGCTATATTTCTTCTATTATATTTTTTTTAATTGTGTTTTGGTAAGATTTCTGCTTGCAAAAGCAAAGCACTACTGTCAAAATTCTGCAAATGTAATACTTTAAAATGTGTTAAGTTCCAAGATTACTCTGTAATCTTACTCAATGTTAACACTCCAAACTCTACTGCTCAAAATGATTTAGCTTTAATTACTTGCTACACTGCACGTCATCTGTGTGAGTTTTACATAACTGTTTCCAAGTGGACTGATAACAGTGGATATATGTAAGATAAAAGAAGTGATAAAGGTGAGATAGCTGGGCAGTGATACTAAAGAAAAATGAGGAACAGATATAAATGAAGGGAATAATGTTTCTAATTTTGATTGCATGTTTGGTAAGGGGTTGTACAGTGTGAGCTTTGAATAGCCTGTTATACTTGTTTGCTAATCTATTATCCATGCAAATGATAAGGCTGAAACCTGCACCTCAGTAGGTGTAGAGTTTTTTTTTTATATGAATAAATTTGGATTTGGGGCTGCTGCAGATGTTAAAGGGACAGTCATAGAGATTTTTTTGTTTTGATTCTGGTCTTTGTTTATGTTTTCAGTCTAGCTTGCTGAGCATGTCCCAGCTTTGGCTGCATGAGTTGGGGAGGTGTGCTCACAGGAAGTTTCAATGGTCTTAGTCAAATTCCATCTCAAATTGCAGTTGTAATCACCACTGCTCTCATTGAGTCATTCATTAGTTTCACCTGTATTTTTTATCCTCAGAGAAAAGTAGCCTTTCAGGAATTTTATGACCTCAATTGCTACTACCTTGCAGGAAGGCATATCAGCAATTCAAAGCTAAAACGTTAGTAAACAAAGTTTTTTGTTAATTTTATTTCATATTTTAATTTGTGTGGGTTTCTGAATGCTAGCTATGTGCTATGATGTTATGCATGAGTGCCACGTGCTCGGTAGAAATCATTAGAATGATGCCAGTTTTGAACAGTAGTAGAAGCCGTCTTTTTTTTGTATGTTTTGTTTTTGATCTCTGAATACTAGCCAAGTGTAATGGTTTTATGACCTGCTGTAAAAAGCATGTGTGATGCAAGCAATGTATTCATTTTAAACAATGAAATCCAAAACCTACTGTCACAATGGGGTTGTACAGTATATGCCAATACATACAAATTCTAAGATTGCTTTACTACGGAGTAAGGGGAATACATCAATAGACTGCTAAGATTTAGTATGAATTCACTAAACTGCACTCTTTTGACTATACTACTCACAGTTACACTATGCAGATTAAATAAAGGAAATAAAGAGCTGCACAATTAATATAAGCTTTTTATGAGTTCATAAAAAGTAAACGCTGAATGTCTTACTTAACCACTCCACCACAAACACAAACCAAAATGTAATAACCTTATTGTTTCACAGTGATAGGAGACTGAATGCTTTGACAGGAATTGCATATTGTTAATTTTGTTCACCAGAGGGAAGAAAAGTAAGGCTGCATAAAGTAAATTGAAGCCAGAAGTAGGGCTAATTATGAGGTAAGTGTGTGGCGACAACTGAGAGGTATCAGGTCAAGTTTATTTATGTCAGAATTTTACAATCTTGAGATTGTCCCTGAGATTGTCCATTTAAGACAGGAATGATTATGCAAGATCTAAGGAAACTTATAAAGAAAATGTTAACTGTATGGTGGGAAATGGAGAAATGTAAAGAAGACTTATTTTGAGTCTGTGTGCTTTGTATACAACAAGGATCTGCTCTGCTAAACATGTTTAGGCTACGGAAGCAAGCATATTATATGGTGAATTTGAAAGTGAAGGAGAATTTTTTTTTTACTGTGCTCTATATGCTACAGGTAGTAGATGAAACCAGCTTGACAAAGTTTCTGATAGTCTTCACATCTTTATATAAAATTGACAGGTTTAACTACACTTATTGATAGTGAAGAATGTTATCCTGCTATGAATCAAAAATTACCAGGACTGAACATATTGTCTGATGTTTATATTGCAGATAAGTATCGGTGTAAATGGGATATGAAATTCATTTTAATGAGGTTTAGGAAATAAGACACAAAATTGGAGCAATTGCCTATTTTCTACTATAATAAAGGTTACAGATACATTTTGGACAACTGGTGGCCAGCTGAAATAATTAATATGGGCCATGAGACTAATGAGTAAGATTTTATGGAAAAGAATTAAAGGGTCTGTTTTAAAGATCATATTGAATTCCAGCTTTTTACAATTAATAGACGTAACATTCAGTATTTATGTGTATTACTAAGCGAGAGAAGTTAACGGGAAAACTCCATCCTGGAACTATTTTTTCTTCTGTCTTTGTATTCTGAGATATTTTAATGTATCAAAATCTTCCTAAGTGCTTCCATTATATTTTAATATATTTTACCACAGCAGCTGGACATATAAGTGAATTTAAGTACACTTTTATCTGCTCTTTTGCATATAGTATTGCATTTAATTTATTTGTGTTTTTCACTGAATATTAACTCAACTGAAGTTGTGGCTGTCTCTCTACAGAGTACTTTTTAGAATTTCTGTGTAGCCATTGATAGCAGTGGGGAGTAGTTTCAGCTCATCACTAACATCCTGTTGTGCCTTATATAGTGGTACATTTTGAGTTATCTCTGCTTAATATCAGAGCTTTGGCCGGCTAACATCTACCTGAAATCAGCTGGACGTATAAATGAATTTAAGTACACTTTTATCTGCTCTTTTGCATATAGTATTGTATTTAATTTATTTATTTGTGTTTTTCACTGAATATTAACTCAGCAGAAGTTGTGGCTGTCCCTCTACAGAGTACTTCTTAGAATTTCTGTGTAGCCATTGATAGCAGTGGGGGGTAGTTTCAGCTCATCACTAACATCCTGTCTTGCCTTATATAAGTGGTACATTTTGAGTTATCTCTGCTTAATATCAGAGCTTTGGCCGGCTAACATCTACCTGAAATCAGCTGGATGTATAAGTGAATTTAAGTATACTTTTATCTGCTCTTTTGCATATAGTATTGCATTTAATTTATTTATTTGTGTTTTTCACTGAATATTAACTCAACTGTAGTTGTGGCTGTCTCTCTACAGGTAGTTCCCCACTTACCTTCCCTGTTCTTGTTTTGGTATTAATGTTGGTGGCTTTGAAATTGCCTGCCACTCTTACAGATTTGCATTTGGATACTCCTTCTGGGCCCATCTCACTTGCTCACTCAACTGAGTGCAGTGATATCATATTCTGATTTCAGACACTCCTACTGTGTACAAAGAGAGCATTTGGGAAGGACAAACCCTGTAGCCTCTTAATCCTGCTCTGTTCCTTCCCTCAAAAAAAAAAAAAAATAAAAATAAATATATATATATATATATATATATATATATATATATATATATATATAAAATTCATCTGCTCTTACTGTAACTGTCCTAGTTGCTCTTCTGCATGCTATCTTGTTTAGTCACTCTTACTCTACACTTATTACTGCTTGTTAGTAGCCTTCTAATTTACTGCCTTCTGCACTTGTTTTTTAGTCATTTGTTAATTTAATTGCATTTATTTGAACTGTATTTGCAGTAGTGTTGCTACACGCTCGGGTGTGCTGGCCTGCACTACAATTTGAACTGTATTTACTGCTGTTTTAGCTGCTTTTCTGTAACAAAAAAATCTAAGCTTGTTTCCTGCCTTTCCTGTAGCTAGTCAAGTCCAGATATAGACTTGTTGTATCCAGGACTGTTGGTAAGCTTCTGAGCCTCCCCAAGCCCTTTTGTGTTGGAGAGAAGCCTTCTAGCTTATCAGTGGGAGTGGTAAGCACTAGGCAACCTATCTACCACAGGACGAGTGGTTTCTGGCCCAGAAATGATAGTTTATTGGCCGTTTGGGAAGCTTTTCCATCTCTTTCAACCTTCTGATTTAAAAGCCTATGTTTGTACTTGTTCCCTGCCTTTCCTGTAACTAGTCTAGTCCAAGTACAGATTTGCTGTATTCCAGGACTCTTTGTAAGCTTCTGAGCCCCCAAGCCTTTCTGTGTTGGAGGGAAGCCTTCTAGCTTATCAGTGGGAGTGGTAAGCATTAGGTAACCTATCTACCACAAGAGGAGTGGTTCCTGGCCCAGAAATTGTAACTATTGGCCGTTTGGGCATTTTTTTTCCATCTCTTTCAACATTCTGGTTTAAAAGCTGCACTTACGCTTGTTTCCACCTTGCCTGTAACTAGCCTAGTCCAGATACAGAGTTGCTGTATCCAGGACTGTTGGTAAACTTCTGAGCCCCGCAAGCCTTTCTGTGTTGGAGGAAAGCCTTCTAGCTTATCAGTGAGAGTGGAAAGCACTAGGTAGCCTGTCTGCCATGAGAGGAGAGGTTCCTGGCCCAGAAATTGTAGTTTATTGACCATTTGGACAGTTTGTCCATCTCTTTCAACTTTCTGGTCTAAAAGACCACACCTGCACTTGTTTCCCATCTTTCCTGTAACTAACCTACTGGTAGCACTAGAAAGCCTTAAACTGATACAAGCCTTCTAGCTTAGGAGAGAGACTTTGAATTTATTAAGTATCAGTTTTCTGTACTTTCTTGCTGTACTTAACTGTTTTCTGCCTAAATGCAGATTTTCCAGCATTTATTGTGATTTAAAAGCTTGTTTTTTTTCACATAGTGTACTTATTTGACTGTCTGCACTTTTAAAATGTTTTTTGTTTAAATAATTTGTTTAACTGTTGTAGGCTACACACTAAAGTGCGATAGCCTTTTCTGATCGTTTGTAGTCATTTAAAGCTGTTTTAAGTGCATTTTTTTTACAGTTTTTGCCTTATTTTTTCAAAAAAAAAAAAAATCCTTGTTTTCTGCCTTTCTAAGCTAGTATATTCCAGTTTTCAGGCTAGTGCTGAATTCAAGACTGTGATACTAGTTTCTGAGTTGCCCATACCTTACTTGGATAGAAGGAAGTTTCTCTGTTCACCTGTTAGAGAGAGGAGCTTTGAGCAACCTATCTGTCCCTGGAGGAGTGGTTCCAGCCCAGAAGTTAGTAATTTATTGGCCATTTTGGGCTAATTTTTATCTCTTTCATTTCCCTACTATAAAAACCGTGTTTACATGGTTTTGTGCACCGGGCAGTGCCGGTTAGCTACGGTTAAATTATTCCTGGCTCCACTAAGTCTCCCCTTCAGTTTTTCCCTTGAAACTAGTCTAACTCTCAACCTAAGCACTCAGAAAGCATCTTACAGCTCAGCACTTACTCAGACATAATAGCAAGCACTAATATACCCTGACACTTATTGCCCAGCAGGGCAAGGCTCTTTATTCACCCCTCACCAACCAAGCGACTAAGCAGCTCACCCTACTATTCAGGCATGACCAAAGGGCAACTTCAGATGCACTCTCCAGTCCAGATGGCGAATCTGGGTATCCTGAGGCAATGTTACAAGTGCCTCATGTATACAGACAACCCTTTCCTTCTACCACAAAACACTAACATATGCGAGAGATGCAATTATACAACCAAACTGGAAGCTAAGCTGTCTCCACCCAAGACTGGAACAGACAGTTAAGAAAAGAAGGTTAACACTTGCACCACAACTCCAGCCACACACAGACCTACTAAACCAGCACTGGCATAAATACACATAAATACACAAAATCATAACTTGGAGGCTCTAAATAAAAACCTGCAAAAGCATCAGAGACCTACAAAGCAGACACCCAAACAACCTGCACTTCCCGTCACAAATCAGACAACACATAAAACACAAAATCAGTGTGCCACACAATCACAGCCCTTAAGGCGAAATAACATACCTAACACACTAGTAATAGGTGACTTTATAGTCAGGCACACTGACATCCCACTCACTAGGCTGGACAAGCAGAAGGCTACTGTTAGCTGCCTGTCGGGAGCCAGAATCCGCCACATAGCACAAGCACTCAGGTCACTCCAGAACAAGTACAAATATGACTCTGTCATTGTTCATGTTGGTGTGAATGACCTGAGACGTACCTCCCTGGACTACATGAAAAGAGGCATGGAAGAGCTCTCTGATCATGTAGCCCAAGCTGGTATGACCCTGACCCTGAGTAGCATCCTGCCCTCACCAACAATGATACCTCAGTATAAAGAAAAAAATGATCAATTTCAACAATTGGCTAAGCTTCTGGTATCATTCAAAGGGGATCCAGTGTCTGTCAGCCTGGGACGACACGCTCGACAAGCCATTTTGCTTCGCAAGAGACTACTTGCACCTATCACCCCTAGGCTTTCAAATACTGGCCAAGGCTCTTGCTGCCCCCATAGTGCCTTTTTTAGGCAAGGCTCAAAAGTCAAACCCAACTCCGTAAACAGCACAATTAACAAAAAACTGTGGGTTATGCTACTCAACACCAGGAGTTTAAATCTCAAAATGCATGCTCTCGAAGCACTCCTCAGTATGGAAAATGACATCTGTGCAGTAACTGTAACCTAGTTCAAGGCTCCAGAGAGCACCCCAGCACTACCTGGCTACAACTCATACCACACGTTTTGGCCACAGAACACGGACTGAAACACAAAAGGAGGGGGGTGTATCCATATTCATCAAGGATACCTACACCTCCAGGTTAGTGGCACAGCATGATACCTCTGAGATCATCCATATGCAACTAACATTGTGTAAATCTGCAATGCAAATTGTGGTCTGCTACAGATCACCCTCCATGACCCAGGACCACCACTCCACCTTTCTGGAGACACTGGAAAGCATGAAGGTCCTACCAAACACCCTGATATTGGGTGATTTCAATTACCCTACCATTCACTCGGAAAACTACTCGAGTACAAATTCCCAGGCCCAGCACTTCCTGGAATTCATCATCTCAAATGCCCTGGATAAGCTGGTAAACTCCCCTACCAGAGGTTAAAACATATTGGACCTGGTCATCACCAACATGGGTGACAGGTGTTCCATACCAGATGTCAACCCGTCACTGGTTAGATCAGACCATACACTAATCACTCTGGATGTCCACACCCCACCACCACCCCCAACTAAGGAAACCACAGTAAAAAACTTTTCTAAAGCAAACTTCACCTTACTTAAGATGGAGGTGGTAAGTTTTACAGCCCCCATGCTAAAGGATAACGCTGCCCAAGGTGCAGAAACCTTTACAAATGCACACTATGAGCACCTACAAGGATGCATGGATCGTGCCATTCCTAGCAAAACTAAGACTCACTCCTCTAAGAGAAAGAAACCAGTTTGGTGGACACCTGCAGTAAACAGGCTATACAATAGAAGGAGGAAACTAGTTCAGAAAAAAAGCAAATCCCAAGAAGGAAAGGCATCCCTGATTAGTTTCACTAAGAAACTGAGGTCCCTCATGAAATCATCCAAGGCTAACTTCGAAAGAAAAATAGCCAAGGATTCAAAAGATAACCACAAAGCCTTCTTTAGCTATGTTAAGAACCTAAGTGGCAACTCGCAGATATGCACTGAACTAGTGCAAAATAGCACAAAATATACTGAACTTACTGATATTGCCAACATCCTGGCAAATAGATTCAGTGCAAACTTCACCCCCCCCCTTTCACCTCCAAAAGGACCCACACCAATACTGGAAAAGTGTAGTGTCCCAAAAATCAGACTCACAGGTGAAAACAGCCCTTTCAAAAGCCAAAAACAGAGCATCAATGGGACCAGATGGTGTCCCAGGCTGTGTCTTGCACGAACTACAGAGCGAACTAACCCCCCACCTAAACATGCTGTTCAACCTCAGCCTCTCCACAGGCTACATGCCCATAGAATGGTGCACAGCAATGGTTATTCCTCTCCACAAAGGAGGGGCCACAACTGACCCTGGTAACTATCGCCCCATAAGCCTGACTAGCCTGGTCTGCAAGGCTATGGAGCGCATCATCATGGAACTCATTAACAAAGACAATGGGAACCTCCACACACTTGACCTGACCCAGTTCGGCTTTGTTAAGGGCAGATCATGCCTACTAAATCTGGTTGACTTCTTTGAGACAGTCACCAAGGCCATAGATGAGGGAAAGGTGGTTCACACAGCTTACCTTGACCTCGCCAAGGCTTTCGACACCATTCCCCACTCGGGTATTACAGAAAAACTCACCAGCCTGAACATAAACCCCTACATCACAAAATGGGTTGCCAACTGGCTTACAGTCAGAACTCACATGGTAAAAATAGCGGGCTCCAGGTCCAGCTCTAAACCAGTCACTCACAAGTGGTGTCCTGCAAGGCTCGGTCCTGGGACCCCTACTGCTCGGCATATACTTCTCAGAAGTACAGGCAAAAACAGGAGGACTATGGCTAATCAAGTTCGCCGATGACTGCAAACTGGGAACCATAATTGACTCTCCAGCTGACACGGACATCTTCCAAAAGTGCCTTACTGAGATGGACACCTGGTGTCAAATTCATGGCCTCAAGTTAAATGCCAAAAAATGCATACTCATCCCATTTGGGAAAAACAAAACACACATGAATTACCACATAGGGAAGCCCCCTTAATACAGAAGAGGTAATAAGAGATCTGGGGACCCAGGTAGATAGTAATCTCTCCTTTGACAATCATATTGCCAAAGTAGTTAGGAAATCCTTCTATGTGACCCATCTAATTACTAAAGGGTTCACATTTAGAAATAAAGAGGTTATAGTGCCCCTCTACTCGTCACTCATTAGACCCATCATAGAGTGCAATGCCCCATTTGGGATGTGCTTCACAAGACACTTCCAACAGCTGGAAAGACCGCAAAAGTACCTCACCAAGAGAATTACTGGTCTCAAACATATGTCCTATGCAGCCCGATTGAAAAAACTCCGGCTGTACTCAGTGGCATATCGCTTACCCAGAGGTGATCTCTGCCTGATTTACAAAGCCATGTCCAACTCAGAATTGATGGACATGCTCCACCTAAGGAAATCCAAGTCACTGCGAGCCACATGCTCTAGTGAGCTAAACCTCACCACAACAATAAATAGAACATGCTGGAGGGATAGAATCCTGTCACAGAGACTCCCCATGCTTTGGAACAAAATTCCAAATTACATCAGGCAGAGCCCCTCACTAACACTCTTTAAGAGAAACCTTGACGAGTGGATGGGTAACAGAAAATACACCCCTGGGATCACTTCATTAGCTCTGCTTGACAGAGGATCAGTTAATTAATCAATGGGGCGGCGAAAGCCGACACACTCTGGCTAGGCTTATAAATGCCCTCGGGCAGATAGCCTAGTACCTACCTATGAACCTATGTCCATCATGGATCCTGCCATACTAATGTAAGCTTGTTTTATTGCTTTGTCTTCTGTTTCCCAGAATCCACTTCAAGCCCCCTTTATATGACATGTTGCACACATAAGGAAATTAATTTTATTGATGGTACACATATGGAATTAAGTATTTTGTTTTTACGGCAATGCATACAGAATGGATCACAAGCATTTTACTCAGCTTCTTCAACTTACTACTTTTAACTTTTTGACTGAATTACATTGATTTGTTTTATTTTTTCAGCTGTTCTAACTTATTCACAGTCGCTGTAAATCTTCAGCAAAACAAAGTAGCTGAGCTGCATATTTTTTCTAAGCCTGTCAATTGGTCATTGAAGTATCATCAGACATTTCCCACACTATTATTGAGGTGTCAGCTATTACTGTAAACTAGGAACTGCAATTTACAGACATTATTTATTTATTTATTTTTACATTTGTTAACCGGATTAGTATGACTGGGCCCAGAGAGCCTTTTTTCAGTGGAGACCCAAGGAGAAAAGCTCCAGGAAAGTAATTACAAAATAAGAAAAACCTAACAATTCAAGTTGTAAGATACTTAACACTACACATACAGAGAGAAATATACAATACAAATAAACAGACGGCAACAGTACAGTGTTTTGAGAATGCAGTAACAATATTTTGAGAAATTTGGTTAGCATTAAGTTATTTACAAGAAATGTACCTGATTTCCCTTGTATTTTCTGCATGATGTCTCTCTTGTATGTCCGGAGTCCTCCAGACTACAAATTGTATTTTTATTTTTGTTGAAAAAAGTTAAAATTAAAGAATATACCAACCGGGCGACTGTACCTTTTTTCATTGGTATATTGTCGGATTTACAACGGGCACGCTGGTTGGGCTGGCCAATTGTGCTCATTTTAGAATGTTAATGACCAGTCATTGCATAATTTCCAGTTTATGTTGTTGTATTGCTACCCCTTTATTTGTTACATTGTAGCATGTCCAACTTCATCAAAAGTAAAATCATTATGCATGAAAAATTAGTAGTTATTCTGTGTGCTGTGCATAAGACTAAAATACTACGGTCTGCAAAGATGCTGCAGTTACAGAAAAGAATAACTTTAACAAGGGGATCATAGTTCTTTACCAAATCATGTGTGTTTCACTTTAGGATGATGCTTTACCAGTGGTGCTGACCATGTGACCCTACTGGGCCATCTTGGATATCAAGTGTAGTACCATTGTAGTCTCAGCATTAGTCTGGAATTAATTTGCTTCCTACCTTTCAGGACAATGTCAGAAGGCATTAACAGAAGTTCATACCTGTTATTTATACCCTGTTGTGTTTAGTACACTGCAGAGTTAAATTCTGTGTATCTTCTTCCTTTGAGAGACATTATTTAGGGGAAAAAAAGGTTTACAGTGAAATCGCTTTGCTGCTGATCTGCAATTTTAACTCTTCTTTCAAGAGGAGTTTGTCACTGGCAAGTTAGCAGAGGATTTGGAATGCATCCATAAACGGATGATCCAAGATAATTTGAAGTTCCAAACAACCAAGATAATCATCATGGCAATTCATGCCACCTTAAGGAATTTGTCTGCACAAGATTTGCTCCCTAATATAATCTATAGTTAAGGCAAATGACAAGTTGCATAAAAGGTGTGGAATTTGGTGGGGCATAGGTTGATGAACCAGGTTTCTGCCATTGTCAAATTATTCTGTCTTTATCTTAGGAACATTGCCTGATAATTTATTCCAGTTGCAGACCTCCCTCTTGTGGTGCCTGCCTTGGTTTCCTCCTGAATCGATTACTGCACTACTTTGTATCACAGGCTTCTGGGCTTGGAACCAGATAGATTGCAATGGATTCAGCACTCCAGTTACCTTATCAGAGTACCTGATTCCCATCACATTATGCCAGTTTTGCATAGTTTGTACTTGTTACAAATCAACCATAGTGTCGTCTTTAAAGTTCCAGCCCTAGTCTAGCTAGCCCTTTTATTTGTGTTCCAGCCCTAGTCTAGCTAGCCCTTTTATTTGTGTTCCACCTATCTTACAGAACATGTTTGGGCTAGTTTGAACCATATCCTTCATTCAACCAATTTGGGGGCTATTGGTTGTTCCTCGGGCAAAAATGGAGTATTCTAGTACTTACTGAACTGATTGCTAAAGACTTTATCTCAAATATCTGCTTTTATGTTGACTGAGAATGGCCCTCATGCTTAATGGCTTTATGTGGCCTTTAAAATCCAATATATATTTTATCTGGCTTTTAATGACAGTCTTTGACCTTGATATTGTGTTACACACCTTCATTTTTGCTCCATACATGAATTTGATCAGTAGTTTATCTTGTTTTTATGTTTTAGTGATATTGACTACTTTATTGCCTTTTGTATTTCTACTATTTGTATAATTATATTTGTTCAGTGCCTAGTAAAAGGGACTACAGTATATGTAAATGTGTGAAAATGTGAAATATAGGATCCCCCTGACTTTAAATGGGAAAATATGATGAAATAATGAAAAGAAATATAATAAAAATGGGCTGAAGAAATAAAAAGGGTTTTGTTACTTTATGTTCTTATAAACATTACATTTATTATCTAAACTGTTCCAGAAACAAAGCTACCAAGTCTTTAAAGTTGTTTAGCATTTTATGAAAAAACTGTCTTAATTTTTCTGAAAAGGCAGTTACAATATTTATCTGCCTATTCAGAGATGTCCTTTAAATTCCCATCACTCATTCTAGAAGACAAAGTGAATATTGTAACCATGATTTTGGTAGACAGGATGCTCTGCAAATAGTGTTGGTATAACTTAAATAAATAAAGTTTAGCTACAGCAGTTTTAAGACTTTTACAGTCAGTGTCGTGATATGGGCTATAATGAAAATTCAGTTTATGCTGCTGAATCCTGTTCCTGAATATCAGGAGTGTGTATTAAAAATGGCTGATTATTATCAACATCATCATTATTATTATCATTGAATAAAGCAGATCATCATAGGTATAAGATTAATTAGGCTTCCCTACACAATCTTGATAAGAAATTATTTGAGCTTTAGTATCTCACAGAAAAAAGAGATGAATGGCATAATGCTGCATGATTTTCTCCAGAAGATATCATTGCTGCTGTGATTTGTAATTGTGTGTCTGGAGTGATTATTTTTTTTAAGGAGATTCCCCCTCCTTCAAGTTGATGCAACCTCAGGGTTGATATATAAGTTCAGGGGCATGGGGGGGGGGCTTGACCCCAAGTAAAGGATGCAGGGTGTTTGTCCCCTGCAAAAAACAAGGACAAAAGAGTTCTTTGCATTCTTGGTTTTCAGGCATTTTTTTTCTGTCTTTTGAAGTGTCAGCTTTCTGGAACTCAACATTTCATAACAGAACTATTAATTTACTTCTTTTCCTAAAAAAAGAAATATGAGGAAAAATCTTAAACATAACCTATAGAAAAAGTAGTTGTTGCTTGGCTCTAGAAAAGTTTCAGAAATCAGATTCACAACAAACTACAAAGATGGCAACCACTATCTCAATGTGCTTACTAAAAAACAGCACATCTAGATAAGCAATATGTTTTTTTTTTATTAAAGCAATAGACAAACATTTCAGACAAGCAGTTCTTTCATATTAACAGAAAATGAATAAAATCAAGGTAACAATAGCAAAACATGTGCTTAGAGTGATATTTAGTTTAATTTTAAAATTCACTGACTTATTTACTTTATGGGTAGATACTAGGCTCAGTCTACAGTTTAATTGGAGTGATTGCCCTTGATAAACTTTGACATTTAATTTTATGAATCAGTATTTAATTGGCAAAACTATGACCTCTGTAATTCTTTTGAATCTTGCCTGAGCACATACATTTTGAATGCATGTTCTTTTGTACATTTGTGGATATGTACAAACAAAGCATTGGTCATAACAAGTTTCCATGTGACTTTAAGATGCCCCTGAATTCTAGTTTTGAAGTATCTGTTGTTAATATCTAGATATAAACATGTATTGTAATGCACTTATCAAAAATGTTTTTTGGCTAATTTAATTGTTAACTAACTGAAATTTTGGAACCTACTTTAGTTAGTCCTGTAATAAGGAGGTTGAATGGCCACAAAAATGGACTTAAATATATCAAGTTCAAGGTTTCCATTACGTGGAGCATTTCCTTTTCTCTGAGGTATGACAATCTTGTAGTTGGTATATATAAAGTCAGAATTTTAAAAGATAACAGCTATGCTTAAGATTCACTCCTCTTGGATTTTTTTTTTTTTTGTGGTGTATTGGCACTTGACATTATGAGTGCCGACATTTGAAAAGGAAGCCTGATTTATCACCCATCCTAGTGTTTTTGCCTCAAGGCCTTATATATAACTATATATGTATATTATAAATATCACTAATCTGTTGATTGCATATACTATACTTTAGTTAAGGACAGATTTTGTGACAAAATTCTTATTATCTGTCTGCCTGGAATACCACTTATTTCAACTCATTTCCTTATTATACACTTGTTACAAGAGTTCACCATCTAGTGCAAACAATATCTGACTAATATAACACATTTTAACAAACTTAATAATTTTCTACTTAGCTTTCGTTAAATCATCCATCCTAAATGCATTCCTGCATACTGTTTTAAAGTACTTATTTAGAATGACCTTAACAACAAAGGGTCTGTCAAAAACATTTGCCCACAAAATAGAATTTCTTCATCTTTTTCAGTGTGTGCATCCTATCTCCTATCTCAGACACTTCATCTCCATCCCCTCAGTCTTCCTGAACTGCTCTGCCTTTACTGGCCAAGTTTCTGTACAACATAGAAGCATCAATCACACCTCTACTTTGTACTCTTTACTTTTCAGCTTCTTTGGTATTCTTCTGTCACACACTACCTCTAATACTCTGTCTCAGTTGCCTGAAGCACCTCTGGTTCTAGCTTTGAGCTACTCATTCAGACTTCCCTTTTCCTCCACCACCACTATGAGATATTTGAAGTTGTTAAACTCTTTCTCTGTTTTTCCCTCTGTTTCAATTTTCAGCCACCTCTGATTTTCCCCATTAGTTGCCATGACAGCTGGCTTGTCTCTACTCAGGTTCATTCCACGTGCCTTCAGTTTTGCATTCCAGTCCAATATCATTTGCTTAAATTCCTTTTCAGATCCTGCTTACATGCTACATTGTCTAAATACATCTTTGTTGGTTTGTACTTGTCAGCCTGTTTGCTAATGTAGTCCATCACAAGGGTGAATAGTAATGACCTTAAAGCAGAACTCTGATACACAATTACTCCCACTGGGAACCATTCTGTGAGTCCAAATAGTGTTTGCACTTCTGTCACTGGGTCTTTGTACAGGGTTTGCACTAATTCTACCAGTGTTTCCAAGACTTCAGACCATTACAATACCCAATTGTTGATGATAATTTTATTGCAAAGCATTTTGCATCAATATAACATTATGCATGAGAAGTAGATATGACATAGAAAAGTATTTGAGAGATCATATCCTGTCTTTATATTTTAAGTGATGAATCAGGATGATCTTACTGGTATATGCTTTCTATATTCTTTTAAGCTTTTTTAAAACAGTTAAGTTATAAATACAAGCAGGTTTCCCATATTTGATATGTGCTTTAATTAGGGATATATGAAAAGGATTCAACCTCTTCTTATCTCTGCTATGGATGGATCAGAAAATGGGCTTTATTATATCATGGCATTTCCTTATAACAACAGTAACATGAACTTCAAATCTTAGGTGTTCTTCTGTGAGAATACCAAATTCTTTCACAGAACTTACTTTACGGATTATTTATTGATAAATGGTATATTAATATTTGTTGTTAATCTGACCAAAGTAGAACACATTGCTTTGTTTAGTATGTAAAAAACAGCTTATTAGATAAAGTCGATCAACAAAATTTTGCAACTTGTCTTTTGGTTAAATACACATCAATTTTGGTGTTACCCTCTTATTTCGTTACTCATGTTCAATCACTTGTAGGAAAAGAAGACCTAAACAAGGTTCCCAAACCAAGTCCTGAGGAACCCTAACATTAACAACTTTTACTTGAGAGAATTTACCCTCAGTCCTTCTGTTGGATAGCCATCATTCAATCAGATGGTGATATATTTGATAATAGTTAATAAACTGATTACTTACAAAATCTTATGGGTTACCATATCAAAAGCCTTTAATATATGCAGATATAGAACATCCTCTGGAAGGTCTAACTTGAGTGAATCTACCACATTAGAATACAAATCCACAAGACTGGTTAAACAAAATCTTTGTGATACAACCCTGTCTTGAATTATGTCAAATAACTGTCTGGTACAATTAGAAAAATATAATAGTAATGTTCTTTGAAAGTTTTCCCTGTTAGGCTTAGCAAACTAATGAAGGAATAATTCACAACCTCATCATGATTGTCACCTTTAGGAGTATAGACAACAATAGCCACCCTCCATGTTTTAGGAGCATAACCAAATGCTAGTGTATACTAAAGAAAAAAAATACCAAACAGGGATCTAACAAGGTCAACATCCTTGTGAGATAAAATCCATTAAGGACATCTAAACCAGCTGCAGCGTTATATTGTACTCTTGTAACTGCAGAGTATGCATCTTCACTGGCAATATATGGACATTCTGCCTCACGGAGGCACTAGTCTAAACCCATTTGTTAAACCAGAAATAACACTGGTAAAAATGAATTAAAAGGATGTTAGCAGCAGTACCATGAGCTGTAATGGCAAAACTGCTGACACGGAGACTAATATTCTCTGCTGAACTGTAAAACTGGCTAAGGCATTTAATGAAGGCCTTATTGTTGTCCATGGTGAGTGTTAATAAAGTGCATCCTCAGTGAAATGAGCTTTCAGTGAAGTGAAATAGACCTATACATATATATATATATATATATATATATATATATATATATATATAAAGTGTGTGTGTGTGTGTGTGTGTGTGTGTGCATGTGATTGTGCGTGTGTGTGTGTGTGTGTGTGTGTGTGTGTGTGTGTGTGTGTGTGTGTGTATATATATATATGTTTTATATATATATATAGACATATATATATATATATATATATATATATATATATATATATACATATATATATATATATATATATATATATATATATATATATATATATATTGCATATACAGAATAGATTGCTTTAGTCAAACTTTTTGTTTCACCGAAGAGGAAAAAAGTCAGTATATGTAGTGAAAAATCAGCTGTTCTCACATACCAGCTTTTAAATTATATGAGACTGAGGTACATTAGTGATTGGGGAATCTGCCCTTCCTCACTGTAGGCAGTAGCATAGCTAAGGTAGGGTGAGAGGGGCAACTGCCCCAGGTGCAAAGTGTTGGGGAGTGAGATTAGCCAATCGCATACCTCTCAACCTCTTAGCGCAAAAAATCTGGCGAAAGCCTGACATAATGGGGGGACAAAGGCCCAAAAATAGGGACAGATTTTAAATATTCCTCTTAAAAACTTAGAAATTGCTAAAATAAAATTATTTCTGTTAGTATGCATTTTCTGAAGTATTTGAAGTCTGAAACTCAAATTGATGTCAGTATTTAGTGACTTTAATCCTTAGATCATCCCAGTGATTTGTCAAAAAGCACAGTTGTTATGAGGAACAGACCAAAAATATGAAGGAAAAATCTGGACATTCTTCAAAAATCTGTACAGTTGAGAGGTATAGCCAATTGCTCTTTAATGTAATACCTGAGTGCTGTAACTCTCTGTGTGTGTTCTAACTGTAGCAGCTGCTTGTTACATTTTAGCAAGCAGTTTGCTACACTTTAAAAAGAAGAAATGTGCATTTTTAAACTAAAACATGGACCCTGCAGAGATTGATGCAGTCAGGGTATAAACTGTAGCAACTATTTGCTATGTTTGTAGCAAGCAGTTTGCTACAGTTTACAAAGAATATATATTTTTTTGTTTTGTTTTTAATCTAAAACATAAGAAGTGTAGAGCTCCCTGCAGGCGGGGTATAAAATGTAGCAACTGTTTGATAGAAAATAAATATGTTGAAAGAAGGTTTGGATAAGAGCACAGAAATGGGATCTGAATGGCTGGGACAGGAGATTGGGGGGGCTTATCATGCACATGGCCACCTGGTTGATGTGCCAGTATAAGGAACGTCTGACTATTTTTCTTTAGTTGAAGAGCTGAGGGAGTAAGGTACTGGATCATAGTATCAGCCCAGGGCAAAAACTGACAGAACTGGCATATATAATTTGCAGGGCTTGCCCCCAGGAAAAATTTGTTTCATTCAAGAATGCTTCTGGTGCCAAAGAAAGAAGATGTTTGGAGACTAGTTCTGGATTTTTTCTTTCTGAACCAGTTTGTGGTAGTGCCCAAGCTCAAAATGTTGTCATGTCCCCATTTATTATTCCTTATTCCCCATCTGAGTTTTCTTGTAACCCTACATTTAAATGATGCATATCATCACATTCCTGTAGGTCAAGATTTCAGAAATGTCTTAAGGTCTGTTGTGTCTAGATAACATTATCAGTTCTCTTCATTACCTTTTGGTTTACCTACTGCTCCAAGAGTGTTCACAAAATGTCTAGATCTTGTGATAATCTACTGAACACTGCAAGGTACTCATATTTTCCTTATTTAGATGATTTGCTTATCTTTGCAGAATCTTTTTCAAAATGTCAAAATCTCTCACCAGGGTAAGGCATCTCCTACACAGACTGGGATTGGGATTCCACTAGAACTTACAAACGTCTTGTCTAACTCCTTCCTACAGGATTGGTTTCTTGTGGTATCTCCTGGACACCTCAGTTCAAAGAGCTTTTCTTCCACAGGAAAAAGTAGATCTGGATCTGGACCTGTTTTTGATCTTTTCCACTTAGACTGCTGTCTCAGCAAGGGAATTCCTCAGGATTCTAAGTCTCATTGCTTCTGTGATTCTCATTATATCTTTTGTAAGACTCTACATGAGAAAAAAATCCAGTGGTATCTGAATATGTATCCAGGATCAACATCTCCTGGTGCTTCAGCTTCCACTTTGGGGGGGGGGGGGGTGAAAAGGGAGATCATTTTGGTGGACATATCAAATTTCTAAGAATCCAGGTCTCATATTGTCCCTCTCAGTTCCAGTACAGCTGGTCTGCCTTAGAGTTTCCTTGGGGAGCAGGGTCTATGGGAAGAAAAGTAGCAGGGTCTTTGGAGAAGAGACAGACCAAAAAAGCTAAACATAAAAGAGATTTCGGCACATATAAATGCCCTTAGCTCTCTCAATCATGTGTGGTCTCCAGGACCTTTACAAGTGTTTACAGATGGCACTACATTGATGTGGTACATAAACAAGCATAAAGAAGCAAGGTGGAACCAGATGTTACATCCCCCACTTACAAACTAGCTGTGTTAGCATAGGATGTGGCTTTCGACACAGTCTCATTGTACGGATATCTTACATACTGTCAGTGCAAAAGTATGTGGCAGACAAGCTGAGCAGGACCAGGACAGACCTTCATGAATGCAAACTGAATCAAGGGGTCCTACAAGAATTGATCCAGCTATGGGGAACACCTCAAATAAATCTTTTTGTCTCCACTCACAATGATCAGTTGGCAAAATTTTGCTCCAGGACTCCACACAAGAAGGCCTGGAAGACAGATGTTTTTTCTTTACCATGGATAGCAATATTCCTATATTATTTTTCACCTTTCCTACTAATTCCTAGGGCTCTTCTGAAGAAACAGAATGACTCCTCAAAGATTGTTGTGATGAATCCCTTCTGGCCCAGGCAACAGAGGTTCTTCCTTCTTTTGGAAATGGCTAAGAGCAATTACCACAAGATGTACTCACACAAGAGTATGGATGTGTGATACATCCAAAACAACTACAACTGACTGCCTAGGTGATTGGATCTTAATGCCTTTTAGACACCTTTTTTCCTGAGGTCATGTAGCAGATATTAAAGGAGGCAAGAAAACTTGCTACTAGAAAATCATGTATTAGTAAATGGAAAAGGTTTTCTAGTTGCACCATGAAAAGAACCAGCAAGCATTCAGGGCTCGTGTTTCTCTGGTTCTAAATTATGCATTGCCATCCTCTGGCCTGTCTTACTTCTCAGTCAAGATTTATTTGTTGGCCTTTTCAGCATGTCTGTCCATGGAACCCCTTCATAGGTTCATAGGTTCATAGGTTCATACTAGGCTATCTGCCCTAGGGCATTTATAAGCCTAGCCAGAATGTGTTTGGCTTTCGCCACCCATTTTAAATTTATTTTGCTATGCCCTTTTTCGAGGTTAGTATACTGTGCCTCTATCTAACAGTGACACAGAAGTGATACCCGGGGTAAACCTACGATCTCCCATCCACTCATCAAGATTCCTCTTGAAGAGAGTCAATGAGGGACTCTGCCTAACCTGGACTGGGATTTTATTCCAGAGTGAAGGGAGCCTCTGGGTTATGAATCTGTCCCTCCAGCATGTCCTATTTATTTCAGTGCTGAGGTTCAAGTCTCTCGAGCGTAGCTCGATGGGATTTGGATTTTCTGAGGTGCAGCATGTCCATTAATTCCGGGTTGGACATGGCTTTATACGTCAGGCACAGATCGCCTCTGAACAGGCGGTATGCCACTGAGTAGAGCTGGAGTTTCTTTAACCTGGCAGCATATGGCATCTGTTTGAGCCCTTTGATCCTCTTGGTGAGGTACTTTTGGGGTCTTTCCAGTTGCTGCAGGTGTCTGGTAAGGTACATCCCAAAAGGGGCATTGTACTCAATTATGGGCCTGATGAGGGATGAGTAAAGAGGCACGATGACCTCCCCTGATCTAGATGTGAATCCCTTCATGATTAGGTGGGCTATATAAAATGTTTTTCTAACCACTTTGGCCACGTGGTTGTCAAATGAGAGATTGCTATCAACTTGGGTCCCCAGGTCCCTAATTACTTCTTCTCTACTTAATGGATTTCCACCTATGTGGTAATTTGTGGGCACTTTGTTTTTGCCAAAGGGGATGACTATACACTTTTGGCATTTAGCTTGAGGCCATGGCACTGGCACCAGTTGTCTGTTTCTATGAGGCCCTTTTGGAGGATGCTTGTGTCGGCTGGAGAGTCAATTATGGCACCCAGTTTGCAGTCATCTGCGAACTTGGTCAGCCACAGTCCTTCCGTGTTGGCCTGTACCTCCGAGAAATATATACCGAACAAGAGAGGTCCCAGGACTGAGCCTTGTGGGACACCACTTGTAACTGGTTTGGAGTCTGACATGGCTCCAGCAATTCTAACCATGTGGGTTCTGTCCTTGAGCCAGTTTGTAATCCATCTAGTGACATAGGGGTTTATATTTAAGCTGGTGAGCTTATCTATAATGCCCGAGTGGGGTATTGTATCGAAGGCTTTTGCGAGGTCCAGGTAGGCTGTGTGGACCACCTTTCCCTCGTCAGTGGTCTTGGTGACTGTTTCAAAGAAATCAACCAGGTTTAAGAGGTAGGATCTGCTCTTAACAAAGCCGAACTGGGTAGGATCCAGTGTTTGTAGGTCCCCAATATCTTTATTTATGAGGTCCATGATGATCCTTTCCATAGCTTTGCAGACCAAGCTAGTCAGGCTTATGGGGCGATAGTTTCCAGGATCCGTTGAGGCACCACCTTTATGGAGAGGGACCACTGTTGCTGTACGCCACTCTTTGGGCACATATCCTGTAGTAAGGCTGAGATTAAACAGTAGTTTTATGTTTGGGTTTAGCTCTTCTTTGAGTTCATGTAGGATGCAGCCGGGACACCATCTGGTCCCATTGATGCTGTGTTTTTGCTTTGGAGAGGGCGGCTCTTACCTGAGCATCTGAGATGTCAGGGGCAGCACTCTGCTGGGATAGATATTTGCCCTTTTGGTGGGGGGGAGTTTGCGCTGAACCTGTCAGCTAGGATGTTGGCAATGTCTGTGGGTTCGGTGTATTTTTGTCATTTTGGACTAATTCTGAGCATATCTGGGAATTACCACCCAGGTTCCTAACATAACTAAAGAAAGCCTTGTCATTATCCTTAGTCTCCTGTGCAATTTTTCTCTCCTAGCTGGCCTTAGACAATTTTATGTGTGCCCGTAGTTTTTGCTAATACTGATCAGTGATGCCTTCCCTTTTGGGATTTTGCTGTATCATTTAGTAGCTTCGTCCTTCTAATGTATAGATTGATTATGGGTGGGGTCCACCAGAGAGGACGCCTGCCTTTGGAGGATTGGGTCTTGGTTTTATTTGGGATCGCATGATCCATGCATTCCTGAAGGTGTTCATAGAATGCGTTTATAAAGGATTCTGCGGTCTGGGCTGTATTTTCCACAGGCCCGGGGCTTTGAAGGATTCCACCTCAGTTTTGAGGAGTGTAAAATTTGCTTTAGAGAAGTTTTTCACTGTGGTTTTCTGGGCAGGGGGTGGGGTCGGGATGTGAATATCCAGTGAGATTAGTTTATGGTCTGATCTTACCAGTGAGGGATACACTTCTGGTCTGGAGCATAGAGTCCCCATGTTGGTGATGATCAGATCCAGTATGTTTTCCCCTCTTGTGGGAGTGGTAACAAGTTGTTCTATAGCATTTGAGTTTATAAATTCTAGGAACCTTTGGGCTAGGGTGTTGGAGCTAGAGTAATGCTCCCAGTCTATGTTTGGGTAGTTGAAGTCGCCCAATATAATGGTGTTTGGAGAGACCTTCATATTTTCCAGTGTTCTCAGGAAGGCCGAGTGGGGTTCCTGGGTTTGGGAGGGTGGTCTGTAGCAGGCTATAAACTGGAAGGCAGTTTTACCCACTGTTAGTTGCACATGGATAGTTTCCATGAAGACTCATGTTAAAATGTTTTGAAAGGGGTATTACATCCAAAACTTCCTAGAAAACATGTCTTCTTGGGGTATTCATTTTGTGTTAGAAAACGTAACTCTTGCTCCATTTGAATCAGCAATATCAGGCTGATCTGAGGTTCTTAACATGGAAAATGGTGCTACTAATTTCTCTGTCCTCTGGAAGAAGAGTATCTGAGTTACAAGCCCTTATGGTGGGTCAATGTTATCTCAATTTCCACAAACATAGTAGGGCTTCTTTAAGAACTAAACATTCCTTTATGGCTAAAGTGGTATCTGAGTTTATCTTGAACCAAGCTAGCCATCTCTCTATTTTATTTCCAGAACCTAATATGAAGGAGAGAGGATACTCTGTACCTTGGATGTCCACAGATAACTCAGGCACTATCATGACATAACAAATTGTGGTCAGTTGTTTATTTCTTGTAAAGGTAAGGAAAACGGACAACAGCAGACTGTCTCTAAGTGGTTGAATCATACTACAACCTTTTGTTATAATATCCACAATAAAACAATTACAAACAGGGTCAAGGCTCATTCTACCATGGCCTTGGCTTCATCAGTGATGTTTTGGAAATGGATTGGATTCTAGAAGTATTCTGGAAGCAGCAATTTGGTCCTCTGTGTAACTACTATAAGCTATATTCCTTCCTCAGGACTAGGACTGGCCTTGCTAGGACCATTGTCCTGGGGGTCCTGGACCCTCATTCTTCCTCCTCCTCCCCCCAGTCAGTCTAAGCTATGGTAATCTACCTACATAGTTACTGTGGCAGTGATCAAATGATGAACATAGTACAATTGTGTAAGTAAACTTACCGGTAAATGTTTAAATGATCACTGCTGTAGTAGCCACTTCATCCCTCTGTCCCCCCTTATTTTTCTATGTATTTTATGCCAGGGTATGGTCTTCTTATGTTATTTTCCTAGCATGATCCTTGCCAGGGCTGTTAGCCTCCCTATCTCTTTTGACATGAAAGCTCAGGAGGGTTTGGTACCCAAACCTGACTTTTAGTCACCTCAGCTTGAGTTGACTAATGATTTGGGAATGTGGAAAGTGCTCTAAAAGCTTTGGAAGCCAGACAGCTGTTACATCCTTAGCAAGATATAACACACATAGCTAAGTTTACTACAGTAGTGATCATACGAACATCTTCTGTTATAGTAAGTTTACTTATATAACTACTTTTCTGATGAAGTATGAAGGACAATTTATTGTGAGCAGATTATAGAACATTTAGGGTGGATTTGTGTGATGCATCAGATCTGTACATCCTAAATGTATCAGTACAAATGAGTATGTTTGGTACATATAATTGGGCAGGGAGACTGTAAAGAGGCTGAATAGGAGTGATCCAAGGATGGAGCCTTAGGATGCATTGCTGGCTATGGGATAAGCTGACTAAAAGGAGTTACCTATTTTATGAAGGATCTGGTGCTTAAATAGCTTTAGAAACAGAAAGTGGTGGATTGGCCAAAGCTGGTAGCTTATTAAGCAGGAGGAAATGATTAGGTCACTTGAAAACTTTTACAAAATCAGAGAATGGGGCTTCAGTAATATAATATTGGCTGGCTGAGGTAAGAATACATACATAGATACATACTTACATACATACATACATACACACATACATACATATATGCAAATGTTTCAGGCAAGGGCATTACTGCCCTTCTAGCTTGCCAATATACCAAAACACTTGTTCCCATAATAAATGTCCAGGCTGTTCTTAAAAATATCTAAACTAGTACTTGCTTTAATGTAATTTGGTAGTTTGTTCCAAGCATCAGATACTCTGTCAGAGAACCAATTAGTACACTTCTCATTCCTATAGAATCTTCTACATATGTTATCTGATTATTCTCTAGTACTTTTTGATAACCCCAAACATTTCCAGAGGTAGTTGTCCCTAAATGCCCTAAGATCTCCTCTTAAATATCTGTAAGCGACACTGTACAAGTTCAGATATTTTAGTCTTTCATAATAACTTAGATTTTCACATCCATGGATGCCCTTGGTATATTTCATCTGCACTATTTCCAGTTTATTCATGCTTGTTTTCCTATAGGGTTTCCGTATTGTTATTCCATACTCAAGTTTGGGTCTAATGTAACTAACAAACAATGACTTCATTATGTCTGATTTCCCAGACGTTATAAATCTTTTTATACAACCAATAGTTCTATAACTATCATTAGCCAATTGGTTGATATGATTAGAAAAACTCATACCTGAATCTACCCATATACCCAGATCCATAAATGAGTCTACAGTTTCAATCACTTTGTGCTGTATTAAATATTCACCTTTCAGTTTATGTCTCCCAAATCTCATATACTTAGTTTTTGATGTATTTATCAACATATTATTCTCCTGTGCCCAAATGGTCAATTTAGTCAAATTATTTTGCAGACTTGCCTTATCTGTAACACTTGTAATCAGTTTACCCAATTTCAGGTCATCAGCATATAGACTGTAGAACACCTCAGATGAAAAAGTAAGGTCCAAATGATACAATCTAAACAAGTAATGGCCTAGGACAGAGCCCTGGGGACACCTTGGCTGTAACCAAGGATTTCACTTGTCCAGTTGGTGTGTGATACTTGCCATGTCCTATTTGTAAGCCATGCAGCACATCAATAACTAGTTGTACTAATTTATTGATCAGTGTTTTGTGTATGACCTTGTCAAATGCTGAAGTTAAATCTATATAAATCACATTACAGCACAATTTTTCATTCATAGGCGTTATTATATTGTTATAGAATTATGCCATTCAAACACATGGACAGATTTCAAAAATGGTTTTCCGTCAAACCATTTTCGACATTTGTCCTCAGAAGTCTTTCGTAATTTGCCCTGTCGAGTCGCACAAATGGACGATTGCACATACCATTTCCAAACAAACAGAGGCAAACCCCCTTCTAACATTCTAAATAAAAGACTCTTCTGCCTGAAGGATGCCACCATGTGAAACAGTATTCATTTCCAAGTTTTCCTGAAGTCTGAACTGAAATTTGTTAAGGCAGACCCCCTTCAAACATTCTAAATAAAAGACTCTACTGCCTGAAGGACGCCACCCTGTGAAACAGTATTAATTTCCAAGTTTTCCTGAAGTCTGACCCGAAATTTGCTAAGGGCTGATTTAACTGAGAAACAAAGCAGTCAGCTGTTAATCTGGACCTAATATTTACAGTAAATTCGCAGATAAGAAAATGACTGTGTGCACAGGCTTAAAAACAGATTATATGCATTATTATGAGTTGTGTAAGATACTGTTTAAAGCACATGATACTATATAAGGAAAGCTCAACATTTACAAATGCTTTGTAACTGTTTGCAAACTTACACAATTAAAATGTAGCTGGTACTGTGATTATAGCCATACAGAGTTGTTGAATACCGTATTCCTTATAGTTGAGGTGAACGGGGAAATTCTTGCTTGTTGGTGACTGGCTACATGTGCTAGAAAGGCTCTCACTCCTACTATATTTTTGTTTTTAGGCAGACCCTTCTAACATTCTAAATAAAAGACTCTTCTGCCTGAAGGTCGCCACCCTGTGAAACAGTACCCATTTCCAAGTTTTCCTGAAATCTGACCTGAAATTTGCTACGGTTATTTCCTATACTGTACTGAACTTCTGTGTACTGAATTCTGCTGACCTGGCTCTAAAGGCACCTTTAGTCTGTCCCCCATAGTAATTTGGCTCCCTCCATGTAATCACTTAAACTTGTGTTGCCCCAAGCATACTGTAACATTATTTCTTAATATAACAAACTTCTGTAAATCATGCTCATAACCAATATACTACAGCTAAAAAAATATCCTGTCTGAATAGTCTGTGTATAAAACAAAACTACAATTTATTTATAGCATAAAACCTTCAGTTAAAGCTTAACCACTAACATTACATGCATGTCTAGCCGAAGGGAACAGTCAGAGTCAGTGTTTGCCTTGCTCCGTTCACCCTTGCTGCGCTTGAGCTCACTCCACTCCCCTCCCTGCCCCCAATTTCCACCCGCCCCCACTACATCTAAATTTATAGGTGTTTTACCAGACCCCTGCTACAATATCCAATCAGTTTCCGCCTACATGCTCTCACCTCCCTGTTTTTACATCCTATCAGCTTGCATCTACCATATTTTCTCCTCCCACTCTATTATCTCTAAATGACCATCAGATCTTATCCTGTTGTGTCAAATTAACAACAAGATCCATACTACAATACTCCTTCTTTCATAATGTTTAATTACTCTCTACTACTCATTCTACTGGCCATCTACACACTCACCTTGTATGAAAACCAGCTGCTTATTGATTATCAGTACCCAAAAAAACACACCACTACCCCAATTGAAAAGCACCCCACCCTCAGCCATACTAATAACAATGGGACCAACTCATCTCCTTGTTCACTCTTTCTGCATACTAACCCCTGGCACTTTAGTTCTAGAGCTAGACAATATTACAAACTTTTAAACAAACTCCTGAAACTTATCATTAAGTATAGTCCAAGCCTTCTACTTGGTGGTGACATTCACCCCAACCCAGGCCCATCCACATCTGATATATACACCCCCTCTACCTATAACCAAAACAACAAAACTAAAATTAGTAGACCAACTAACTCTCTCCTGGTCTTTCATCTCAATATTAGGAGCATGAATAGCAAGGTGCATGACCTGCATGCACTCCTAGCTGTCCACTCCCCTGAGATTCTCTGTCTATCTGAGACCTGGTTAAAACCTAACACAACTGACAATGAAGTGTTACCAGCTGGGTATAACATACACACGCTGGATCGTGTTTCCAGGAAGGGGGATGAGGTAGCTATACTCTACAAATCTGAGTTGAATGTAACCTTAGTTGTCATTCAACCACCTCAAATTAATAACTCCGAAATTCTTGCCACTAAATTGCAACTTAACAAAACTAAATGCATCAACATAATCTGTATGTATATTCCCCCGGCAATAATATAACCACACTAGAAGACAGCCTACACTGGCTATCATGTCATTACCCACAAGAGACCCTATTACTTGGAGACTTTAACATAGACTGGGGCACCTGTTCTTCAGCTTCTCCTTCTACCCACATTAACCTGTATGCATTTACTCAAGTCATAACTACCCCTACCAGGCTAGGTAAACCCAAGCATAAAGAAAGCATACTCAACTGGATACTTGTAAATAGTAACCCTCAACTGTACACTGCTGGTACCCTCCCTGATGACCTAAATGACCACCTTCTCACTTACATAGTTAAGCAAAAAGCCATCATTCCTCAACAACCCTTACTCAGAAAAGTCAGAAACAAGAAAGACTTTGACCCTGCCAAATTCCAACTGGAACTTAACTCCTGCAACTGGTCTAGGTTAAAACACCCCCCCCCCTTAGAAGAAGCAGTTGCATATTTCAACAGCAAATTTCTTGAAATCCTTGACTTGCATGCACCAGCCCACTCAAAGTGAACAAAGGCAAAAACTGCACCTTGGCTGTCAAAAGAATCCAGAATAAAAATTACCAATAGAAACAAAATCTGGGCTCTATGGCGCTCCACTAAAAACCCACATGATCATCTTAAATACAGGAAAGCTATGAATAAAACTAAAAAATCCATTTTACAAGATAAAAAACAATATTATAATAATCTACAGACAGCAAACCAGAACAACCCTCAGAAGTTCTGGGCCAGTCTAAATAATCTTCTTTATCCTGGAAAAACATCTACCCCTATCCACGCCGCTACCAGTGATAAATTACCTGAAGTTATTTTAGACAGTTTTAACCATTTCTTCACAGAGACAATCCAATTACTTCCCAGCTGCCCTGCCCCTGATAGTCTCTCTCCTATAAACCTACCCTCATTCAGCTTTCAACCAGTGTCCCTGTCACTTATCTGTACGTTGATCAAAAAATTAAAACCCACCAACCTCTCCGCTAACCAACTCCCTGCCGAGTACCTTCAAAAATCAGTGGAGGCCATTGCCTACCCAGTTTCCATACTAATTAATCATACCATAGCAGAGGCTATAATTCCCACTATCTGGAAAACATCCTACGTAATCTTGTTACATAAAGGAGGTTCCTCCACTGAATTCTCCAACTATAGACCAATAGCTATACTTTCTCCACTAGCTAAGGTTATGGAAAAATGTATACACAAACAACTCATGCACTACCTAATTCAAAACCAACTCATGGCCGATACGCAACACAGCTTCCACCCTAAACACAGCACAACCTCAGCCCTACTGGTATTTACCAATACCATAAATGATAATCAAAACAATAACCATATATCCTCAGCCCTCTTCTTGGATATTTCCAAGGCGTTCAACATGGTGGATCGCCAAATGTTGATTCACACCCTGCAAACATTCTGTCTAAATTCTAAGGCCATTCAATGGTTCAAATCCTACCTCAATGGAAAGCACCAGGCTGTTCTCTGGCAGAATAACCTCTCTAACCTATTACCTAACACCCTTGGAGTACCGCAAGGCTCCATATTAGGGCCCCTACTGTTTTCCATCTTTATCAACCATTTATATACAGTCATCCCTAATGTCAGCTGTATCCAATACACTGATGACTCCACCCTGATTTGTTCAGCTGCATCTCCCTCAGACTTGAGGTCAGCTACCTAGTCCACCATACCATAGAAAACTGGCTCTCCAAATGTCGATTGTTGCTGAATCTCCCAAAAAATAAAATGCTGTTATTTTCACCAACACAAAGGTCAGCTGCATTTACCTTCACCATAAATGCAAAAGATGGCACAATAATCACCCAGACCCCTCCACTAAACTATTGGGAGTCATTATTGATAATAACCTAAAATTTGACCTTTATGTCAACCAAATAATCAAGACCATCAATAAAAAAACTTGGGTCACTGCATAGAATAAAAGCCTTCCTAATCCCTTCAGCTAAGATTGCCATAGCTCGCTCTAACTTGCTTTCAACACTAATATATGCTTCCCCCTTCTCTCTAATCTAAACAAGACTGTACTCAGTAGACTGTCAACCTGTTACAATCACATTGCCAGGTTTGCCACTGGTCTACCCTTTAGAACACACCACTGCATCAACCTTAAATAGCTTGGGCAGCTTGAACTTCCCAGTCTAATCCAGTATAACCTATTGATTATGGCTAACAAAATCCTTTATAATCCAGATATACACCTGCGCTTAAAAATATTATCACCCCCTATAACAATTCAAGACTGCTTCAATCCTCAAATAGATTACTTGTTCAGACAACCAAAATTAACAATGCAGATTGTTATTCAATCTTTGCAAACTCTGCAGGCAGAGCCTGGAACCTACTTCCGGCTGACATTACTTTGCTCTCCTCCTTACACCAATTTAAAACTAAACTCAAACAACACTTAGTATTAAACTGGCCTTGTCACTGTAACAAGCCTGGCTAACTCTCATCAAGAATGTGAATACAACTAATCTAATTACTGTATAATTTTTTTTCTGACTGTTACCAGGGGAAGAAAATCTAATTACTGTATAAATTTTTCCCCTGACAGTTACCCAGGGGTAACTCACACTTGTTAAATTTTATTTTCCTGTCTACTTAAGTATTCTTTGTAAATACCATATCTGTAACATTCTTTCTATATTATGTGTAATATGTTGTCATTGTTTTTAAGATAAGTTTTACCTTGGAGTTTTTCTTCCCGGGCCTCCTCTGAAAATGGACATGAATCCAGTCGGACTATCCCGGTCAACAAATGTAAGATAAAATAAAATAAAAATAAATAAATAGAACATCATGTTATAGGTGGTAATAGATCTATTTTCAACATATGCTTGCTGATATATGGTTTCAAGTCCCAACCTATCCAGTTCTGACAATAACTTATCCAATATTATCTTCTCCATTATTTTTCCACAACATAAAAGTAGACTTAAGGGTCTATATGATTCTGGGTTTGTCCTACTCTCCTTTCCCTTAAAGACAGGTTTAATAAGTGCATGTCTCCAACCTTGAGGAATCTCCCCATATTTATATGACCTAGTGAATAATAGATATAATGGTAGTGTAGGTTCTTGCTGAAGTGTTCTCAGGTCATTGTTACTTATTCCGTCTCCTCCCTGCTCTTTGTTTGGATCCAGTTTGCACAGTTATTTTTCAATATAATCTAATGTGATTCCAGTATCTGGGGTTTCCTGGATGTCACTAGGACAGCTTACCACCCCTTTTGTGGAGCCAAACTGTTTTGCATAAGATTTTGTAAATAGATCTATAATCTGTTGTGTCTGAGAATAAATTTTAGAATCTGCACACAGTTTATCAATGTGTGTATCTTTAATCCTTCCACATATTATGTATCTATAAAAAGGTTTCCTATTATGCTCAACATCTTTATATAAATTTTCTTTATATTTTTCTTGATCTTGTCTAACACTATGTTTAATCTGTTTGTCCAGCTTGTTTATTTCAATTTTCAAAGTTGTAGTTCGACTTCTCTTCCATTTCTTATATTTTTTTGTCTCTCACCTTAATCAGGTATCTTGTTCTTATGGAAATATACCCCCCTGATGTTGCATGCCTAGATCCTGATGTTAAACATTTTTTTTACTTTTTGCACTCAAACAATTTCTCTTTCAAAACTTTCCACATTCCATCTGAAGTTTTTCCACTGAACACCTCACTCCAGTTAGTTTTATATAGTAACTGTTTTGCTTCCCTATAATCTGTAATTAACCTTCTGTGCATTGGCTTAGATTTCAGTTTGGCAGAATTATCTAGCAACAAATTAACCTTAATAACCTCATGATCACTGCACATCAATGGTGACAAAACTTGACTTGAAGTTACAGTAATTTCTTTGGGAACACAAACAATATCTAGTATATTCCATCCCCTGGTAGTTTTTTTAACAATCTGAAGCATTTGTTGTTCCTGAATATACTCTGTGAATAATTTCTTTACTAATGTTGTTGAATCAATATTATTCCAGTCTGTTTCTGGTAAATTTAAGGCCCCAGTTAATATTATTCTTTCCTCCTGTGTTTCATGTAAGAAATGTATGAATTCCTCTAAGTCATCTGCAGTTGACTTTGGTGATCTATACACTCCAACAATTGTTATTTGTTCCGGGGTTGTCTTTACTGTCACAGTTATACAGTCTATAGTATTGGTGTTATCACTGAACATGTAATAATCACAGGTCTCATAAGTATCTTTAACCCCTATCATAACACCTCCACCTGATTTTTTGTTAGAATGTTTTTACAGTAAAAACATTTATACCCTGTCAGAATTGGTTTCCAGTCATTGTTCTTTAACCATGTTTCACAAAGAATAACAATATCAATCTTGTGGGAACGTAGCAAATTTTCTAATAAAAAAAACTTTATTATTAATGCTCCTAGCATTAACAGCCATCAGAGATGCATCAAATGTTGCTATCTGTGAACTGTTGCATTTTTGATCTGGCAAAAATCCTGGCTAGTGTTTGTCAAATATTGCAAAATATCTGCTGCAAAATTCTCTTCCGTGATCTAGACAAATGCACACCATCCTGTCTGAACATACGTGTGCCCAAATGAAGGCTTGGATGCTCTACACATTTCCATTTTTTAAAACAGGACATTTTTTTTATGTAGGTGTTTATCCAAAAAATCTTTTCATTCACAGTGACCTGACTATCCTTTCTATAGGTGATTTGTGAAAAATATGTCCTAACACTGGTACAAGCTATACTATTTAGGAGGGCTGTCAGTTCCCGACTAACAGTCAGAGAATCTTTGTTGGTGACATCATTTGTACCAACATGAATAAAAACAGATTCATACTTCCTTACATTAAGGCATTCCAAGACTTATTTCACATCTTCTATTTTTGCTCCTGGCAAGCATAACACTTCTCAATGTTCATTATTATCTTTGTAAATATAAGTATCAGTTCCTCTAATAACTGAATCTCCAATTACAAGAATATCTTTGCTGACCATCTCTGAAGAATCTTCAGCTTCTAATACAGTCGTTTCTGCTCTATCAATTGTTACAAAGGATAGATCATCACTGTTAGTCTTATTAATTCCACTGTTTTCATCGTGTATTAAATTCTCACCCAGCTGGCATTGTAAATCTACAGCTTGAGCCATGTAGTCAACATCTGTCTTTCTCTTCTTTTTTCTTACAGTAATGTTCTTCAGTCCTTCCACATTCAATTTTGATTTCTTCCTTTTCACCTGCCTCTTGCCTCTTTTTTCTACCTTTTCCATGGAAAAGGTGATGCCTTTTTCAGTAGACTGAGGGTTTTCTGATAGACAGATATCTTCAATCCCTTTTCACCAGTGTGTTACATAACAAAGCAGAATCCTTTTTACTACATATTCTCTTTCCTTTACAGTCATTAGTCTAGTAATGTCATTGTGGAAGAGGAGAACAATGAGGGTGTTGCAGCCCATAGTAAAAGCATATTCATAAGAAGAGAAAAAAATAATTTCAATTACTTGCAGGCAGACATCTCTATCTAAAAGCTTACCCAGATATTGTAAATGAGATATGAACCTACAATCTGAGGGACTGGTGTGAGGAGATTGTTTGATAATATAGATAATGTCATTATAAAGGAAGGCAGAAACAAAGCATCAGAATTATTGCATCTGAGGTGTGTCATATTCTAATGATAAAAACATATACTGTGAAAGATAGAAAGGAAACTACAATGAAAAGCAAAATCATGGGGGTGGGGTAGAGCCTAGATGGCCAAGTGAGAGCAGTGAATTTTGAGAGCTCTATAAACTAGTATAATAATATAGGAAAATTTTGTTATTTTCAAGTTTAAAACGTCAGAAATCTATAGATAAACTACTAAACTACATAAATATAAATTTTGGTGGAGATATACAAAAATTTTCCTGTCAAGTAACTTGGAGATATATTGTCACTGAATACGAACAACTCAAGGAATTCTCATCCAGATGCTGCTTTGAAAAAAGAACTGCAATTGATGACATCTACCTTACAGGAACTATCTTTGAAGATGGTTGGCTTTAAAAATGACTTAGAAAACCTCAAATTAAATTCTCAAAAACTGATACTCTTAAGGAACTATTACAACAAAACCATACAAAAATAACAAATATAGAGACTTCTCTAAATGACGTTGAAGGGGTAACTCAAAGACGAAGAATTCCAAAAAGAATTTCTGCTTAAACAGAATAC
Source organism: Protopterus annectens (assembly GCF_019279795.1). Taxonomy (NCBI): domain Eukaryota; kingdom Metazoa; phylum Chordata; order Ceratodontiformes; family Protopteridae; genus Protopterus; species Protopterus annectens. The sequence goes on along the minus strand of NC_056726.1, from coordinate 1,814,990,954 downwards.
GTGGCTGCTTAACAAAATAGTTCACTTAGAAAACAGGGAAAGGAGAAACAACATAAGGATATTTGGTTTGCCTGAAAACACTGAAGGAGAAGACGTTATTTCATTCTTAAACTGGATTCCTGAATTTTTAGACTTGAAAGAGAGACTTTCATTTGGAATTGAAAGAGCACATAGAGCACTTCAACAAATACTCCACCTAGATCCATGGTTATAAAATGTCTTTCATTTCTGGACAAGGAACTAATATTAAAATCTGCTTGGAGAAAAACACCCTTAAAATACAATCAAAGCCTGATAAGGTTTGACAAAGATTATTATTCCAGAATACTAGAACGAAGGAAAAAAGTCTGGCCAATAATAAAACTGTTGAAACAAAACAACATTAAAGCACAGCTAGCCTTTCCAGCCAAGATAAAAATATTTTTTGCCAATGAGATGGGAACCTTTAATGACTTGGAAGAAGCTACTATATTCATCAAAAACAACATAGTGTCTGCCCCAGATGAAATAGAATGGATGCCCCCTACTCTTAAAAGAATAAAAGAAACAAATCCTTGGACATATGCTAGAAAGAAGAAACAAAAAACTGATTCCAAGATAGCTGTCCCAAAAAAATAACTCTTGCAACTACATCTCTCAAAGTATCAACTGATATGGTACATCACTTGCCATATGATTTTATTTAAAACAGGAGAGAGTCTTAAATAAACGAGAAACAATAATGATATATTCAGAATGTTCAAAGAGTCCAATAATTCTTCACAAACAAAGGTAGGTCAAGATGGGTTACTATTTACATTATATATAAGCCAAACAAAGCAACATATAATACAAACATAGAAGTTTCTATTCCCCTACTTGAACTCAGTGAATACTTATCTTGTTAATTTTTCATTGACATTACTTATAATAATTTAAGTAATTAATTAACTAATTCAACAAGGTACCATTCATCAGAGTTCAGACTCAAATGTAACAAATTAACATCATATATAATAGCAGTAACAGTAGAGTGTTTTGAAAAAAAATACTGTCATGAGACTAATGCCTTCTTCAGTTAAAGTATGATTTAGAAATGTCATGTACATCCTGTTAAATACTAGTAGCAAGCTCTTAGTACAAATGTCTTCGTTATTCTGTCTAAATATAGTTAATATCAATTATGGCAGGTATCACAGCTATGAGTGCTGTTTGATCAATCCTGATGTGGTGTACATGGATGCAGCTGTATCTGGAAAATAGTACAAATGTCATTATTATTCTGTCTAAACATAATTAATATCAGTTATGGCAGGTATCATAGCTTTGAGTGTTGTTTGATTAAGCCTGACATGGTGTATGTGGATGCAGCTGTATCCGGCAGCTGTTATATGTTGCCATTTTCATCTCCGGGAAGCTGTGGTTTGCAGCTTGTGATCAAGGTTTACTGATGCTTGTGTATTAGGAAGAGACATTTGGTGTTTTAGCCTAAGTTCAGGGGAAGGGGGTGGATAGAACTGTGATTTGGGATATTTTGGCAGAGAATGTTTTGTTTGTACATCTGCTGAGTAAGGGGTGGGAGAGCTGGAAGAGTGTGTCTTGTTGTGGTGGCTTGTTGGGAGTTTTTTTTATCTGTTTGCTCTCTGTTCTTTTCCTGGCTGCTGCCTTGCTGAAAGGGAGGGGGTTTAGGCTTGAACTTGCAGTGAAGTGAAGCTTTGCTTCAGGTGCATCACAAGCCTCTGGTATGCAGTACACAGACACACTAACAGAAACAGATGCTCCCAGGTTGGTAACGAAGACAGCGTGACGATAATGCTTAATGGATCTGAGGAGCCTCTGAGATGATTCTTGGCAATGACGTTTTTGATTTAAAAAAATATATGTATATATAGGCTGTTTTAAACCACATGTACATGTATTGATGGTCTCCCAACACTTCATTTAGTTCATTAAGTTGATTCTTGATAAAAAATAAATATTAATAAGCACGATTTTATATTTAAAATGTATTTTGGTCCAAACACATTAAGGACTTACATAAGAGTGGAAGTCTGAATTATTGTGAAAGACTAAGAGCACTTGATCTTGTGCAGTACCCCTTGCAGTGGTTTGGGAGGTGAGTTTGCCTGGACATGTTGGGCATATGGGGATAGCTGATTCTAGGGGTGCTTGAGGTTGCCAGGAAGCCCTAGAGAGTCATCAGATTTCCTTCATGGAAATATCTGTGATAATGGAAAGTGTGTTGAGTGGTTCAATGGCAGAGTTGCCACTGCATGGAACAGGCTGGCAAAATAGAACAGGGCAAATATTGGTTTGGCTATTTTAAGAAGAGCCTGGAAACACACCACATGAAAATTGGATGGGGATTTTTGCCCATCCTTGAAGTATTGATGTGTGTGTATGTAAGGATGGAAATATACTTATAACAAATAAGAAACTAAAAGGGTCTCATAATTTAAAGTCTATGGATTATATAAACATGCTTGGATGGAGCTAATAATAAGAATAAACATTACAGCTTGTGGTCTCTCGAATAATTAAGCAACAGCCAAAAAAAAAAAACCCATACACAATACTTAAGTAATGTATGATTTAAGTAAATCTAGACATAACATATATAATTGTCCTATAAGATGAATCAGTCTGTTGAATTTAGATATTAAAGACAGGATTTAATAACATGGGCCTGTGTATAATAACACTACTGTTTTAACTTGTCATAAATGACATACACTACATTGAACATCAAGGGGAAGCATGATGATTTTCTTATATAAGTAAATATGCATAACAAGTCATGTAATTACTTTAACTTGAATTGTAGTTTTTGTTCATAGGTTCATAGGTTGGTACTAGGCTATTGGCCCTAGGACCTATACAAGCCTAACCATAACAATTCCCTGGCTATTTCATCCCACACTATTTACTTCCCTTGTAACCCATCTTGAACATATATAATACTTAAATGGTTACCAAGGCAACTAATGTTTTATACATGAGATCAAACTGACAAAGTTGTTGAAGAGAAACAATAGAAGCCTGACCTTAAAATGTCACAAAATGCAGCAATCATATTCTGAACAAATAGTATTACATTGACAATAGACACTCAGTTCAATAACATGGGCTTATGTATAATAACACTACTGTATTAACTTGTCATAAATGACATACACTATATTGAACATCAAGGGGAAGCATGATGATTTTCTCATATAATTAAATCTGCATAACAAGTCATATAATTGCTTTAACTTGAACTGTGGTTAGGTTTTGTAATACATCTTGACCATACATAATACTTAAGCTGCTCGAAAAGGTAACTAATGTTTTATACATGACATCAAACTGACAAAGTTGTTCAAGGGAAACAATAGAAGCCTGAACTAGGAATGTCACAGAATGTAACAATCACATTCTGAACAAATAGTATTAAATTGACAATAATCAATCAGTTTAACCTTTGCTGATTATACAAAATATAATATTGCCATTTAAATCAAAAAACTTTCAGTATGTGCAATAAAATGGCAATTTGTGAATATGGAAAGGGAACTTGTAATCATTAATTACAATAAGTGAATTTGTTGTTTTTAACCTATAATTTCACTCATTTTATAATAAGAAATGACATATATGAAAATCCTTATGTGTAGGAAATGGGGGCGGAGGGATGCACTGATAATTAAAATGCACTAACTTTCATCAGTGTTTAAATAAAACAAACTTGATGCTTTAAGTAAGTTAGCAACAAACAAAGTGATTACTTAAATGCTGGCAAACAATGAAATGTAACTTCTGATATATCTAGTAAAATACATTGTATTATAAACATTAGGTGTAAATATTATTACCATCTATTTATATTAAGTAATAAGTTTTGAAAGACTTCATCAGTAAGGGTGAATATGTTAAATAACTGTGTGCTGTAATCTTTTATTGAGGTTTTATATATGATACATCCTATTTTACTATGATTGAATTGCTTGTCATCTGTCTTTCTTGTAAATATTAATTGCTTATACAATAAGTAGACATTTATATTGTATTAGAATTCTGTCTAATCTACAATAGTACTATATCTGTTCATAATAATATAAATATTGCTTATTTCTATTACAAATATCCTCCATATGATTCAATTTATGAAGCTCAGATGTTCTGGATTGTCAAGGTATGAGTGATAATCTGATGGATTTAGGTTTATCCATCAGGTTAGGAATGATTTTCATTCCATGGCTAGTGTGGATCTTCATTTTGTTAACATTTATTAGATTAAATTTGTTATTTCACAAAAGCATTTTAGTATGCCTGACCAAAGCATTACTTTATTGGTAAACACTCAAAGTATAAAATTGATAATTTCCTTTAAAAGCTCAAACATATACTTTATAGCTATCAGAGGAAAATGTTTACACACAATAAAACAATAAAACAAAAAATACATAGTCTAAATAACCTAAGATGCATTTACCTTTATTATCTTTAAATACCAATGGCTTAACCAATCCTAGCAAGAGATCAAATCTACTGAAATATTTAAAACTGAAGAAAGCAGAAATTATCTTCTGTCAAGAAACTCATTTCAAAACAAATGACAATTACAAATGGAATCCTAAGGAATATATGATATTGGCACAATCCACTTATAAGACAAAGACAAAAGGGCTAAGTTTTATGGAAAACAAATGTGATTAACCCAGAAATCATTTATAAGTATGAAGATAAAGAAGTCCTTATGATATTAGTAATAGTTAAATATAATAACAGAATATGGACCCTAGCCAATCTATACTGGTTCTCAGGCATTGGATCAGGAACTGTTAAAAAACACTTGGATTTCATTTTCAATAATTATAAAGGCAACTTAATATTAGGAGGAGATTTTAACTGTATATTTGATATTTCTGAAACTACAAATAAAAGACCGCTGCATACATTTACTGCATCAAAAGCTTTAAACAAATGGGTAGAATAATTTCATCTTGTAGATACTTTCAAATTTAAAGAAGATAAATCTTTGTTGTTTTCCCATCAAGATCACAGATTTGGTACCCAAACTATAATAGATAAAATATTTGCTACCCATGACTTACACTCTAAAATCATTAATTTCTCAATCACTCCCTCCCCCTTCTTAGACCACAATTCATTGATACTAAAACTTCAAAATGGGTACAAACCATTAATCTTTAACTCCAGAATTCTAGCATTTGTTTGTGTCTTTCGGCTTTTCCCAGTTAGGGGTTGCCACAGTGGAACTCCGGTCCACTAATGATTGGCAGTTGATTTTTACATACCGGCTTGCCAGGCCTGATGCACAACCTTCAACGAAGGTACGCCCATTCACGCATGTCTCCACGCAGAAGACGCTTTAGCTGAGAATCGAACCAGACAGCGTTTTACTGAGAGGCGACAATGCTACCGCAGCACCGAATTCCAGCATATATAACTAAAATTAAAGAGTTCAAACCCTGGTTATTATCTGAACTACAGTTCTTCTTAGATATTAATTACACCACAGAGATAAATGAAATAATGATATGGGACTCATTGAAAGCTTACATATATGGTAAAACCCTAACTTGGTATAAAAAAAATCAGAGATTGGGATTCTGAATTATTAGATCTACAATCCAAACTTTTGTCAGTAAAAGCTGAAAAAAATCAAAATAATTTGAAGATGAAAAAGAAAGTAGAAGTATTAAACAATAAACACAATGACATTCTAACACATAAAACTAGTTTAGTTTTAGAAAAACTAAAAATTAATACCTTGGCCACTTCTTCCAAATATCTACATAATTTATCCGCAAGAATCAAAATACAATCAAAAGCTAATAACATTAAAAGTATCTTCCATGAAAAGAAAAGGAAAATGTCTCAGATATAGGTGACATTCTTGATGTCTATAGAAATCACTATATGGAACATTTCCCCCCCCAAAAAAAAAAATATATATATATATATATATATATATATATATATATATATATATATATATATATATATATATATATATATATATATATATATATATATATATATATATACACACATATCGATCAATTAAATCTAGATGAAAAATGTTCTAATATAAAAAAATACCAGAAAAATTAAAACTAGATCTGCAAACACCCATATCCTACAAAGAAATTACAAATACAATACAAGAGGGTAAAACTAATAAAGCTCCAGGTATAGATGGCATAATTATGGAAATATATAAACTTTCCCTTCAAAGATACTATTCCTCTTCCATAAAACTCTATTAGAAATTCAGTCACAACCTTTAATACCACCCTCTTGGATATATTACTTAATCACACCAATCCTAAAGGAAAACAAATCCCCAAACCTCTGTACCTCATATAAACCTATATCATTATTAAATAATGACTATAAGATATTTATGACAATATTGACTAACAGAATGAAAATGCCACTATCCAAAACAATAAATAATGACCAAACTGGATTTATATATAATAAATACACACATGATGATATTAAAGGGATAATTTCTCTAATAGATTATATTAATAAAGAAAATAAAGAAACACTTTTAATTGGCTTAGCTATAGAGAAAGCCTTCGATTCCCTAAATTGGGATTATTTATTCAAAATTCTGGTATTTGAATTTCCTCCTTCCTTTGTTCATCTACTAAAGAATATATATATATATATATATATATATATATATATATATATATATATATATATATATATATATACAAATAATTTAGATTATGTTAAGCTAGGTCCTTTCACCTCTGAATCTATACATATAACAAAGGGTACTAAACAAGGATGTCCCATGTCACGGATTCTATTTGCTTTGGCTATTGAAATATTGGCAGATTCAATACATAACAATACAAAAACCAAAGGAGTAGATGTTTATGAACAATACAATTCTAACGTAATGCTCTTTGCTGATGACATATTATTAACATTATCCAATACAAAAGAGACATTAGAAGAATTAGATATTTTAATTGACACATTGTATAGGACATCAGGACTCCATTTCAATAAATCAAAATAAATTTTTTTATTTTTAAATAAAAAAAAGAATTGCAGACAAAAGGGAATCACATTATAGGGAAACAAGAATCTACCTTAAAAGTATCTAGGAATTGAGTTATGCAAGGATAATAATGAATTAGTCTCAAAAAACTACAATAATATCATCAATACAATTAAAATCTCTGTGGAAAAGTAGAGCAAAATACTATTGACATTTGAAGATAGACTATATTTAATAAAAATTGTTTTACTACCCAAGATTCTATATATAGCTTTGGAAATACAACTGTTAGAAAGGAATATACTCAAAGAAATAAACTCATGGCTAATAAATTTTTTATGGTTTCCCAAAAGAAACAGAATAGGTTTAATACATTTTTCTGTTTTTCTGCATTTCTCTATTTCTGTTGTTAAACTGTCTCATGATGTGTATTACACTCTGCAGTTCCTGAATGTATGAATCTTACTCTTGTATTTCATTATGTAACCTTTATTTGTATTTTGTAACCTTTATTGGATTGTATTGCTCATGGAGCTTTTCTCCCCGGGCCTCCACTGAAAATGGGCACTTCTTGGCCCAGTGGACTTCCCCTGTAATCAAACTGAAAATAAATAAATAAATAAATAAATAAATAAATATCAGACCATGGAAACAGGGAGGTTCCTGATATAGAAACATATATAAAAGCATCAATATCTAAAACAATCTCAGATTGGATAAGTCCAAATTATTCTGCAAATTGGAAAGAATTACTAACTGTAATATCAATAAATGAATTTGATTTACAAAAAAAAATTCAAATAACTGAAAAGAAAAAAAAATTGCCATGACACACATTATGTATTAGTATGCAGTATAACATAACTAAGCGCTCTGAAACTCGTATGATTAATTATTACATCGACTCATTTAGGAAATTATTAATGCAAATATAGATTTAAAAATCTGGTTTGATCTTTTAACACCATTCATAGTTACAAAGAGCTATCCACATAAAATATACAGAGAAATAATGCCTGGGAACAGAAAGGATTTGTTTGTTGGTTTCAATGTATCAAAGAACTAAAAGTTCTGCATATGCAAACAATAGAAATGACATACAAAATTCCACAACAAGATTGGATAACTGTGCAAAGCATTCTGACATATTTGCAAGATTTATGCAGAATAATTAGTAATTCTTCATTTAAAGAAATACCTAAACTTACAAAATACCTATATGAAATCATATATAATGATTATGACATAGGAAATAGTATTTCGAAATTTTATAAGATATTGATAAATAATAAAACAACACCCAAATCCTCATATTGGAATTATAAAACAAAAGGACACTCATTACAGCTAACTGAAGAAATTAAATCAAATATTTTATTATCAATAAAACATACATCCTTTACACAATACTGGAAAGTTTTTAATTGGAAATGCTTGCACAGAGCATTCTTAACTCCAGATAGAATTACTAAAATTAATTCTTCCACACAGGGAATATGTTGGAGGTGTGAGCAAATACACAATGCAGATTGGAATCACATATTTTTGACTGTGTTAAAATTAAGCCATTTTGGAATAGTATTAAAAAATGTTTACAAGATTTATGTAATGAATCGTTTAACTTATCTAAAGCTCTAGTATTATTAAATGTGTATGAAGGTCCTCACTTGAATGAGTCAAATATGTATCTAGTATGGACAATACTTGCAATCTCAAGGAAGTGTATAACAAAAAGTTGGAATACAAACACAATACCAACTTTGGAAGACTTCTATAGCCTACTGAAGACCACAGCATTGTTGGAAATTAAAATTAAAGAATTATACATGGAAAAAAGTCTTATCATTGATTGACACTTTACAATAACTGAACAGATTCACTCTGGCAACTGGATTGTTATACCTATAAAGCAATTGTATATATTGAGTTCTGTTATAGTGTCAGGCTGATGTAAATAGTGTACATAGTTATTAAGATGTTATATACAAATACTATGGAAATTATTCAACTGTATTTGAAAAATAAAAACATTTTGTGGAAAAACACAATCATATCCCTCTGGCTGTCCAATCAAGCCATTTTTGCCATGTAACATATTACAAAATAAAGATAAACACTTGGATTAATACTGAGGCCTTACTACTGCACAGAAGACCAAGATGTGATGAAAAATATGCATATTTTTTTTTCCATTTCTGAATGAAGTTTTCATTTAAGGAAATTAGGACTTTCTTAAATGGGATGATATCTGCAGGGACCTGGCTGTGTAGTGTGGAGATTACTGGCTAATGTACAGATATCAAGAGATTCTCTAGCTAGGAATGAGTACATTCTGCCATAACCACTACCCCATACTATGGATTACTGTTATAATATTATAGCTTTTTTTGTCTTTTTCTTCTATTATCATTCCTTAAAAAAGTGGTCTGCCGTCCACAGAACAGTTACTGGACTACTGAACGTATGATGATAAGGGCACCCAAAGTGCTTAAATTTAAACTAAGTATTCAAAGAAGCTTTCTTGGGCACCATATAGAAGATCCTGAGTCCAAATAGTAAGATACTGATACAAAACAG